>NC_090738.1:78086978-78099478 GCF_036898095.1 Palaemon carinicauda
CTCATACTTGGGATCGAACGCTAGCCCCTTCTAATGAAAGGCCAGGTCGAAACCAACCATGTCACGAGAGCCCATAAAAGAATTGGAACCTGACCGCTACCAGCTGTCCGAGGATTTACCTGGCGAGACATCAGTCTCTTACCAGCGAGTTTTACCCAATTCCCCGGGCCACCACGTGACACAATTGGTAGTAATTCATTCAAATTACCCCTAATGAGTCAATATGGATAAATATCAACACAACATCGTGTTCAAATAGAAATAAATTTCTACCTCATACTTGGGATCGAACGCTAGCCCCTTCTAATGAAAGGCCAGGTTGATATTTATCCATATTGACTCATTAGGGGTAATTTGAATGAATTACTACCAATTGTGTCACGTGGTGGCCCGGGGAATTGGGTAAAACTCGCTGGTAAGAGACTGATGTCTCGCCAGGTAAATCCTCGGACAGCTGGTAGCGGTCAGGTTCCAATTCTTTTATGGGCTCTCGTGACATGGTTGGTTTCGACCTGGCCTTTCATTAGAAGGGGCTAGCGTTCGATCCCAAGTATGAGGTAGAAATTTATTTCTATTTGAACACGATGTTGTGTTGATATTTATCCATATTGACTCATTAGGGGTAATTTGAATGAATTACTACCAATTGTGTCACGTGGTGGCCCGGGGAATTGGGTAAAACTCGCTGGTAAGAGACTGATGTCTCGCCAGGTAAATCCTCGGACAGCTGGTAGCGGTCAGGTTCCAATTCTTTTATGGGCTCTCGTGACATGGTTGGTTTCGACCTGGCCTTTCATTAGAAGGGGCTAGCGTTCGATCCCAAGTATGAGGTAGAAATTTATTTCTATTTGAACACGATGTTGTGTTGATATTTATCCATATTGACTCATTAGGGGTAATTTGAATGAATTACTACCAATTGTGTCACGTGGTGGCCCGGGGAATTGGGTAAAACTCGCTGGTAAGAGACTGATGTCTCGCCAGGTAAATCCTCGGACAGCTGGTAGCGGTCAGGTTCCAATTCTTTTATGGGCTCTCGTGACATGGTTGGTTTCGACCTGGCCTTTCATTAGAAGGGGCTAGCGTTCGATCCCAAGTATGAGGTAGAAATTTATTTCTATTTGAACACGATGTTGTGTTGATATTTATCCATATTGACTCATTAGGGGTAATTTGAATGAATTACTACCAATTGTGTCACGTGGTGGCCCGGGGAATTGGGTAAAACTCGCTGGTAAGAGACTGATGTCTCGCCAGGTAAATCCTCGGACAGCTGGTAGCGGTCAGGTTCCAATTCTTTTATGGGCTCTCGTGACATGGTTGGTTTCGACCTGGCCTTTCATTAGAAGGGGCTAGCGTTCGATCCCAAGTATGAGGTAGAAATTTATTTCTATTTGAACACGATGTTGTGTTGATATTTATCCATATTGACTCATTAGGGGTAATTTGAATGAATTACTACCAATTGTGTCACGTGGTGGCCCGGGGAATTGGGTAAAACTCGCTGGTAAGAGACTGATGTCTCGCCAGGTAAATCCTCGGACAGCTGGTAGCGGTCAGGTTCCAATTCTTTTATGGGCTCTCGTGACATGGTTGGTTTCGACCTGGCCTTTCATTAGAAGGGGCTAGCGTTCGATCCCAAGTATGAGGTAGAAATTTATTTCTATTTGAACACGATGTTGTGTTGATATTTATCCATATTGACTCATTAGGGGTAATTTGAATGAATTACTACCAATTGTGTCACGTGGTGGCCCGGGGAATTGGGTAAAACTCGCTGGTAAGAGACTGATGTCTCGCCAGGTAAATCCTCGGACAGCTGGTAGCGGTCAGGTTCCAATTCTTTTATGGGCTCTCGTGACATGGTTGGTTTCGACCTGGCCTTTCATTAGAAGGGGCTAGCGTTCGATCCCAAGTATGAGGTAGAAATTTATTTCTATTTGAACACGATGTTGTGTTGATATTTATCCATATTGACTCATTAGGGGTAATTTGAATGAATTACTACCAATTGTGTCACGTGGTGGCCCGGGGAATTGGGTAAAACTCGCTGGTAAGAGACTGATGTCTCGCCAGGTAAATCCTCGGACAGCTGGTAGCGGTCAGGTTCCAATTCTTTTATGGGCTCTCGTGACATGGTTGGTTTCGACCTGGCCTTTCATTAGAAGGGGCTAGCGTTCGATCCCAAGTATGAGGTAGAAATTTATTTCTATTTGAACACGATGTTGTGTTGATATTTATCCATATTGACTCATTAGGGGTAATTTGAATGAATTACTACCAATTGTGTCACGTGGTGGCCCGGGGAATTGGGTAAAACTCGCTGGTAAGAGACTGATGTCTCGCCAGGTAAATCCTCGGACAGCTGGTAGCGGTCAGGTTCCAATTCTTTTATGGGCTCTCGTGACATGGTTGGTTTCGACCTGGCCTTTCATTAGAAGGGGCTAGCGTTCGATCCCAAGTATGAGGTAGAAATTTATTTCTATTTGAACACGATGTTGTGTTGATATTTATCCATATTGACTCATTAGGGGTAATTTGAATGAATTACTACCAATTGTGTCACGTGGTGGCCCGGGGAATTGGGTAAAACTCGCTGGTAAGAGACTGATGTCTCGCCAGGTAAATCCTCGGACAGCTGGTAGCGGTCAGGTTCCAATTCTTTTATGGGCTCTCGTGACATGGTTGGTTTCGACCTGGCCTTTCATTAGAAGGGGCTAGCGTTCGATCCCAAGTATGAGGTAGAAATTTATTTCTATTTGAACACGATGTTGTGTTGATATTTATCCATATTGACTCATTAGGGGTAATTTGAATGAATTACTACCAATTGTGTCACGTGGTGGCCCGGGGAATTGGGGTAAAACTCGCTGGTAAGAGACTGATGTCTCGCCAGGTAAATCCTCGGACAGCTGGTAGCGGTCAGGTTCCAATTCTTTTATGGGCTCTCGTGACATGGTTGGTTTCGACCTGGCCTTTCATTAGAAGGGGCTAGCGTTCGATCCCAAGTATGAGGTAGAAATTTATTTCTATTTGAACACGATGTTGTGTTGATATTTATCCATATTGACTCATTAGGGGTAATTTGAATGAATTACTACCAATTGTGTCACGTGGTGGCCCGGGGAATTGGGTAAAAACTCGCTGGTAAGAGACTGATGTCTCGCCAGGTAAATCCTCGGACAGCTGGTAGCGGTCAGGTTCCAATTCTTTTATGGGCTCTCGTGACATGGTTGGTTTCGACCTGGCCTTTCATTAGAAGGGGCTAGCGTTCGATCCCAAGTATGAGGTAGAAATTTATTTCTATTTGAACACGATGTTGTGTTGATATTTATCCATATTGACTCATTAGGGGTAATTTGAATGAATTACTACCAATTGTGTCACGTGGTGGCCCGGGGAATTGGGTAAAACTCGCTGGTAAGAGACTGATGTCTCGCCAGGTAAATCCTCGGACAGCTGGTAGCGGTCAGGTTCCAATTCTTTTATGGGCTCTCGTGACATGGTTGGTTTCGACCTGGCCTTTCATTAGAAGGGGCTAGCGTTCGATCCCAAGTATGAGGTAGAAATTTATTTCTATTTGAACACGATGTTGTGTTGATATTTATCCATATTGACTCATTAGGGGTAATTTGAATGAATTACTACCAATTGTGTCACGTGGTGGCCCGGGGAATTGGGTAAAACTCGCTGGTAAGAGACTGATGTCTCGCCAGGTAAATCCTCGGACAGCTGGTAGCGGTCAGGTTCCAATTCTTTTATGGGCTCTCGTGACATGGTTGGTTTCGACCTGGCCTTTCATTAGAAGGGGCTAGCGTTCGATCCCAAGTATGAGGTAGAAATTTATTTCTATTTGAACACGATGTTGTGTTGATATTTATCCATATTGACTCATTAGGGGTAATTTGAATGAATTACTACCAATTGTGTCACGTGGTGGCCCGGGGAATTGGGTAAAACTCGCTGGTAAGAGACTGATGTCTCGCCAGGTAAATCCTCGGACAGCTGGTAGCGGTCAGGTTCCAATTCTTTTATGGGCTCTCGTGACATGGTTGGTTTCGACCTGGCCTTTCATTAGAAGGGGCTAGCGTTCGATCCCAAGTATGAGGTAGAAATTTATTTCTATTTGAACACGATGTTGTGTTGATATTTATCCATATTGACTCATTAGGGGTAATTTGAATGAATTACTACCAATTGTGTCACGTGGTGGCCCGGGGAATTGGGTAAAACTCGCTGGTAAGAGACTGATGTCTCGCCAGGTAAATCCTCGGACAGCTGGTAGCGGTCAGGTTCCAATTCTTTTATGGGCTCTCGTGACATGGTTGGTTTCGACCTGGCCTTTCATTAGAAGGGGCTAGCGTTCGATCCCAAGTATGAGGTAGAAATTTATTTCTATTTGAACACGATGTTGTGTTGATATTTATCCATATTGACTCATTAGGGGTAATTTGAATGAATTACTACCAATTGTGTCACGTGGTGGCCCGGGGAATTGGGTAAAACTCGCTGGTAAGAGACTGATGTCTCGCCAGGTAAATCCTCGGACAGCTGGTAGCGGTCAGGTTCCAATTCTTTTATGGGCTCTCGTGACATGGTTGGTTTCGACCTGGCCTTTCATTAGAAGGGGCTAGCGTTCGATCCCAAGTATGAGGTAGAAATTTATTTCTATTTGAACACGATGTTGTGTTGATATTTATCCATATTGACTCATTAGGGGTAATTTGAATGAATTACTACCAATTGTGTCACGTGGTGGCCCGGGGAATTGGGTAAAACTCGCTGGTAAGAGACTGATGTCTCGCCAGGTAAATCCTCGGACAGCTGGTAGCGGTCAGGTTCCAATTCTTTTATGGGCTCTCGTGACATGGTTGGTTTCGACCTGGCCTTTCATTAGAAGGGGCTAGCGTTCGATCCCAAGTATGAGGTAGAAATTTATTTCTATTTGAACACGATGTTGTGTTGATATTTATCCATATTGACTCATTAGGGGTAATTTGAATGAATTACTACCAATTGTGTCACGTGGTGGCCCGGGGAATTGGGTAAAACTCGCTGGTAAGAGACTGATGTCTCGCCAGGTAAATCCTCGGACAGCTGGTAGCGGTCAGGTTCCAATTCTTTTATGGGCTCTCGTGACATGGTTGGTTTCGACCTGGCCTTTCATTAGAAGGGGCTAGCGTTCGATCCCAAGTATGAGGTAGAAATTTATTTCTATTTGAACACGATGTTGTGTTGATATTTATCCATATTGACTCATTAGGGGTAATTTGAATGAATTACTACCAATTGTGTCACGTGGTGGCCCGGGGAATTGGGTAAAACTCGCTGGTAAGAGACTGATGTCTCGCCAGGTAAATCCTCGGACAGCTGGTAGCGGTCAGGTTCCAATTCTTTTATGGGCTCTCGTGACATGGTTGGTTTCGACCTGGCCTTTCATTAGAAGGGGCTAGCGTTCGATCCCAAGTATGAGGTAGAAATTTATTTCTATTTGAACACGATGTTGTGTTGATATTTATCCATATTGACTCATTAGGGGTAATTTGAATGAATTACTACCAATTGTGTCACGTGGTGGCCCGGGGAATTGGGTAAAACTCGCTGGTAAGAGACTGATGTCTCGCCAGGTAAATCCTCGGACAGCTGGTAGCGGTCAGGTTCCAATTCTTTTATGGGCTCTCGTGACATGGTTGGTTTCGACCTGGCCTTTCATTAGAAGGGGCTAGCGTTCGATCCCAAGTATGAGGTAGAAATTTATTTCTATTTGAACACGATGTTGTGTTGATATTTATCCATATTGACTCATTAGGGGTAATTTGAATGAATTACTACCAATTGTGTCACGTGGTGGCCCGGGGAATTGGGTAAAACTCGCTGGTAAGAGACTGATGTCTCGCCAGGTAAATCCTCGGACAGCTGGTAGCGGTCAGGTTCCAATTCTTTTATGGGCTCTCGTGACATGGTTGGTTTCGACCTGGCCTTTCATTAGAAGGGGCTAGCGTTCGATCCCAAGTATGAGGTAGAAATTTATTTCTATTTGAACACGATGTTGTGTTGATATTTATCCATATTGACTCATTAGGGGTAATTTGAATGAATTACTACCAATTGTGTCACGTGGTGGCCCGGGGAATTGGGTAAAACTCGCTGGTAAGAGACTGATGTCTCGCCAGGTAAATCCTCGGACAGCTGGTAGCGGTCAGGTTCCAATTCTTTTATGGGCTCTCGTGACATGGTTGGTTTCGACCTGGCCTTTCATTAGAAGGGGCTAGCGTTCGATCCCAAGTATGAGGTAGAAATTTATTTCTATTTGAACACGATGTTGTGTTGATATTTATCCATATTGACTCATTAGGGGTAATTTGAATGAATTACTACCAATTGTGTCACGTGGTGGCCCGGGGAATTGGGTAAAACTCGCTGGTAAGAGACTGATGTCTCGCCAGGTAAATCCTCGGACAGCTGGTAGCGGTCAGGTTCCAATTCTTTTATGGGCTCTCGTGACATGGTTGGTTTCGACCTGGCCTTTCATTAGAAGGGGCTAGCGTTCGATCCCAAGTATGAGGTAGAAATTTATTTCTATTTGAACACGATGTTGTGTTGATATTTATCCATATTGACTCATTAGGGGTAATTTGAATGAATTACTACCAATTGTGTCACGTGGTGGCCCGGGGAATTGGGTAAAACTCGCTGGTAAGAGACTGATGTCTCGCCAGGTAAATCCTCGGACAGCTGGTAGCGGTCAGGTTCCAATTCTTTTATGGGCTCTCGTGACATGGTTGGTTTCGACCTGGCCTTTCATTAGAAGGGGCTAGCGTTCGATCCCAAGTATGAGGTAGAAATTTATTTCTATTTGAACACGATGTTGTGTTGATATTTATCCATATTGACTCATTAGGGGTAATTTGAATGAATTACTACCAATTGTGTCACGTGGTGGCCCGGGGAATTGGGTAAAACTCGCTGGTAAGAGACTGATGTCTCGCCAGGTAAATCCTCGGACAGCTGGTAGCGGTCAGGTTCCAATTCTTTTATGGGCTCTCGTGACATGGTTGGTTTCGACCTGGCCTTTCATTAGAAGGGGCTAGCGTTCGATCCCAAGTATGAGGTAGAAATTTATTTCTATTTGAACACGATGTTGTGTTGATATTTATCCATATTGACTCATTAGGGGTAATTTGAATGAATTACTACCAATTGTGTCACGTGGTGGCCCGGGGAATTGGGTAAAACTCGCTGGTAAGAGACTGATGTCTCGCCAGGTAAATCCTCGGACAGCTGGTAGCGGTCAGGTTCCAATTCTTTTATGGGCTCTCGTGACATGGTTGGTTTCGACCTGGCCTTTCATTAGAAGGGGCTAGCGTTCGATCCCAAGTATGAGGTAGAAATTTATTTCTATTTGAACACGATGTTGTGTTGATATTTATCCATATTGACTCATTAGGGGTAATTTGAATGAATTACTACCAATTGTGTCACGTGGTGGCCCGGGGAATTGGGTAAAACTCGCTGGTAAGAGACTGATGTCTCGCCAGGTAAATCCTCGGACAGCTGGTAGCGGTCAGGTTCCAATTCTTTTATGGGCTCTCGTGACATGGTTGGTTTCGACCTGGCCTTTCATTAGAAGGGGCTAGCGTTCGATCCCAAGTATGAGGTAGAAATTTATTTCTATTTGAACACGATGTTGTGTTGATATTTATCCATATTGACTCATTAGGGGTAATTTGAATGAATTACTACCAATTGTGTCACGTGGTGGCCCGGGGAATTGGGTAAAACTCGCTGGTAAGAGACTGATGTCTCGCCAGGTAAATCCTCGGACAGCTGGTAGCGGTCAGGTTCCAATTCTTTTATGGGCTCTCGTGACATGGTTGGTTTCGACCTGGCCTTTCATTAGAAGGGGCTAGCGTTCGATCCCAAGTATGAGGTAGAAATTTATTTCTATTTGAACACGATGTTGTGTTGATATTTATCCATATTGACTCATTAGGGGTAATTTGAATGAATTACTACCAATTGTGTCACGTGGTGGCCCGGGGAATTGGGTAAAACTCGCTGGTAAGAGACTGATGTCTCGCCAGGTAAATCCTCGGACAGCTGGTAGCGGTCAGGTTCCAATTCTTTTATGGGCTCTCGTGACATGGTTGGTTTCGACCTGGCCTTTCATTAGAAGGGGCTAGCGTTCGATCCCAAGTATGAGGTAGAAATTTATTTCTATTTGAACACGATGTTGTGTTGATATTTATCCATATTGACTCATTAGGGGTAATTTGAATGAATTACTACCAATTGTGTCACGTGGTGGCCCGGGGAATTGGGTAAAACTCGCTGGTAAGAGACTGATGTCTCGCCAGGTAAATCCTCGGACAGCTGGTAGCGGTCAGGTTCCAATTCTTTTATGGGCTCTCGTGACATGGTTGGTTTCGACCTGGCCTTTCATTAGAAGGGGCTAGCGTTCGATCCCAAGTATGAGGTAGAAATTTATTTCTATTTGAACACGATGTTGTGTTGATATTTATCCATATTGACTCATTAGGGGTAATTTGAATGAATTACTACCAATTGTGTCACGTGGTGGCCCGGGGAATTGGGTAAAACTCGCTGGTAAGAGACTGATGTCTCGCCAGGTAAATCCTCGGACAGCTGGTAGCGGTCAGGTTCCAATTCTTTTATGGGCTCTCGTGACATGGTTGGTTTCGACCTGGCCTTTCATTAGAAGGGGCTAGCGTTCGATCCCAAGTATGAGGTAGAAATTTATTTCTATTTGAACACGATGTTGTGTTGATATTTATCCATATTGACTCATTAGGGGTAATTTGAATGAATTACTACCAATTGTGTCACGTGGTGGCCCGGGGAATTGGGTAAAACTCGCTGGTAAGAGACTGATGTCTCGCCAGGTAAATCCTCGGACAGCTGGTAGCGGTCAGGTTCCAATTCTTTTATGGGCTCTCGTGACATGGTTGGTTTCGACCTGGCCTTTCATTAGAAGGGGCTAGCGTTCGATCCCAAGTATGAGGTAGAAATTTATTTCTATTTGAACACGATGTTGTGTTGATATTTATCCATATTGACTCATTAGGGGTAATTTGAATGAATTACTACCAATTGTGTCACGTGGTGGCCCGGGGAATTGGGTAAAACTCGCTGGTAAGAGACTGATGTCTCGCCAGGTAAATCCTCGGACAGCTGGTAGCGGTCAGGTTCCAATTCTTTTATGGGCTCTCGTGACATGGTTGGTTTCGACCTGGCCTTTCATTAGAAGGGGCTAGCGTTCGATCCCAAGTATGAGGTAGAAATTTATTTCTATTTGAACACGATGTTGTGTTGATATTTATCCATATTGACTCATTAGGGGTAATTTGAATGAATTACTACCAATTGTGTCACGTGGTGGCCCGGGGAATTGGGTAAAACTCGCTGGTAAGAGACTGATGTCTCGCCAGGTAAATCCTCGGACAGCTGGTAGCGGTCAGGTTCCAATTCTTTTATGGGCTCTCGTGACATGGTTGGTTTCGACCTGGCCTTTCATTAGAAGGGGCTAGCGTTCGATCCCAAGTATGAGGTAGAAATTTATTTCTATTTGAACACGATGTTGTGTTGATATTTATCCATATTGACTCATTAGGGGTAATTTGAATGAATTACTACCAATTGTGTCACGTGGTGGCCCGGGGAATTGGGTAAAACTCGCTGGTAAGAGACTGATGTCTCGCCAGGTAAATCCTCGGACAGCTGGTAGCGGTCAGGTTCCAATTCTTTTATGGGCTCTCGTGACATGGTTGGTTTCGACCTGGCCTTTCATTAGAAGGGGCTAGCGTTCGATCCCAAGTATGAGGTAGAAATTTATTTCTATTTGAACACGATGTTGTGTTGATATTTATCCATATTGACTCATTAGGGGTAATTTGAATGAATTACTACCAATTGTGTCACGTGGTGGCCCGGGGAATTGGGTAAAACTCGCTGGTAAGAGACTGATGTCTCGCCAGGTAAATCCTCGGACAGCTGGTAGCGGTCAGGTTCCAATTCTTTTATGGGCTCTCGTGACATGGTTGGTTTCGACCTGGCCTTTCATTAGAAGGGGCTAGCGTTCGATCCCAAGTATGAGGTAGAAATTTATTTCTATTTGAACACGATGTTGTGTTGATATTTATCCATATTGACTCATTAGGGGTAATTTGAATGAATTACTACCAATTGTGTCACGTGGTGGCCCGGGGAATTGGGTAAAACTCGCTGGTAAGAGACTGATGTCTCGCCAGGTAAATCCTCGGACAGCTGGTAGCGGTCAGGTTCCAATTCTTTTATGGGCTCTCGTGACATGGTTGGTTTCGACCTGGCCTTTCATTAGAAGGGGCTAGCGTTCGATCCCAAGTATGAGGTAGAAATTTATTTCTATTTGAACACGATGTTGTGTTGATATTTATCCATATTGACTCATTAGGGGTAATTTGAATGAATTACTACCAATTGTGTCACGTGGTGGCCCGGGGAATTGGGTAAAACTCGCTGGTAAGAGACTGATGTCTCGCCAGGTAAATCCTCGGACAGCTGGTAGCGGTCAGGTTCCAATTCTTTTATGGGCTCTCGTGACATGGTTGGTTTCGACCTGGCCTTTCATTAGAAGGGGCTAGCGTTCGATCCCAAGTATGAGGTAGAAATTTATTTCTATTTGAACACGATGTTGTGTTGATATTTATCCATATTGACTCATTAGGGGTAATTTGAATGAATTACTACCAATTGTGTCACGTGGTGGCCCGGGGAATTGGGTAAAACTCGCTGGTAAGAGACTGATGTCTCGCCAGGTAAATCCTCGGACAGCTGGTAGCGGTCAGGTTCCAATTCTTTTATGGGCTCTCGTGACATGGTTGGTTTCGACCTGGCCTTTCATTAGAAGGGGCTAGCGTTCGATCCCAAGTATGAGGTAGAAATTTATTTCTATTTGAACACGATGTTGTGTTGATATTTATCCATATTGACTCATTAGGGGTAATTTGAATGAATTACTACCAATTGTGTCACGTGGTGGCCCGGGGAATTGGGTAAAACTCGCTGGTAAGAGACTGATGTCTCGCCAGGTAAATCCTCGGACAGCTGGTAGCGGTCAGGTTCCAATTCTTTTATGGGCTCTCGTGACATGGTTGGTTTCGACCTGGCCTTTCATTAGAAGGGGCTAGCGTTCGATCCCAAGTATGAGGTAGAAATTTATTTCTATTTGAACACGATGTTGTGTTGATATTTATCCATATTGACTCATTAGGGGTAATTTGAATGAATTACTACCAATTGTGTCACGTGGTGGCCCGGGGAATTGGGTAAAACTCGCTGGTAAGAGACTGATGTCTCGCCAGGTAAATCCTCGGACAGCTGGTAGCGGTCAGGTTCCAATTCTTTTATGGGCTCTCGTGACATGGTTGGTTTCGACCTGGCCTTTCATTAGAAGGGGCTAGCGTTCGATCCCAAGTATGAGGTAGAAATTTATTTCTATTTGAACACGATGTTGTGTTGATATTTATCCATATTGACTCATTAGGGGTAATTTGAATGAATTACTACCAATTGTGTCACGTGGTGGCCCGGGGAATTGGGTAAAACTCGCTGGTAAGAGACTGATGTCTCGCCAGGTAAATCCTCGGACAGCTGGTAGCGGTCAGGTTCCAATTCTTTTATGGGCTCTCGTGACATGGTTGGTTTCGACCTGGCCTTTCATTAGAAGGGGCTAGCGTTCGATCCCAAGTATGAGGTAGAAATTTATTTCTATTTGAACACGATGTTGTGTTGATATTTATCCATATTGACTCATTAGGGGTAATTTGAATGAATTACTACCAATTGTGTCACGTGGTGGCCCGGGGAATTGGGTAAAACTCGCTGGTAAGAGACTGATGTCTCGCCAGGTAAATCCTCGGACAGCTGGTAGCGGTCAGGTTCCAATTCTTTTATGGGCTCTCGTGACATGGTTGGTTTCGACCTGGCCTTTCATTAGAAGGGGCTAGCGTTCGATCCCAAGTATGAGGTAGAAATATATATATATATATATACTGTATATACAATATATATATATATATATATATATACAGTTGTTACCCTTTAAAGACTTAGCAAAGATGAAGTCCAGTTTTGTATTGTATCAGAGAGAGAGAGAGAGAGAGAGAGAGAGAGAGAAAGAGAAAGCCTTACCTTATTGCCTTATTCTATGTTAAGGTTACCCCAGGTCCCTCAGTGTGAGACACCTCGTATATCCACCAGAGTTATTAATGCATCTTCCGGTGTATTTTGCATCTTCAAGTCTTGGATGGCCTGGGATGCATCTTAGGTATTTATCGAGCTTATTTTTAAACACATCTATGCTCACTCCTGATATGTTTCTTAGATGAGCTGGCAGCGCATTAAATAGTCGCTGCATTATCGATGCTAGCGCGTAGTAGAGTAATGTCCTGTGTGCCTTGCTGAGTTTTCCTGGTATAGTTTTGGGCACTATTAATCTACCT
>NC_090738.1:78104478-78111978 GCF_036898095.1 Palaemon carinicauda
TTTTAATTGAAAATCTCTTTCAGTAGATTAATTTGAAAAGATTTTCAGGGTGGTTGGACTAAATAAACGTGTTGATGGAATACACTCTTTACCAGTTAGTCAGAATTGGAAATTTTGTGTTATTGTTGACCAGTCTTCAACAAACATTTATTACTTTCAACCCAAGGCAAACAGTACGTTTTTTGAGGCTTCTTATTAAGGTATTTCACCGGAAATAATAGCATGTATTCTTTATATGTAATCTTTGGTTTTATGTAATACAGTGAATACAGTATAACTTACGTAGACTAGTCTCTCCAAGTCTCATTTAAATTTCACTCAAAGTTAAGATCCTTCTAATCAGCCATTTCTAAGTGAACACGAGTACATAATCGAGAAATGAATTTACTGCCTAATAGAGTATACTCTGCTGTATAAAACGTTTACATCATGAATGTATAAAATAATATATTCTCGTTTATGAATTAACAAAATATTTTAATAAAGTTGGAAAGCAAAAATGACAACATGGCCCCAGTACCAGGCGTAGGGGGTTGCTAAGAATTTGCCGGTTTACAAATACTGAGGAAAAATTGAAAATTGGTATTTAGAATGGTAGAACAATGAATCAGGTTGGAAAGTTACTGGAAGTGGAAAATGAATTGATGAAGTATAATCTGGATATCTTAGCCCCAAATTAAACACGTTGCGAGGGGATTGATAAGAAAATCCTTGACCAAGGTTATATATATATATATATATATATATATATATATATATATATATATATATATATATATATACATATATATATATAATTATATATATATATATATATATATATATATATATATATATATATATATATATATATATATATATATATATATTTAGGAAGAGAAGGGATAGGAATGGTTAATGACACCGAGAACAGAGGAGGCATTAACTGAGTGGAGAGCTGTAAATAGCAAATTGTTACATGCAAAGTTAAAACCAAAGCAGTGCAGTATGAGCATTATAGTGTGTTATGCGCCAACAAATGATGCCCCTGAAGAAATGAAAGTTGAATACTATGCAGAACTGCAGAGTCTAATAGATGAGATCTCCGAAATAGATATGAAAATTGTGATTGGTGACTTCAGTGCTAAAATTAGAGAGATTGATTATGGCATAGAGAATGTAATGGGTGATGAGGGAGTTGGCGAAGTTGCCCATTTTATAATGTTTTTATTCAGCAAACAATTTTGTTATAAGAAGTAATCTTTTCCAGCACAAGGTCATCCACAAATATACATGGACTTTACCATGTGGCATTACAAAAATCAGATAGATCACATAGCCAAAAATCACGATAGAAGAAAGAATCTGAGAAATGCGAGAGCTATAAAGGTACATATATTGGTAGTAATCACCAGCACCTCACTGCCACACTGAAATTAAAACTGAAAGCAGCCAACAGAAATGTAGGTTTGATACAACTAAGCTTCTAGAAGATGCGCACAGAGAAACCTTTGCAATTGAATGTAGGAATCGGTTTGCAGTCTTAGAGACTTCAAGAAACGAAGAGCAGACAATTAACGAAGAATGGTGTGATATTAAGAGGTCAAGGGACACAGGTAAAAGGAGAAAGCCATGGATATCAAATGATCCTTGGGATACTATAAAAAGGAGACAAATACAGAAATTGATTGTTGGAAGTTTTCGAGGAAGTGATGAAAATTACAAGTTAGAGCATGTTAAGTATTCCAGTATTGATAGTGAAATCAAAAGAAAAGCCAGGAATGACTGGAGAGAATATTTAGACAGTAAAGCAGATATAGCTGAAAAAGCTATGAATTCAGAGAATGCCTTTGGTGGAAGAATTGCTCATATAATTATTAATGAAATCCCTAAAGGGGCAAAGAAGAAGAAGCACATACCCATGAAAAAGAGAGATGGATCCGTTATAAAAGCTGATGTAGAAAGGCAACGTTGGATGGAACAATTTAGTGAGGTCATGGATAGGAGATGTGGAGGGAATAATTTGATTGATAGGCCTGAGGCTGAGGAAGATCTGGGTGTGCCCATAAATGAATTCAGCGTGCTTGAAGTCGAAGCTATTCTTAAAAAACTAAAGAGATGGAAAGCCCTTCGATATGACGGAATTATTGCAGAGATGAACATAGAAGAAAATTAAGTAACTCCCAGAATACTTACAAGATTATTTTGTAGAATGTATTATGAAGAGGCAAAACCTGATAAATGGGAGCTAGGAGTGTTGGTGATAATGGCAAAAAATTAGATTTGACTGACTGCAATAATTACAGAGATATAAAACTTACGCCAGTTGTCATGAAAATATATAGTATGCCTATTCTACAGAGGCTAGAGAGGGAGATTGATGGAAAGCTAAGAGACGAACACTCGGAATTTAGAAAAAGCAGAAGTTGTACTCACCAAATTTTAATTTTAAGCCATGTTGTACAGCAATGTCTAGAAAGTCCTGCGCTAATATAGAGTTTCCCTTAAGTATGTAAACTTAATTAAGTCTGTGCATGATCATACTAAGTTAAAAGTTAATGTTAGTGGAGTCCTATCAAATGAATTTCCAGTGAACAGTGGAGTATTCCAAGGTAAGGTATTGACACCTTTGTTGTTCATCTTCCTTATGGATTTTGTAATGCATACAACAGTCAAAGATTGTGTAGAAAGATTGGACTAGATTGCTAATAGGAAATTAGCTGAGCTAGATTATGCGGATGACGCTGTCCTTATTAGCCAAACACCACAGGGTTTGCAATGCTTGCTTACCAAAATGCATGAAATATCTCAGGAGTTTGGGCTGAAGATAAATGTAAGATTGACAAATATCACGAGAACTGAATATGCAATGGAAGAGGAAATATCATTGGAGCGAGAAAGGATTAATGAGGTAGAATCATCTAAACATTTACGAACTCCGTTCTCTAATACAGGGTCTTTAGAATTGGAGTTTAATGAAAGATTGAAAAACGAAAATCAGACAATGGTTAGGTTAAATAAAATTTGGAAATCAAATCGCCTGAGATCACACATAAAAATCCGGTTATATATCAATTTAGTGAGATCAAGGTTACTCTAAGGACATGAGTCAAGGTATGACAATGAAACAATCGCCAATAGATTTAGTAGATTTGAGAACAAAGCCCTCAGAAGAATTTTGGGAGCTAAAGGGCAGGACAGATTTAGGAATGAAACTATAAGAGAGATTACTCGAATTCCATGTGCGGAAGAGATCATTATGAGGGGTAAATGGAGATGGTTTGGTCATGCCCATCGCACTCATCAAGAGAGATTAGTCCACCAAACTTTCAACTGGGCTTGACAAGGCACTAAGAGTTGGAAGACCCAGACCTAAATGGCTGATGGCTCTGAAGCGCAAAGTAGGAGAGGATGATTGGAGAAATATTGATTTAAAAGGTCAAGATAGAGATGACTAGTGAAATCTAACTGAGGCCCTTTGCGGCAATAGGCGTAGGCGGAGATGATGATGATGATGATCATAATACACACACACACAGACACAGACACACACACATATATATATGTATATATATATATATATATATATATATATATATATATATATATATATATACATATTTATATATGTATATAAAATATATATATATATATATATATATATATATATATATATATATATATACATATATATATATATATATATATATATATATATATATATATATATATATATATATATACAGAAAGAGAGAGAGAGAGAGAGAGAGAGAGAGAGAGAGAGAGAGAGAGAGGAGAGAGAGAGAGAGAGAGAGAGAGATAGAGAGAGAGAGAGAGAGGGGATTGCCCTTGTTTAATGCAGAATGATATTACCATATAGAAATAAAACGTTTCACTAAGACAAAATAGTAGAAATAATCTTCAACGTTTTTTATAGTAAATGAGAATATGCTCCGTGTCATAAACACTAGTTTTTGTTCAAAGGTTCCTAGACTTAATAGTAATAATAAATTTATAAATCTTATGATAGTGTTATGAATACTAGTAATAACTAGTAATATTACTATTAAAAGACAGAAATTAATTTTCCGTCTGCCTATCATAAAAGTTGAGGAAAATAAACTTCCGCTATATGCCTCAAAATAAGTATAAGTAAATCTTCCAGGTTTATTTTACCATATCATCTTTGTTGCCGAATATATATCGTGCACTACAAGTGCTCTAATTCCCGTTGCAAATAAATTGCAGCAGTTAGCATGCAGAATTTCTCAAATAAAACTGCCTGTTGCAATGTACTCTCACTTTCATGAAATGTTTGGAAATTCTTTTGAATTCCGACGTCACTTAAGATATTTACGTTTTTTCGGAGCAAAAAGAAACTGAGGCAGAGACAGAGAGCAAATATCGGGCGATTGCTAGTGTTAAGGAAGAGGACGAGGCAATAGAACTATCACTCTTACAGCCTTTGCTCTATTTACTGGTAGAAACATGCTACTGTATGATTCTCTCTCTCTCTCTCTCTCTCTCTCTCTCTCTCTCTCTCTCTCTCTCTCTCTCTCTCTCTCTCTCTCTCTCTCTCTCTCTCTCTCTCTCTCTCTCTCTCTCTCTCTCTCTTCATTATATCTCACCCTGCAATTGGCTGAGTAGAAAAGCTCCATCAAAACTTTCCTCATGTGATAGATTTACTCCTCCGCTGTATTTACTTTTTTTTCAAATATTTCCTTTATAACTCTACATTTATATATTGTGAATAATGACTAATTTGTTTGAATAATTATCTAAATAAACGTATTTTTTATGTGATTAAGTTAATTTTGCTATGAAATAATTCTATTTCGTTCTGTTTATCATGTTTCTTCGTAGGTTTTTATGGGGCGCGTCGTTAGTAAATATAAATAATCTAATGAGACAAAAAATATTCCAGAAATACTTTTAATTTAATTTCTTAAATATATTTTTCTTTATTTAAGAAATAATTCATAAAAAAATATTGATACTGGTAAGCCCCTATCAAAAAGACCATCGAAATATTAGTGAAAAAGTTTTATTTCATAGAAGCATAACCACTATAAAGGCTATAAAATTCAATATTCTCTTACCACAGCTAAAATCATATTTCTTATGGTCTTTGCCTAATAGTTTGTCACTATACATTTATTATTGTACGTTACCCGTCAACAATGACTTCTAAATATTTAGATAGATATGCACACATATGTACACGCACCCTCTCTCACCGAGGTAAGACCACTTCTCTCCAAAATACTCCAATATATATAACCAGTCTGTTGCTCATTATCAAATAGAGAGGATATCTATGGGATTATTGAAAATAAAGATATTCCTGGTAGTGTTCATTAGGGCTTATTATCCACAGGTCAACAAAAATCCTACTTCATACATCATTAATCATTTATTTGTCACTTTTAAAGGCAATATTCCTTCATGTGGCATCTTTATTACCTAATAACTTGATGAGATCATATTAAATATGTTTTATGTTGATTTACAGTAGAGACTTTCATCATTATTATACAGAAAGTATTTCATAGTGAAATTTATGAACGACAGTTTAAAAGGAAATCCAATTTACTTCGCGTAATTTTATTTTTACTTGCAAATTATTTAAAATTAGTATGCGACTACGAGTAATAATTGCGTCAAGGTTAATTATGACAGGAATATAATTACTCACTACATATAATCTCAAACCGGCATTCAGAAACTGACTCTAATTTTCTCTTTTATTAGTGTTAAAAAAAATCAATTTCAGAATAAAAAAATACCTCATACCATGGTTTGTGTGTACGTGTATGATCGATTATGCCTGAAAGTGTGTATGTGTGTGTGTGTGTATTTGTGTGTATGTATTTGTGTGAGTCAGTATGAGAGACAGACAGGACGAAACAAAGGTATTTTCACTAGAAGATAACCAATATATTCTTTCACTAATATTATGAGAAAAACAGGAACGCCTACATCCTTATAATAATCTACGTATTCTGAACAAACGATATGAGTAACTTATAATTTAAACGTTACTTCACATTTAAATGAAATTAATGAATGCAAAACGGTTAAGAGGGTAAATATGGGTCAGACACTACGGAGGGTAATAAGAGAAACTATTTTGATATGTTAATCTATGAATGTTAAATTTGACGATAATAGTCATTAATTTAGAAAACCAGTTAAGTCATCGACGAATTACTTAAAATACTTCTTCCATTTCTAAAATGGCTTTTTAGTAATATTTTCATAAACAAGTAAACCTCGTATTTACATAAGATCATTTCAAATTTACATATTCATGGTTACAAAATGAGGCAGCATTAGATTTAATGTGGTATGATCTCCTTTAAGTTAAGTATACTTAGTGAATTATGCAAAACTTGAAATCAATATTTATAGTTATACAATGTCTTATTCAAGGTTTTACTTGGCGGTATTCTAATGTTGTTATGTCCATACGGTGATATGTGATACTATGGTAGATATGAGAAAGGCAAAAGAGTGTGCTAGAAATAGGAATGAAAGACGAGCGACTGTGATACAGCTCGAATATGCTCTGCTGCTTCCTCCGGGCGTCTTGTTGACCGCTGAGATACTAGAAGGGATGGACTCAGCATATAAAGCTTCATCTATTGTGGCTAAAGGGGGAGGTTGGGCTGTGGCTTCCATAGCAGTACCAAACAAAACTCGGCTGAATCCCTCGTCAGGCCGGAGGAACTAGACGAAAATTCCGCTTTTGTTCTTATTTTATGTTGGCACCTCCCAAAATTGGGGGAATTGCCCTAGTAGATATATAGAGGAGAATAGTTATTATTATTATTATTATTATTATTATTATTATTATTATTATTATTATTATTATTATTATTATTATTATTATTATTATTATTATTATAATTATTATTATTATTATTATTATTATTATTATATTATTATTATTAGCTGCTAAGGTACAACACTAGTTGGAAAAGCAGGATGCTATAAGTCCAGGGGCTCCAACAGGAAAAATAGCCCTGTAAGGGAAGGAAAAAAGGAAATATGAAATATCCCAAGAAGGGTAACAGCATTAAAATTTACATCTATATAAACTATATAAACATTAACAAAACAAGAGAAAGAGACATTAGATAGAATAGTGTGCCCGAGTGTATCCTAAAGCAAGAGAACTCTAACCAAGATAGTGGAAGTCCATGGTACAGAGGCTAGGGCACTACCCAAGAATAGAGAACACTGATTTTGATTTTGGAGTGTACTCCTAGAAGAGCTGCTTACCATATCAAAAAAGTTTATTTTACCCTTAGCAAGCTGAAAGTGGGAAAGTGGTCACTGAAAAATTGTTTGACAAACTCAATGTTGTCAGGTGTATAAGGACAGAGGAGTATATGTAAAGAAGAGGCCAGACTTTTCGGGAAATGAACCGTAACCAGAGAGAAGGATCCAATGTAGTACTGTCTGGCTAGTCAAAGGACGCCATAACTCTCTAGTGGTAGTATGTGGCTGGTGCCCACT
>NC_090738.1:78116978-78129478 GCF_036898095.1 Palaemon carinicauda
CATCAGTAGCAGTTTATTTTAGTTACAGCTAAAAAAAAGGGGGAATCATAATGAAAATATGTTTTGAAAAGGAAATAGAATTGTTTTTCGATAATTAATTTTATCATATAGATAGCATTTTGTTCAAAACAAAGGAATTATATTACAACGAAAATAAATTAATGTTCACAGTAGGGGTAAGGTAAAAAATTTATCATATGAAAATATTTTTAATCTGAAGGTCAAATAGTTTAAAAAAGAAAAAAAAAAGAATAATTTTTCACGAATTGGAAAATAATCACCTGCGCACCAGGACTAGTAAACTCAGTGAGGGCACTTCCGCCAAACATAATACAGGTTCCTTACCTAAATTACGATATGTAAGGGGGGGGGGGGAGTTCAACCCTCTAAACACGACTAACCTTAAGATACCTTACCTAAGATACTATATTCTAACTTATGAACCATCTAAATATCTCAGAGGGGTTCACCGGTAAAGCTTTAGAGATTATTTTACTGTGATTTATGAATCTATTGATGGGAATAATTTCTCAATTCACATTCCATCAATTTCCTTTTCTTTTCTAGATTTATTGGCAAAGTAACGCCAAAGGGGTCTTTTTTTCTCAAAGGTTATTGGTAATAATAAGTTTGATCCGAGGAAATAGTGAGAATTTGAAGTTAGGATTAAAAGATTTTTTTTTTCTAGGGGTGGGATGATGTTTAGATAAAAAAAAAGAAAAAAAAGAAAAAAAAACATATACTTTCAAACTTTCATGTTTGCCAATTTTTAATATATTTTTTCCAAAGAAAATATTATCTATTCTATATAAAATGATCCATTTAAAATCCAAACTAATCATAAAGCTAAAAATGGTATTCTCTTGATGTTGTTCTCATAAAAAAAAAAAATCAAATGATTTCTTTCTGTTCTGAAATTTCTGGAGAGTTTATCTACTAAGTGGCACAAAGTAATACCTTCCATTAACCAACGAGAACTTTAGGACTGGAAAGAAAGATTTCCATCTTCATGTCATGAAATGCAATAGAGTCGACGCTTCTGATAAGTTACCAGGTCGTGATATTTATACTTTAACTACCAATGGAAAAGGGATACTTTCGCATCTGTAACCCTGTATGCATCAGGATTCTTTCACTTTACATTTTTTTTTATATCTTATTGTTTTCAAGGATAAATATGATGGGCAAAGAATTATTACTGTTATCATTGTTGTTGTTTGTTAGGTTGAAAGTTTATGTTGGTTTCTTATCGTCGATATTTTATTGTAGCATTTAATGTCTATAGAATTTCATGACAATCTGAGTGGTTAAGCTCGAATGACTTTGGTCGCTACATATATATATATATATATATATATGTGTGTGTGTGTGTGTGTGTGTATTTATATACATACACATATATATATATATATATACATATATGTATATATATATATATATATATACTGTATATATATATATTTATATATATATATATATATATATATAGACAGATAGATAGATAGATAGATAGATAGATATAACCTCCAATTGTGAAATAGTTACACGAAACATTTATAGTTATTGTTCTGTATAGGTTATTATTATTATTATTATTATTATTATTATTATTATTATCATTATTATTATTATTATTATTATTATTATTATTATCAGAGTAGAAAGACTTTAGCATTATATATACATATATATACATATATATATATATATATATATATATTTATATATATATATATATACATATGCATATACACGTATATATATATATATATATATATTCATTTGTATATATATATATATATATACATATATATATATACAGTATATATTTATATAAAATTTATACATATATATATATATATATATATAATCATTATTATTATTGTTATTATTATTATTATTATTATTATTATCATTATTATTATCATTATTATTATTATTATTATCGGAGTAGAATGACTTTAGCATTATATATATGTATGTATATATATATATATATATATATACATGTATATATAAATATTAAAATTTATATATTTATATATAGAGAGAGATATGTAATTATATATATATATATATATATATACACACATACATATATACATATCTTTATGTGTGTATATATATATATATATATATAAATATATATGTATATATATGTATATATATATATATATATATAATATATATATATATATATATATATTTATATATATATATATATATATATGTATATGTATATATGTATATATATATATATATATGTATAAACATATATATATATATATATATGTATACATATAAGCATATATGAACATGTACATATGTATTCATACATTATTTAGTATATATATATATATATATATACATATATACACACATATATAAACATATAAAACATATATGTATATATGTATAAATGTATATTAATGAATATGTTAATGCATGCATATACAGAACGTGTATATAGACATATGTATATATATATATATATATATATATGTATATATATACATATATATATATATATATATGTATATATATACATATATATATAACATATGTCTATATACATGTTCTGTATATGCATGCATTAACATATTCATTAAAATATATTTATACATATATACATATATGTTTTATATGTTTATATATGTGTGTATATATATATATATATATACATATAGACCTATATTCTATGTACACACACACACATACACACACACACACATATATATATATATATATATATATTTATATATATATATGTATATATATATAATGTTAATGCATATATATAATACAAATATATATATATATATATATATATATAGATATATATATATATATATATATATGTATGTATGTAGGTATGTATATATGTGTACAATTGGACACAGTAATTTCGGTTACATCTCATTCTGATGAAGTGCACCCTGTCACACGATTACTGCACGGAGAGGTCCTGTGTTTAAACCTACCCACTACCTCTGCAATCTCTCCCTACACTATCTGTTTGGTTACTCGCCGCAAAATAAGGGTGCGACAAGGTTTACTTCTTTGGAGAGAGGTGTGCTACGAATTCCTGTTTCCATCTGTACCTTAGAATCAGCTGCTTCCTTTTATTTTCCCCTTTTTTGAAGGGAAAATATTTTTCAACTGCTTCTTTCAGTAAAGCAAAGGAAATCAGTCAGGATGATTCATAAACCCCGTTGGGAAATCAACATAGCATATTTCAAATACTCTCTCTCTCTCTCTCTCTCTCTCTCTCTCTCTCTCTCTGTTCAATACAAACAGCATATTTTTATATGGAACTAATGGTCCCTATTATTCTCTGGATATGGAACCTAGGAAAGACAAATTGACCACTATTATGTCTAAGTTGCCATATACTGACTACCCTTTATATAATGAATGTGGCTTATTAGTCTTTTGATTTGCCTTCCTTTCTTTTCATTAGAGCCCATATATAAAATATATATATATATATATATATATCTACTGTATATATATATGTATACACTCACACACACACACACACACATACATATATATATATATATATATATATGTATACAAAAATATACATATATATACATATATATATACACATATATATTTATATATATATATATATAAATATATATATATATATATATGTGTGTGTGTGTGTGTGTGTGAGAGAGTGTGTATACATACATACATACACACACACATACACACACACATATATATATATATATATATGTGTGTGTGTGTGTGTGTGTGAGAGTGTGTATACATACATACATACACACACACACACACACATATATATATATATATATATATATTTATATATATATATATATATATATATATATATTTATATATACAAGTACAAACTCTCAGATCTGCTTGTCTATCTATATATTCTATCTATCTATACTAATGTATACTTGAATACAAGCACACATATTTATATGTATACTATATTTTTATACATTCATTTAGGATATATATGGATTCATCTGTCCTGCCTACTTAATAGAATATCTATCTCTTCAATTATTTATCAACAACCTACATTATGCATTCTGTCCTTGGAACATGAGACTAAAGCTTCCGTCACCTTTCAGATTCCTGGATAATGCAAATTATTACAATCCACTAGCTATCATTCATTTAATTTTCAAGTCGTCCAGACCTATACAAATAAGTATTCTCTCTCTCTCTCTCTCTCTCTCTCTCTCTCTCTCTCTCTCTCTCTCTATATATATATATATATATATGTATATATGTATATGTATATATGTAGATATACGTATATATATATATATATATATATATGTATATATATATACGTATATATATATATATATATATTTATAAATATATATATATATATATATATATAAACGTTCATTTAAACCACTTTATACCATTCACGACAAAAGCTAACGAACAGTCTTCAATCATCGATTACTTCCAGTCATCATGAAATCTCCCTAATGAGAAATGCTTCTCGATTTCTCATTATAAATCCCCCCCCCCCCCCCACCATCAAGAGAGATAACACAAGGCGTCTCTGGCAAATCCTGCAAGGGATTGAGCGGATATTATGCTAATACAATGGTTGAGCAAAGTGGTATCACAGTCGTTGGAGAGGGGGGGGGGGGGGGCAGAGTCTTCACTGTTTTTTTTTAGCTGTTGTTAATGTTTTTTGTTTGATAAGCTACAATTGGATGCATGGTTGTTCTGGGCTTCTATTGTATATGATTTTTTTCAAGTGTTAAGACAGTAATACTGATTGCTTGCATTTAATGCTTGAAGGATGGTGCATGATTTGTATATAAAAATTCAGGCATGTAATAATTCATCCGATCGTACGCATATGTATGTATGTATGTATGAAATTGCTCTCTCTCTATGATATATATATATGTATATATATATATATATATATATATATACATATATATATATGTATATATATGTATATATATACATATATATATGCATGTATGTATATATATATGTGTGTGTATATATATATATATATATATATATGTATATATATATATATATATATACATATATATATATTCCCTTTATAGATTGACAAACATAAGCACAATAAACTTCAACACCGCTAACTGAATTGGGATGGGAATGGCAGAAACAATTGATTTTACAACAGAGATTTACTACAAGAAGCATCAGTCACCCATTCCACTATCCATAATCCAAATGGACACACTTTTACTTGATGGCATCACCTGGGAAACATAATCTTAACATGACGTCATAGGACGATGGTGTAACACCTATAAAGTTCATATTTACATCATGTAATTTTTTGGACGTAAGGCTATCGTCCTTTGCTGAGGTCAAAAGATGGGAATAATTCAAGAGGTTCCTTTTGAATGTTCTTCTTAGGATTTCAAGTGAGGTTTAAGCAATTGTTGATAATAAAAAACTCTAGATTTATTTTCTAAAAAGGAAATTCTTAATTAAGAAATTGAGGCAAAGTGTATTTGCTTTATGTATGAATAATCACTTATGTATGACTAACTTTTCGGAAATTATTATTCAATAAGTGATGGGAAATCTCTTACTGGTGAAAAATTCAAATTGAGAGAGAGAGAGAGAGAGAGAGAGAGAGAGAGAGAGACGCAAGTCTATCCTTTGTTGACATTTTAGTAGGGGACAATCCAAGAGATTCTTCTTGAATTATCTTAATAGGATTTCAAAAGGGGTTTAGGCTATAGTTGATTATAAGAAAAGTTTAGGCTTATTTTCTTAAAAACCAAATTCTTTGTTAAGAAAATTAGGAAAATTAAAATTTCATTTTGTATGAATAATCGTTTTTATATGACTAACTTTTCTGAAATTATGATTCAATAGACAATAGAAATCTATTATTGGTGAAAACCTCAAATTGAGAGAGAGAGAGAGAGAGAGAGAGAGAGAGAGAGAGAGACTTATTGGTGAAAGGAGATTTACATAAATAATTTCTGATTTTAATATTTAGCATAAATCCCTTTGAGAATTATGATTTTTTCTACCGAATTACTTATTTCTTACTTGATACCTTAATACAATTTAGAAAGCAGGATTTCATGAAGGTTTTTAAAAGTTTTTTGTTTTTAAATATTGAATTTATTTTCAAAATATGCTGTGTATCAAATTTTATCTGATATGATTTACTAATGTGTTCTAATTTTTTTGCTCAGAACTTGTTTAGGATACTATGAATTGTTGTGAGTAATGTGATGATGATGACTCTATTTTCTAGTATATTTTCAGAAAATGTTTAGAAATATTTCTATTTATCTAAAAACACTTGAAAATTTATCTTTAAACATCGAATTTCTTCTCACAATTTTTCGTCATAGATAATTTTTCCATAAAATATTTTCCAGTAGTCGACCTATATTAGTTTCTGATGTATTATAAATCTTTGAAATATTGCCGCTTCCTGTTTTTATTTCGGCATTAACTATGCACATATTTGACTAATCAGCAAAATAAATAGTATATATTTTTAAATGACAACTACCTTTGAATTGCACGCATAAGTGACTTTGGAAATCTATTTCCATTCGGTATTCCCACACTCTTTCAGCCCTTCAAATTTTACGAGGAGATATCCACACATTAGCCTTAGATATTTCCTCTTTCCTGTGGCTTGGTCAAGAAGAGGTAATTTTACTAATCAAAGAGATATTTGACCTTATATCCAGTCTTCCATAAGGTACAAAACTGTGTCCAAGGACGCGATCATTATTAATCCTTAATTATGTTAATTACATCACAGTGGGAGTGGCATTAAGATACGCTGTGGGAGAGACTCTTAGCGCTCACTACTTATACAGAACCAAAACTAATGTTTAATCATGGTTAAAATAGATAAGTTACTTCATTGTTATTCACTTTATAGATATTTAAAGGCCGGTCATGAATGGCAGAGGCAAGGGACAGTGACATTGCCCTAGCAAGCAGGACAAAGCCATAAAGACGGGCCATATAAATATATATATATATATATATATATATATATATATTAGTGTACTACTGTTATTAACCCACATTAAGTATGTATTGTTTGAGATGTTGAGTCTTGAAATAAAGTTCACCATTGTAACTTTAAAATGGTTTATTCTCTAAAAACAACAGTGTTAAACATCTCCATCACAGGAGTGTAGCTGGTTTGGTCGGATGACCAATTCAGGTGAAGTATAGATATGAACTGCCTAAATTATCAATATCACAGATATCGTATGTTTAGTTGTCTCAGCATTTAAACACAATATGTAAACTTTACATTCGTCTCGGAAGACACCTGCATCCGGTGACGACACAATCTTTCACATGGTATGCATTTGTGTAGATGCTTCAGAAAAATGTTACATAGCTGAGGGATGCAAAATAAATCCTGTTATGATTTTATCTGACTACAGCAAATCTCACACTAGCATCTTCATCCACAATGACATATTACGTCATTTGTTTTAAACATATAATAACTATTACATATATATATATATATATATATATACATATATATATAAATTTCTACCTCAAACTTGGGATCGAACGCTGGCCCCTTCTGATGAAAGGCCAGGTCGAAACTAACCTTGGCCTCTCGTGGCATGGTTGGTTTCGACCTGGCCTTTCATTAGAAGGGGCCAGCGTTCGATCACAAGTATGAGGTAGAAATTTATTTTTTTTCTATTTGAACACGATGTTGTGTTGATATTTATCCATATATTTTATATATATATATATATATATATATATATATACACATATGATTAGAGCCCAAGCCTCCTCTCCACCCAAGCTATTACTATGAAGGGCAAGGTAATATAGCTGCTGATGACTCAGCAGATAGACCTATTGGCTCCCCAAACCCCCTCCCACCCATCCATAGCTCACAAGGATGGTGAGGTTGCAGTGACCAAAGAAACTAATGAGTTTGACCGGGACTCGAACCCAAGTCTGACGATCACCAGTCAGGGACGTTACTTCATAGGCCACCAAAACCATAAACATTTCTGTATACAAACGTACAAACATGCAAATATGCAAATACACAGAAGAAAAATCAAAATTTTATTTTATGATTGAAAATGTGATCAACAATAATAGTTGAAACTGTGTAATTACCATTATGCAATATATATATATATATATATATATAGATATATATATATATATATATATATTAGCAAAGTACATGCACCATATATATATATATATATATATTATATATACATATAATTATATATACATACATATATATATATATATATATATGTAATATATATATGCATATACATATATATATATATGTATGTATATATATTTATATATACATGTATATATATATATATATATATATACATATATATATATATATATATATATGAACGTTCATTTAAACCACTCGATACCATTCACGACTAAAGCTGAAGAACATTCTTCAATCCTCGACCACTTCCAGCCATCATGAAATCACCATAATGAGAAATGCTTCTCGTTTTCTCAATACAAATACACCCACAAACCCGCTGCTAAACCCCCCCCCCCCCCCCCCCACACACACACACACACACCATTAAGAGAGATAACAAGAGGCGCCTTCGGCAAATCCTGCAAAGGATTGAGCTGACATTATGCTGATACAATGGTTGAGCAAAGTGGTATCACAGTCGTTGGGGAGGGGGGTCGGATTCGTCACTGTTGTTGATGTTTTTTGTTTGATAAGCTGCAATTGGATGTGTGGTTGTTGTGGGCTTTTATCATATATGATTTTTTTAAGTGGTGAGATAGTGATACTGATTGCTTGCATTTAATGTTTGAAGAACGATACATGATTTGTATATGAAAATTCAGGCATGCAATAATTCATTCGATCTAACGCATATGTATGTATGTATGTATATATGATATATGTATGTATGTATGTATGAAATTGCTCTCTCTCTCTCTCTCTCTCTCTCTCTCTCTCTCTCTCCCTTCTCTCTCTCTCTCTCTCTCTCTCTCTCTCTCTCTCTCTGTGATACACACAAATGCGTGAATTAACGATATCCTTTTAATTAGCAACCTTTAAATACCTTCTGCATAGAAATAAGCTTCTTTTTCTCTTCTTTAAAGAATTTTACATAACAGCGTCCAGTGTCGCTTTCCGATCAATACCATTACTCACTCTCAGACTATTTTAGCAATAACTAATAATTTCGTGTAAATATAAAAAAATATGAACGCACTTTAGTCATAAATTACTTCAGATAAAAATAATACTATGCCTCCCTACCGATCTACTTCAGTTTATAGCTATTTACTTTGAAATATGCTTTCAGAAAATATCCGCTCGTAATTGCATTTGATGGATTGGTGCTTTGACGAGTCAATGCATTAAAAGTGAATGATCCTCTAATGTGAAAAAAAAAAAAAAACAATTCACTTACGAATACATTTTTCATTCATCACTTGAGATCAATATATTCTTAAGAATAAGTAAATTTGTTTTCATGTTTTCACGACACGTTTTGCTTTTATGTTTTTCTTATACATTGGAAACTTCTATGATTTATTGTAATCGATAGTCTGACCATTACCAAAGAAAAACTTGAGAATTGGGCAAAGAGGTTTTCAATTCATAATGAATCTGCAAAAAGCTTTTCTCTATTACAATGTTACGTTTCTTAAAATCTTCTTTTATATTATAGAATAGATAATAAAGATTTATATAAGACTTAAAAGTGTTATGTGAAATATTGTTATCGTAATTATTCATATGAATCTAAAAGTTTATATATAATATATATATATATATATATATACATATATATACATACAGTATATGTATGTATATATAATATTTTTTTACCTCTTTACACACATACACACACACACACACACACACATATATATATATATATATATATATATATTCCCTTTATAGATTGACAAACATAAGCACATAAAACTTCAACACCGTTACCTGAATTGAACATGGATCGGCAGAAATAAATTGATTTTGCGACAGAGATTTACTACAAGAAGAATCAGTCACCCATTCCAATATCCATAATCCAAATGGACACTTTTTACTTAATGGCATCACCTGGGAAACATAATCTTAACATGACGTCATAGGACGATGGTATAACACCTATAAAGTTCATATTTACATCATGTAATTTTTTGGACGTAAGGCTATCCTTTGCTGAAGTCAAAAAACGGGAACAAATCAAGAAGTTCTTCTTGAATATTCTTCGTGGGATTTCAAGCGAGGTTTAAGCTATAATTGATAACAAAAAACTCTATTTTTTTTTCCTAAAAACGAAATTCTTTATTAAGAAATTGAGGTAAAATATATTTGCTTTATATATGAATAATCGCTTATAATGACTAACTTTTCGGAAATTATTATTCAATAACTGATAAAAATCTCTTATTGGTGAAAAATTCAAAATGAGAGAGAGAGAGAGAGAGAGAGAGAGAGAGAGAGAGAGAGAGAGAGAGAGAGAAACTTATTGGCGAAAGGAGATTTTCATAAATAATTTCTCATTCTAATGTTTAGCATTAATCCCTTTGAGGATTATTATGAGTTTTTCCAACCAATTTACTTATTTTTTACTTAATACCTTAATACAATTTAGAAAGCTTATGTAGGTTTTAAAAAGATTTAGTTTTCAGATATTGAATATATTTGTAAAATGTGCCTTTTATCAGATTTTATCTGTAGCTGATATGATTTTTAAAACGTCAATAATAATTGATTTAGTATTGCGTTCTAATTTTTGGCTGAGGGACTTATTTAGAATACTATGAATTATTGTGAATAATGTGATGATGATTACTGATATATATATATATATATATATATATTATACATATATATATATATGTATATATATACATATATATATATTTATATAAATAAATATATATACATATATATGTATGTATATATATATATATATATATATACATATACATATATATATATACATTTATATACATATATATATATATTAATATATATATATATATATATATAGCATATATATGTATACACACACACATTTATATATATACACACATATATATATATATATATATGTATATATATATATAAATATATATATATATATATATATATGAATATATATATATACATATATATATATAAATATATATATATATATATATATATAAGGGTTTGGTAGAGGCCCTAAACCATAGCTAATTTTGAATGCCATAGATAAAACTGGCAATAAAACCAACATCCTTTTATTGTTCGTTCGGTGAAATAGATAGAAATAATTGGACCTACTGTTGCATGTTTTCAAAAAATGGTTTGCAAAATAAACACGCATGAATTGAGTTTGTCGCCTACCAGACAAATAATTTAGTTAATTCATAAACGATACATTTGTTATGATGAGTAGGTTTTCCACATAGATTCATTTTTTTATCGCTTTCTGGCCAAATATATAGTTTTGAAAAATTCAAAAGTACAGGAAATTTTTTTGTTTTAATACTTTTACGAAATAGGAAAAAAATAAAATTTAATAACGAAGAGATAAATTCGTTGTTTAATAAAAATATTTAAAATAGAAAGAATCTATTCAACGATTTTTATGAAATTTACAAGGCAATGTTCAGGTACGTATAAATGAAAACAAAACATGTTTCAAATATTATGAGACACTATTTGATACATTATAAATGTCAATGTTTTCATTGAAAAGACTTGAAAGATTAAGACTTCGATTGTAATACTCTGTCATTGAAAATAGTTAATTGGATACTGAATAAGAAAGAAGCAAATGACATAGTCAGGAAAAGGAAACCTGAGGTTTTTATCGTTTTATACAATAACTGTTCTTTATATTAGTTTTAGTAATTATGCCTGTATATTCAGGAGACTGGTCTCTCTCTCTCTCTCTCTCTCTCTCTCTCTCTCTCTCTCTCTCTAGGTTTATATACATTTATTTAAATGCATACACACATATACATACATACATATATACGTACATACATACATATACATACATACATATATAAGTACATACATACATACTTACATATATATATATATATATATATATAAATAAATATATATATATATATGTGTGTGTGTGTATATATCTATATATACACACACATGTGTATATATATATATATATATATTTATATATATATATATATATATATATAGTATTTGCATGTACTAAAATCATATATATTCATGATTTCTACTCATATAAAAATACATACATAAATATATATACATATATATATATATATATATATACTCCTTATAAGTCCATTTAGTGAATCAAGCTGAACGAATGAAAGACGAACAATCAACATAAAAAAAAAAAACAAGAAACCGAACCAATAAATCCTCTAAAGAGGACGCAAATGAAGGTTGGTTCCTCTGACTCCCACCCGAATTGAAAGAAGACTTCGATCCCCTGGAATTGCAGGACGCTCTTTAA
>NC_090738.1:78131978-78134478 GCF_036898095.1 Palaemon carinicauda
GTATTGTGCATAGGAGATTTCTATTGAATCAATTATTGTGCAGAGGAAGTTTCTATTGAATTAAGTATTGTACACACGAAGTTTGTATTGAATTAAGTATTGTATAGAGCAAGTTTCTATTGAATCAAGTATTGTACATAGGAAGTTTCTATTGAATCAAGTATTGTGCAGAGCAAGTTTCTATTGAATCAAGTATTGTATACAGGAAGTTTGTATTGAATTACGTATTGTGTAGAGCAAGTTTCTATTGAATTAAGTATTGTACATAGGAAGTTTCTATTGAATTAAGTATTGTACATAGGAAGTTTCTATTGAATTAAGTATTGTACATAGGAAGTTTCTATTGAATTAAGTACTGTCTGGAGCAAGTTTCTATTGAATTAAGTATTGTGCAGAGTAATTTTCTATTAAATTAAGTATTATGCTGAGGAAGTTTCTATTGAATTGCGTATTGTGCAGAGGAAGTTTTTATTGAATTAGGTATTGTGCATAGGAGATTTCTATTGAATCAAGTATTGTGCAGAGGAAGCTTCTATTTAATTAAGTATTTTGCAGAGGAAGTAGTCTATTGAATTGAGTATTGTACAAAGGAAGTTTCTATTGAATTAAGTATTGTGCAGAAGAAGTTTCTATTTAATTAAGTATTGTGCAAAGGAAGTTTCTATAGAATTGAGTATTGTGCAAAGGAGGTTTCTATTGAATTAAGTATAGAGCAATTTAAGTTTCTATTGAAATGAACATTGTACAAAAAAAAGTTTCTATAGAATTAAGTATAGTGCAAAAGGATGTTTCTATTGAATTAAGTATTGAGCAGAGGTAGTTTCTATAGAATTAGGTATTGTGCAAAGGAAGTTCCTATTGAATTAAGTATTGTGCAGAGCAAGTTTCTATAGAATTAAGTATTGTGCAAAGGAAGTTTCTATTGAATTGCGTATTATGCAAAGGAAGCTTCTATTGAATTAAGTATTTTGCATAGGAAGTTTCTATTGGATTAAGTATTGTGCAGAGCAACTTTCTATAGAATTAAGTATTGTGCAAAGCAAGTTTCTATTGTGCAAAGGAAGTTTGTATCGAATTAAGTTTGCAGAGGAAGTTTCTATTGAATTAAGTATTGTGCAAAGGGAGTTTCTATTGAATTAAATATTGTGCAAAGGAAGTTTCTATTGAATCAAGTATTGTGCAGAGGAAGTTTCTATTAAATTAAGTATTGTGCAAAGGAAGTTTCTATTAAATTGAGTAATGTGCAGTGGAATTTTCTAATTAATTAAGTATTGTGCAAAAGAAGTTTTTATTAAATTGAGTATTGTGCAAAAGAAGTTTTTATTGAATTAAGTACTGTGCAAAAGAAGTTTCTACTGAATTAAGTACTGTGCATAAGAAGTTTCTATTGAATTAAGTAATGTGCAGAGGAAGTTTACACAGAAATTGAAGAGTATTCTGTTCGGGTATGATACTCGGTTCATCTTGTGGAAGTTTGCAGTTCAGCCAACATTCAGCTGGTACAGCATGTTTGTGGCAGTGACCGCCGTGTTGACCTTTTTCAGGGCCTGTTCAGGGATATGACTTAATGTTGGATATGTACAATTTTCATATACATACATACATATTTTGATATACACACATATACATATTTATATATATATACCTATATATATATATATCTATTTATATGCACACACATACATACATACATACATACATACACACACACACACACATATATATATATATATATATATATATATATATATATATATATATATATATATATAGATAGATATATATATATACATATATATATATACATATATATATGTATATATACATATATATATATATATATATATATATATATATATATATATATATATATTATATATATATATATATATATTAGTCTTCAACATAAAACCTTCTACATTAATGGGAGTAAAGTTCATTATAGAAATATGATAAATACATTTGAATAAGATAATAAAATCGTGATAGTCTTGTATTAAAATAAAATTAGTCAGATATTTTACTGTAAATATTTCCATCAAAATATCAATGAATTTGATAATTAATTGATAAAAAAATATAAGTAAAAGGACAATGAATATCACGGTTCGCTTCAATTTCTATTAATCTAATTTGCGTAATCTAAATCCGATTACAAATCTGCAATAAAGCTAACTGATAATTACTAATTTATTGGGAATTGGAGATATTAGTAATTATTTATTTTCTGATTAAAAAACGGTGTTTTGATGTATCCAAGATAAATTCAGTTATGTAATACATCCAATGCTGTACTTCTCTATTCTTACGGAGGTAGGGAATCGAACCCGGCTCAAGAAACTGAGGTTCCAGTGACTTACAATATAGCCACAAATATATTCATTTACACATCATAGAAGTTGAATTAAGATAACAGGTACTACACAGTATTCAAGAAGTTTTATTCCGGTTTTGACCAAGTTGGGGAATGATCTTCCTAACTGGGTAGTTGAATCACTAA
>NC_090738.1:78141978-78144478 GCF_036898095.1 Palaemon carinicauda
TTTGCACAGCTGAATCCACGTTTTCCTTGTGATGATGTCCTTAGGGAATTTATGAAAAGTGAGATCCTTACTTTTTCCTCTATATGAGAAGCATCCGAAAACTGCACAGTTACTGGGCATTTTGTTATATATAAAACAGCTTTGACCAGCAAGGCGGAAGTGTACACCACGTTTGCTTGTAAACAACTGCCCGGTCAAGGACAAAGGGTGATCGACCTTTGGTATGCTTGGGTGAATCTAGTCTATGACCTTGGCCGCACCTATAGGGACTGCCTACGTCACAGTCTGTACCTGCGCAGAAGACTCATATTTTTGGTCGGGGTTGAGAAGACCTCCTTAATCTATAGACCTTGTATATATATATATATATATATATATATATATATATATATATATATATATATATATATATATATATATATATATATATATATCAATACCTCAATGTCTGGATTCCCTTACCGACCTAGGAATCAGTCTTGAGACGAAATCACTCAAAGACAATAGCATCTGACTTGCCGGACTTCAAACACTGGTCAAGGGTGCCTGTATGACAGTGACCGTACTATTTAGTCATGAAGAACGATAAACGTCAATATATGTTTTCTCCACATATAAAATTCAGGTTTATTGTACTTAAAATTGAAATCAACCCACCACCACCCTCGTAGCTAATTGGTAGTGTAATAACTTGGCATTCGATTTATGATAAATTTTGCACATTTAAACGTGTTTTTTTTTTTCCACATTTCAAATAAGTCAAACATCTTAATTCATTAATGTCTTGATCATAGTCTAAAGGCAAAATCACTCAAAGACCATAAGATCTGACTTCATTGATGTTGTCTTATACATGTATATAATATCAAGGAATAATGCAGTATCTTTGGTGTATGTCGAACAAAAAATATAAACAGTACATCAATATTTCCTGGTCTACGGAGGCTTTCATACCATCATCATTATCCACGTGACATATGCCCAAGGATATCGGGTATCATGGCTTCAAATTCATCTCTATATCCTACTTTCTGCAGCAGGAGAGCTAAATATATTCTTCCTACACTCATATCAACCCATTCATCCATATATTTTTTTCTATAGGTTTTGCTTTCGGCTTGTCCCTGAATCTAAATTTTTCTTCTCAGTCCATGATATTTTGAGCATTGTTATCCAATACCTTATTCCGGCAGCCTGCAACCTCTCCCTGTCTGCTATGCTGAAGGTCTAAGTTTCTTAGGCAAATAACAGTGCACACCAAACAAAACAATATCACAAACCTCCCTCGTAGATTCATAGGTATTTGGAGTTGGTGACTAATGTCTCGATTATACCTAATGTATCCTTTGCTATTGATAATGTCAACACTTTTTCATTACTTGAGTCAGTGCATTCCAAATCATTAAAGCTATCGATTTCTTTGACTGTTTCAGCGTTGAATTTCTTTTCTGCTTGATTGGTCTAAAGTACTAATTAGAGCTTGAAGTTTATTCTGGGAGTTTTTATCAGTTACTCTATAGAGGAATCGGGTGATGATAAAAATCCCTGTCACACATCTGTTTTGATGTGCTGAGTTCCTGATTCATAATTTTATACTTTCAATGACACCCACTGATTCTTGAATGATTCTTATTAATTTAAGATCTTTCGTTGATATTTATCTGTTCTAGTATCCGTTTAAAGTCTACATGTCTAACCTAATCAGGAACAATTTTATAGTCAACAAAAGAATCATACATCCTTTTTATATTAGGGCTTCCTCCATCAATTTTTTCAAATAAGAATTACATTTCCTGTCCCTTCATCTCTGATAAACCAGCAAGGATCATTGCCAATCTCCTGGAGTATCTTTTTTCCTAGTATATCGTAGATTTTTATTTATTTTTTTATTTATTTATTTTTTATAAATGTTTGATGATAGTGATAGTCTGGTGTTTATTGCACTTTTCACTGGTATTTTTGGAATTGTGATAAATGTTGATTTATACTTCTATGTAACAGGTTGCCATCTTCATATATTTCCGACACTGTCTCCTTTTATAGAGCAATAACTCCCAGCGCTACCTATATCTGCAGGTATTTGACCATCAACTGTTGCTTCAACGCTGTTCTTTTGTTTTATTTTGTTCTTCTGCGTTGTACTTTAAGTTTAGTTGTCTACAATAAATTCGTTCCTTCTCTCAGTTAAATCTTTTATTCCATTTTTATCGTTCTAGGAGCTTTTATACGTGTCGATGTTTTCAATCAGAAAGAAATAAAGTAATAAGGAATTAGACCGCTTGATAGGAAATGAAAAAAAAAAAAACCGAATAGCATCATGGCAACACACGCAATGTTGAAGTCACACATAAGTAATAGTTCCTTATCCCATCTAAAATGCGGTTAGTAAAATTAACAATACTTAGTTCCCTGCGTGGTTTACTGTAAGAAAATGAATTGTCAAATTCTAATGACTACACTACCACCTTTATCTATTGGAAAGCAGCTACTGCAGAATTAC
>NC_090738.1:78146978-78151978 GCF_036898095.1 Palaemon carinicauda
TGATCTTGAAGATGGAATAAGCCATATAGAAAAAGGTTGAAAGGGGCAATGGAAAATGTTCTGCCAATATTACTCTTTAACAACTTCATGGACTCGAAGATCTATAAAATGAGTTTCATTAATATATTTACGAATATTTTATAATCTATATATCTAAGGTAGATTGAGATCTAAACAAATCAAACTTTCACCCCGGGATGGTTATCTACGATCTACGAGGACCTAAATTTCTGTCCTGTTTTTTTTTTTTTTTTTTTTTCACTTGATATGAATTTCTCATAGAAGAAAATAATTCTGAAAAAAAGGAATTAAAGCCAGTTTTAGGGGAAAATTACATGGATGTCCAAAGAGTGGTATATTCACCAATTCTGAATAGTTTTGAAGTCGTTGATTTATGTTCCTTGTACAAGTGTGTATATATATATATATATATATATATATATATATATATATATATATATATATATATATATATATATATATATATATATATATATATATATATATATATATATATATATATATATATATATATATATATATATATATATATATATGTATATATATACACTGTTAAGTAAATGCAAATTACCTAAAATAAATTATTGTTGTCAGAAACCACTTAATTATATTTGTATTTATAATTTTTGTCAAATACATCTCATCCACCTACATAATCCTTCTTATTATCTGATTCTCTTGTGAATTGTATCTCATCCACCTATATAATCCTTCTTATTACCTGATTCTCTTGTCAAGTGTGTTATCATCAAACCAAAGTCTTAGGGAACAGTTGAATAACCACCTCTAGGAGACATGAAAGGAGGAAGAGCAGGGAAGGGAGAAATCCTATGTGTTGATTTATCAGGAGCCACATTTGTAAAGTTTTGGAAAATGACACAATGTCAATAAATTATAATGTGATTCTTGAAATGGTGATTTCGCCATAGTTATTTCTATGGATTTCAGAAGATGTTTCATTCTTTTGGAAAACAAAACGAGTCAAAAGGTCTCCTAAGTGGTCTTGTGTGGCATTTGACGAAACTTTGATGGTTAACAGACTGGTCGCAGGACAGTGCAAAATCACACTGTGATGGAGTTCATGAAACTGGTTGTCATTCTTCACTGAAAGTAAGAGGCATAGTAATCCTAAACAAGGGTTCTTGCTGTCTTAAGTGAAACCAACAGGAAAGAGTTTTACATATAAAAAAATGAAAGTTATTAGTTATTATAACTAAATTTCAATTAATATTGGGGCTTCTTGGTCATGATCCGTCATGATAATTCATGATACAATTTTTAGTCAATAAAAAGATTTAGAATAAAAAGAAACATTCTGTTTTCGTGTAATGATTTGTGGAAGAAAAACTTCTAGTAGTACCAGGAAGTTTGGTGAATAGCCCCAATGTGTCATTGGAATGTCTGATTCTATATCTAACTTTAGAACTTGACTGAAGAGGATATTTCTTTTTCCTGTTACCTTTATATTATTTTTTTTTAGTTGACACATACATATGTCACCTCATTTATTAGGCTTGTATATTTTACTTCATAGTTGTGTGTAAGCAGGTATATAAGCATAGAGCTTTTACCTCGTATTAAAGGGGAGATCACATACAAAGGTCTGTAAAAATTAATGTTCAATTAGTCCAATACTATTTTCTATTGTATTTACACTACCGAAAGCAATGATTACTTCCTAATATTTACCTTTTGCATTTATTGTCCCTACTTTGCAGTAGGTTTTACCTTCCTTCGTGAACGTTCGTTAGACTTTGAATCAGGAATTTTCGTGTGAGTGGGTTATTGTCATAAAAAGTAATCTGGTTTGCTAATTGTGAACGCAAACTTTGTTTCTTTATTTTCATTATCGGACTTTAGGAAGAATTCAATTGCATAATTTTCTAAGCATATCTTATTTAATATAATATTTAGATATTGAGTTTATTGAAAGTTTGAAATAAGTTAATAGGACAATGACTAGGTTAGATAAAATTAGTCTAGTAATATAGGTGTAGATGTATGGACATGAGTAGTGGTATGACCATGAAACAATATACAACAGATTTTGTAGATTTGAGTACAAAACCCTAAGAAGAATATTGGGACTTAAATGACGGAACGAAATTAGAAATAAAAGTATAAGAGAGATGACACGAGTGCAATATGTGGATGAGATAATGGTGAGGGGTAGATGGAGACTGTTTGGTCATGCTCTTTGAACTTCCAAAGAGAGATTAGTTCACCAAACATTCAACTGGGCTCCACAAGGCCCTAGAACAGTTGGAAAACCTAGGCCTATATGGCTGACGAATATGAAGCGTGAAGTGGAAGTTGATGAGTGGAGAAGTATGGATTTAAAAGCTCAAGACAAAGATAACTGGTGAAATCGAACAGAGGCCCTTTGCGTCAGTAGGCGTGGGCGTAGATGATGATGATGACGATGATGATGATGCTGCTGGTGATGATGATGATGATAATAATAATAATCTAATCTTCATGTAACTTTAAACTATTTCAAAGATTTTATGTCGAATATTTCGTCACGTATTTAATGAGAGTTTTTCAATACAATATTTACACGGAAAAGAATAAATCTTTTCGAATAGCCTTAAGGATTCTTTTTCAGCTGAGGACAATATTCTGAAATGTAGTACAGCTGGACTGAGATCAGTACATAAGCACCAACACAATCAACTTTTTTTTTCAATTATATGACATTGGTATGCTTAACGTTACTCTCTCTCTCTCTCTCTCTCTCTCTCTCTCTCTCTCTCTCTCTCTCTCTCTCTCTCTCTCTCTCTCTCTGATGAAAGGATTGAGGTCAAGTAATACTTTCAGTTAATAAGGCAATAGATGACGAAACATCCTCGATTGAGGATGACTGTCTGATTGATGGTAGAGGAAAAACTTTATTACTTTCAATTACCATCAAGATCCTTTTCCTTAATCGAGACATGGACGAGAATATCATTTTTTCCTTGACCAAGAAGCCGTTATGAAAAGAAATGCTCTTCATAAAAACCTTACATACACACACACACACACACACACACACACACACAGACGTATCACCATACAGGCATACATGCAGACATATATACAGTACATACAACTACAAAAATGTAATAGGTTAAAAAAACAATAATATAAGCAAATGAAAAACTCCCATATGAATAAATTAGGAAAGCGACTAAAAGAAGTAAATACAAATTAATAGTTATTTCATTTAATTTCGTCTGAGATAGAAGGAGGATGATTTAACCAAAATGACTTAAAAGAAAACCGATATAATTATTGGGATATAACTTGAATTAACCCAAAAGAAATCTCATCTCTCTCTCTCTCTCTCTCTCTCTCTCTCTCTCTCTCTCTCTCTCTCTCTCTCTCTCTCCATTAAATCTGTTGCATCATTTTTTTCCACATTTTCTTTCCCATTGGTTGACGAACTGAACTTGATAACTAAACACAGAAACAGACAAACACACAAACATGCGCGCACACACACACACACACACACACACACACTAATAAGTGAACATGAGGGTCCCCCTCAAAGCTGTAATTCTTCACCCTAAAATAGGGAAAGTTTTGAGAGTGAAATAAATTTGAACCTTTTCCCCTTCCTATCTCTCCCAGAGCAGTTTCCTCTGAGGCGATGTAGCTAAGTCTTTTTCATCTCCCCACGGATGCTACCCTCTACATTTAATTCACTGTCAAGCACCTAATCCACTGCATAATTGCGTAATGTTACAGAACATATCATACCCTCCAGCAGTCGCTTTGTGAGATAAAAACACATGCAAGACAATTTTCTCTCCAACCAGAAAGAATCTTTAGTTATGTTAAGCAGCTCTTCTGGGAGAAAGCCACTCCAAAATCAAACCATTGTTCTCTAGTTTGGGTAGTGCCATAGCCTCTCTACCCTGATCTTCCACTGTCTTGGGTTAGAGTTCTCTTGCTTGAGGGTACATTCGGTCACATTATTCTATCTTATTTCTCTTCTTTTTATTTTGCTAAACTTTCTACAGTTTACATAAGAAATATTTATAGTAATGTTGTTACTCTTCTTAGAATATCTTATTTTTCCTTGTTTCTTTTCCTAAATGGGATATTTTACATTTGTGAGCCTCTAGGCTTATAGCATTTTGCTTTTCTAACTTTGGTTGTAGCCTAGCAAGTAATAATAATAATAATAATAATAATAATAATAATCATGTTGTTGAATTAAGGAAACTTCAAAAGGTAAAATTTGCAGCATTTTTTTTCTTTATGTTAAAGAGGCTCATCATAATCTTTTGTTATTAATTTATTTAATTCTTTTTTTCCTTTCTAGGCTTCTCTTCCCTATCGGAACACTTACCTTCATAGAATCATGATTTTCTAATTACGCTTACAACTGATCTATTAGAACGACAATAATAATAATAATAATAATAATAATAATAATAATAATAATAATAATAATAATAATAATAATAATAATAATAATAATAATGATGATAATAATAATAATAAATATTCAATGGAACTACGAAGTAACTTTCAGAAAGCAGGCCAATATTCTTCAGGACAAAATACAAATATTTTATCCAAAAAATATTAAATACTATCCCTTTAAATTTCAAGGACATTCATTACTTTCAGGAGTTACTTTTACCCAATTTTAGGTGGATAACAGAGAGAGAGAGAGAGAGAGAGAGAGAGAGAGAGAGAGAGAGAGAGAGAGAGAGAGAGAGAGGTGGTAATGGAAAATCATAATTTGAGGTTGATGTTGTGCAATGAAACAAATACAGAGTATAACCAAGCGAGGAAGCAAGGGCTTCATCTCAACTGATTATTCATTTGCTCACTGCCAAAAGTTAAAGAGCATTCTTTGAATTCTGAAGGTGAATCGATCCTTCACAACGTTATCGCAATTACAGGGAATGATAATTCATTCAAGTCTCAAATGAAATGTATGGTGGGAAACAAAGGTGATAATTGATTGGGTTAGATGT
>NC_090738.1:78159150-78169150 GCF_036898095.1 Palaemon carinicauda
ACTGTATGTAGGGAGGGGTCCTACAGCCCTTTCCTAGAAAGGCAAGGGCGGGTCCATCAGGACGACATGGCCATCTCACCCAAAAATAGATTTTTCGCTTCGCTCAAAATCCGTTTTTGGGGCTCAAGCCATGTCGTCCTGATGGAAGTATACCAGAGCATTACTGTATCTGTGGATTCTCAGAACGTGCCGTACTCCCCGGATGTAATTTTTCCCGGTCGACTAGACCTAGAGACCTAAGATGTTACCGTTATACATCTTTTCAACTAACTATAAACCATGTTAGAGCTTCCTGCCCCCTACAGGGAAGAGTCCTACTAGACTCTGGAAAAGTCTCGAAGAGTACATATACCTATGTATGAAAACCAGGCAAGCTAATATAGCGGTCTCGCCCTATATTAAGTAAAGCATAGTTTGTAAAGAACCACTGCGTCAATATGAAATATTGACCAGTAATCCGCACAATACTTGTACTGGACAAAGGTTTATATCCGCATAGGAAGAAACTAATAAAACCGCCCTCGTCCCTTTATGGGACGCAGTCCTCCCGTTAAGGGACTTCATAAACCAATGCAACAAAGCTTGCATAAAAGAACAATTCTATTAGAATTATCCCAGATAAGGTACATAGAATAAATGCTCAATTATACCAATAAATTGACACAGGTGAAAGAGACGCAAGGTTCTCAAGAACAAGTTTATTGACAGACAATAAATAGACAGGTTAACAACAATTATATATATATATATATATATATATATATATATATATATATATATATATATATATATATATATATATATATATATAAAGAGAATAACCCAAAACTTTAAGCATAAGTATGATAGTAAACAGAACTTGTTTATCTGAAAGAAAAAACATCAAATGCCCCCTTTTTAAGATACCGAGGTATCAGGTCATAAAAGTCTGTATTACAAATCAATCACATTAGCGTAAGAAACGCTAGGCACACATGTCTGCACTTATGCTAGGTTCACCTTTGGAAAAGGAACAGTCTATATGGGCACTCGGTGCCCTCATTTAGTTTGTAGTACAGTATGTACCTACACACTCACCCTGGACTTAATCGTCCCAATTAAGACCACTGTTCCTTGCAGAGTTAAACAGTAGGGTTAACAACACGACCCACTGCTACCACAGATCTCTTTAGTTCCTCTACGTGCTTTGCATAGTGGCGAAAGAACACTCTGGAAGACTTCCAGCCAGTGTATGAACGGAGATGTTCAAAGTCCATACAATTAAAGAAATTTAAGGATGAGGCAACTTTCCTCGGATCGTGACCTGCGGGTGTACTGTCAGGATCCGCTCTGCGAATAAAATATGTGATTTTCGCTCTGAGTTGATTCAGAGATAAATTTGAGCCTGATGTTTCTCCCCTGAATAGTTGACCACCCTTGAAGTCTGAAGTTCTACGAAGATAGACCTTTAGGCATTCTACTGGACATAGAGATGCATCTTCTTTCAGAGGGCAGATTCTCCAGGGACCCCACCTGTTGGTGGGTAACTCATTCTTGGCGAGAAACGTAGGATCCGGAAACAGGTTCAGTTCCCCCCCATCCAGGAACTGAACACGACCTGCCTCTCTCGAGAGGGCTACGATCTCACTAACCCTGGCCCCGGACGCGAGTGCAAATAGGAAAATAGCTTTTTGTGTCAAATCCTTTAACGCACATTCTTCATTGCTCAACAGAGAAGCGAAATGAAGAACTTTGTCTAAAGACCATGAAATGGGCTTTGGAGGTGCTGAAGGTCTGAGCCTAGCGCAGGCTTTCGGAACTTTATTAAAGATCTCGTTACCTAGGTCGACCTGGAAGGCATATAAAATTGGTCTCATCAAAGCAGACTTACACACTGAAATCGTGTTAGCTGCCAACCCTTGACCATGGAGGTGGATGAAGAAAGATAAGCAGAAGTCTGTCGAGATCTCCTGCGGATTCTTCGCCTTGACAAAGGCCACCCATTTTCTCCAAGATGACTCATATTGCCTTCTAGTCGATTTGCACTTATATTCCTCTAGGAAGTCTATGCTGGCTTTCGAAATCCCGAAACGCTTTCTCACCGCAAGGGAGAGAAAATCATGAGCTGCAGGGTCCGGGTTTTCTGTAATGAAGCGCAGAGAGTCAACTTCTGGACTCGCTGGGTCAGAACTGGATGTGGTAGCGGCACAAACTTCAGCTGTAGTTCCAACGCCAAGGGGAACCACATGCTGTTCGGCCACTTGTGGGCCACTATTGCCGCTACCCCCTTGAAGGATCTCAGTTTGTTGAGGACCCTCAACAGAAGGTTGTGAGGGGGGAACAGATAAATCCTGGACCATCTGTTCCAGTCGAGGGACATCGCGTCCACTGCTTCCGCTAAGGGGTCCTCGTACGGGGACACGTACAGGGGCAACTTCTTGTTGTCTTTCGTCGCAAAGAGGTCTATCTGCAGTTCTGGGACTTGATTCAGATTGAAGGAGAATGATCCTGCGTCTAAGGACCATTCCGACTCTATCGGTGTGAACCTGGATAGAGCATCCGCTGTCACGTTGCGGACTCCTTGAAGGTGAACTGCCGACAGGTACCACTTCTTCTTTTCCGCCGATCGGAAAATGGCCAACATCACCTGGTTGAGAGGTGGTGACCTCGACCCTTGTCGATTCAAGCATCTCACAAATACCTCGCTGTCTATCACCAATCTTATGTGGATCGAGTGACGCGGGGAGACTTTCTTTAAGGTAAGGAGCACTGCCATAGCTTCTAGAAAGTTTATGTGAAAGGTCCTGAATGGCTTGGACCAAGTCCCCTGGACTTTTTTCCGATGAGAGTGACCTCCCCATCCCTACTTTGAGGCGTCTGAGTGAATCGTCATCGACGGGGGAGGTGGTTGAAGAAGAACCGACTTCTTTAGATGTCTGGCTTGGGACCAAGGCCTGAGAAGAGTACGTAGCCGAGGCGGCACTGGTCTTCTCAGATCTCTTCGCGCGTTTGATGCATACCTTCTCCAAACTCCGGTTGCATCCTTTAGCTGTGCTCTTAGCACTGGGTCTGTCACCGAAGCAAACTGGAGAGAGCCTAGTACCCTCTCCTGTTCGCGTCTTGATATCCTTTCGGAATCTAGAAGTCTCTTGACAGAACCCGCTATCTCCTTCCTTTTCTTTGCCGGGATGGAGAAACGGTGTGACAAAAGGTCCCAGTGGATTCCCAGCCACTGGAACTTTTGAGATGGAGAAAGTCGAGACTTTTTTCTGTTGATCTTGAAGCCTAGGTACTCTAGGAACTGGATCACTTGACTGGAAGCTTGCAAGCATTCTGTCTCGGATGCTGCCCACACCAGCCAGTCGTCCAGGTAGGCTACTACCTGAAATCCCTTTAGGCGTAATTGTTTGAGAGCTGCGCTCGCAAGCTTCGTGAAAATCCTTGGGGCTATGTTTAGCCCGAATGGCATGGCTCTGAAGGCATATAGTCTCTGTTGTAGCCTGAACCCTAGGTAGAGGGAGAGTCGACGGCTGATTGGAATATGCCAATAGGCGTCTGACAAGTCTATAGAGATTGAGTATGCCCTCTTGGGCAGTAAGGTCCTTATGTGTTGCAGTGTTAGCATTTTGAATTTGCAATTCACTATGAACTTGTTGAGTGGCGACAAGTCCAGAATGACTCTGAGCTTTTCCGAGTCTTTCTTGGGAACACAAAACAGCCTCCCTTGGAATTTGATGGACTTCACCTTTCGTATCACCTTTTTCTCCAACAGTTCTTGAACGTACTCCTCCAGAACGGGGGTGAAGTGTTGGAAAAACCGAAGGCACGGGGGTGGAGTGCTGTACCAGCTCCAGCCCAGTCCATTCTTGAGTAGGCTTTGGGCCCAGGGATCGAAGGTCCATCGATCCCAAAATTTCATCAGTCTCCCTCCTACCGGTATCATTTCACTTGGACTGCCGTCCTGAGGTCTTGCCTCCCTGACCACGACCACCCCTGAATCCCCTTCCCCTTGAGGGGCGCCTAGACGAGCCTCTGGGTGCTCCTCTAGGCTTTGCTCGAAAGGAAGAAGACTGTCCTTCGAACGTTGGGGTGAATGCCGTGGACTGACTCGGCACAGCCTGGGGTACCCACTGGAAAGTGGTCGGGGTTTGTGCCACCATATGGGGCACTGGAGGCAATGGCAATTGCAGTTGCTGTTGCTGTCTAGAGGGCTTGGCTGGCCGAGACGGTAGCCTAGTCCTCATATTCTTCCTCTTTGGTTGAGGACCCTCATCCGGGGAAGGCTTTCTTTTGATAGCCAGGCCCCACTTCTGGAGAAGGTTTCTATTCTCCACGGCGGCCTTATCAACAACTTCTTTGACCACATCGGTAGGGAAAAGGTCTTTTCCCCAAATGTTGGAGGAGATTAATTTCCTTGGCTCGTGCCTCACCGTAGCCCCGGTAAACACGAACTCCCTACAAGCTCTCCTCGCCTTGACGAAGCCATAAAGGTCCTTCGTCACCGTGGCCAGGTGAGTCTTAGCCACCACCATGAACATTTCATGGACCTTGGGGTCACTTGCCATCGTCTCAAGAGTAGTCTGAAGAGACATTGAGGCAGCCAGTCTTTCTTTTGTCTCGAACTCTCTTCGCAAAAGAGAGTCAGACAGCTTGGGGAGGTCCTTACCGAATTGCCGTCCGGCAATATCAGCCTCCAACTTTCCCACTGAGAACGTCAGATGGACGTCCTTCCAGTCTTTGTGGTCCATAGGCAGGGCCAGCGACAAGGGTTTACACTCCTCCAGGGAGGGGCAAGGCTTGCCGGCCTCGACTGCTTTTAGGACAGCCGCAAACCCTTTCTGTAAAAAGGGGAAGGCTCTAGCAGGAGAGGACACAAAGGAAGGGAGCTTCTTGCTCAATGCAGCTACCTTCGAATTAGAGAAGCCCCTCTCCTTCATCGAGGACGAAAGTAAAGCTTGAGCCTTAGCATGGTCCATCACTATGACCTCCTTCGGCTCTGTCTCCTCCCTTGAAGCTGGTTCCTTTCTCAGCCGGACATAACAGTCCGGATATGATGCCTTGCTGGGCCAGAATTCCACCTCCTCTAGGGGAACTGAGCCCAGCTTATCCGAGATGACGATCTTTCCAGTCGTCATTGGCATGTGCTCAGCATACCTCCATGGGTTAGCATCTAAGCACAAGGGAAGGTCTTTCACATTGAGCCTTTTCGGGGGCCCATGTGATTCTGCAAGGCACTGCATCCGCAGTTCCATAGCAGCCGCCTTCTCCTGATTCTCCTTCTGCATTTGTTTGATCATTCCAACAATCGAAGAGAGGGCCTGTCCCAGCTCTACTGGGAGACCGGCCGATGTTGAGGGAATAGGCTCCGGAATCTGAACCGGAGTAGCCGACACCTCGTCGACCTCTTCCTCTACGACGTCCGCGGCTTGAACTTCATCCTGGCCTTCTGCCAGGAGGTCTTCTTCCAAACGCTTGTCCACGTTAGACATCTTGTCATCTAACTGGATGTCTTGCATCGCGACCGCGACTTCAGCATCCACCTGGATCTGACGTTGGGGGATCTCCTCTTGAGGCTGGGAAATCACTGCATCAGCTGATGCCTTAGGGAAAAGATACGCCCTCATCTTCTCACTTGGAAGATAAGGGCCAGAGGTGTTCGTTTGGAAGCCCCTTACCCAGGTAAGAAGCTTCTCCCTTGCTATATCCCTTGATTCCGCCGTCCTAGGGGAATCAAAGGCCTCAGTAATCAGGTTAGTGCACACAATACATACCTGAGGGTCCCAATACTGGAGATCATCCTTGGAGACAGCGCATGCTGCGTGTCTCCTACAAAACTCATGTCCGCAGAGGTTCTTGCTGCGGACTTTGCAGAAAACATTTCCACACTTCGGAGGGTCCTCCTGTAAAGAGAAGAAATTTCCATGAGTATCAAGTGAACTATGTATCACTGGATATGCATAGTATAGCATAACTATTCATAAAGGAAAGACACACACTTGTGTTTCCCTCACAACCCATTGTTGCAGCCTTCCAGATAATAAAATCAAATGGTTAATCTCTTCTAGAGTAACCAATGCAAGGTTTCCAAAGGAAACAGGTGGAGCTCACACCTAAGCAATGATTTTAAAATCCTGGATAATAGACAGGAAAGAACTCACTTTCCTATCTGTAGGGCAACAGCAAAGGACTGTGCAAGAAAACACAAAAGTGTTAGAACAGACAGTGCTGTACCATAACCCATACCATAGTTTTCTTCTTACTGTATATGTTATACTGAAGAATACTAGTACAGTATAGGAGGATACGTGCCGGCCGGCACTTGCCGTCCGGCACACACCATAACTAGCTTTAAAGTATACTACTTAACAGCTATAAGGCGGCAGAACTCTGGTTCAAGTGCATGTGCCAGTCGGCAGCAACTGCCGGCCGGCAACAGCCAATGTCAGCCGGCAATGGCTGCCGGCCGGCAACTACACAAGGTAGTACCCAGCTGCCGGCCACACTCTTGGTGACCGGCAGACAAGGGCTGACATTAGCCGGCCGGCAAAGGTACAGGACCGATGCCAGCCGGCAGCAAAAGAACCAGAGGACTACACCCGCCCGGCTGCCGGCCTCATAGGCCGGCAGCCGGGTCGGGTACAGCACTAGAAGAAAAATAGGATGGATGCCGGGATAAGAGTGTACACTACCTCCAAGGCCGGTAATCCGAAAGAGTGCATATAAGGAAGGGGAGAATCTAATTCATGCTTCCTGACCAATGCCGTCTGACTCTACAGGCAGGCATGGATGAGGGACCAAGGGAGGTCCGGGCAGCACTCAAAATATAAGACCCTTGCCGGCCGGGGCTGAGTCAATTCCACATCCTAACCTATTCTAGGTCCAGATGTAGAACGACGTACAGTACTGTAATGGCTAGGCCATTACCGATATAGAGGGGGAAGGGACAAAAGAGGGTCCTACTAACCTTGCTTTAGTGACGGATCACCCGCAGCCAAGAAACTTATCTTAGCCTAAGGGAGATCCAAGGGAGAAGGCCAGCAATACTTGCCAGCTCCCAGAGCACCAAAGCAAGGAAGGTGTTGCCACTCCCAGGGAAAGAAACTTATCCTCCCCCGAGAATAGCAACAAGGACTAGTCTGGTAGATCACAAAAGAAGGAATCATATCCACAGAAACCTTCGGTAGTGACCTAAGGAGGCTAAGCCCCCTTTGTCTGTGTCCGGCCAGCGAGGGAGACTCTACCCCAAGCCAGACAAACACAGACTCAGACTAAAAAACTCTGTTGTTCTGTCCCTCTTTGAACCAGACTTACTGGAACAGGAAGGTACAGTAACACCCCAGTATAGTTTTATCGAAAATAAATTCGGAAAAAACCACTTAGGGATAAGCCCAAGGCTTAAACAGAGGGAAAGGGATTGCATACCTTCTCCGAAGAAAAGAAAGCAACCAGGGAGTATGAGAAAGTATACTAAGGCTCCATAAGTAACTTAGCCTAGGCATCAAGAGAATCGATTACCTAAATCACCGAAACTCACTCGTATACTATCTTGGAAATATTCCACACAATTGCAGTATGTACCTACATAAAGCTTCAATAAAATTTTTATTACACTCGGAAAAAACAAAATCATGCATGAAGTACTAGGACCAAACGACTAGGCTACATGGCCTAGCGTAGGCCAGAATGGCGAATACTTCGCCAAAATAATACTAAGCACGAAGGAAATCCTATGTAATGCTAAATAGCTAAAATTTATTAAAGCAAAACAACTGGGAATGTCGCTCTGACTAACTAAACTTATACCTAGTGAGCGACAGCGTCCAGGACGCCTCCGGTAGGCTACGGCTCTTGTATCAAAGATTAATCGTATTAATCACTCAAAAATTTACCAAGAGCCTACATTTATACATAAAAGACATTATACTCAACTTATCAGAGGCCGACGAAGACGGAGAAGCCATGAAAAGTAGAATAAATCCAAGATTTGCGAAAAACACAGGAAAAAACACCGAGTTGTTAAGCTACGCAAAAAGGAATACAGATGGCGCCAGGATTAGCGCCAGGCACGCATACGAATCGGATGATAGGGAGCCTTGGGAGCGGCTCCCCTTTTTCTTTCCCGAATTCGTTTCTTGCCAATCGCCTCCTACGAGACGAAATCTCTGTTCAGGATGCAGATTGCCATGTGGCGTGTCAAGAATACGTCCTCTGATATGTCGCGATATCCCTTTCAGGAGGGATATTCGCTCCAGGAGTTAGAATTCTGGTACCTTAAGGTAAATTCTCTGGGAATATCGCCGTAGTTGTAATATACCCTAGGAAGCTACCCTATAGGAACTTCCATCAGGACGACATGGCTTGAGCCCAAAAATATATATATATATATATATATATATATATATATATATATATATATATATATATATATATATATATATATATATATATATATATATATATATATATGGGTGAATACACAATATATATATATATATATATATATATATATATATATATATATATATATATATATATATATATATATGTATATATATTATATATATATATATATATATATATATATATATATATATATATATATATATATATATATATATATATATATATATATATATATATATATTGTATATTTAACCATATATATATATATATATATATATATATATATATATATATATATATATATATATATATATTTATATGTATATATATATATATATATATATATATATATATATATATATATATATTGTATATTCACACATGTATATATATATATATATATATATATATATATATATGTGTGTGTGTGTGTGTGTGTGTGTGTGTGGTTAAGTAGTGGAATGGAAGGAGGTATCATCTAGGTTAATGTGGGTAAGGGTTAGGATGGGTAGGGAAATTTCGGCTTTTGTCAGTGCGCATGGGCTAGGTTGTGAAAAAAAGTGAAGAAGAGAGGTATGAGTTCTGGAATGAATTAACTAGGTGTGTAGAAGGACTTGGTAGAAGGATTTATGTAGTTGTCATGGGTGACTTAAATGCTAGAGTGAGCACTAGAGAGGTAGAAGGTTTCATTGGGAAGAATGGTGTACCAGGTGAAAATGAGAGTGGTGAGACACTGGTAGAAATTTGTGTTGAACAAGAGATTGTGATAAGTTCTAGCTTTTTCAAAAAGAAAGATAAAAAACAAATATACATGGGTAAGAGTGGCCAATGGAAGAGTGGTAGAAAGGGCATTAATGGATTATGTGTTGATAACTAAAAGAATGTTTGGAAGATCGAAAAACGTGCACGTGTTTAGGGGTATGGCTGACAGTATGTCTGATCATTTTTTGGTGGAAGGAAAATTAGTTGTAGAAAAAGAGTGGGGGAATAGAGTTGGTGGATATAAAAGGGAACTAGTGAGGGTTGAAGAGCTAATAAAAATGGGGGTAAAAAGTAAATATCAAGAAAGGTTTAAAATGGCATATGACGAAGTGAAAGTAAGAGAAATGGGTAATTTAGAGGAGGAGTGGAAGTTAGTAAAAGAAAATTTTGATGGGATTGCAAGTGATGTGTGTGGCAAGAAGTTTGAGGAGGGGCAGTGAATGGTGGAATGAAGGAGTCAAGATAAAAGTGGAAGAGAAAAAGAGGACTTTTGAAGAATTGATGCAGAGTAATAGTGTAAAGAAGTATGAGAGATATGGAGAGAAAATGTGGAGATAAAGCTGAAGGTAAGTGAGGCTAAGAGGGCAGCTGACCTGAGGTGGGGTCAGGGATTGTGTCATTCATATGAAAAAAATAAGAAGAAGTTTTGGAAAGAAGTGAAGAAAGTAAGGAAGGCTGGCCCAAGAATTGAAGTGACAGTGAAAGTTGGAAATGGAAGGTTGTTAAAAGAAGAAGAGGCAAGGAAAAGGTGGGCGGAATATTTTGAAAGTTTACTGAATGTTGAGGATAATAAGGAGGCAGATATAATTGCTGTTGCAGGTGTCGAGGTGCCGGTGATGGGAGATGAGAATGAGAG
>NC_090738.1:78179150-78184150 GCF_036898095.1 Palaemon carinicauda
AGGTCGATCTGCAGTTCTGGGACTTTTTCCAAGATGAAGGAGAATGAGTCTGCGTCTAGGGACCATTCTGACACTATCAGGCTTAGCCTGGATAGAGCGTTCACCGTCACATTTCGGAACCCTTGTAGGTGAGCTGCCGATAAGTGCCATCTCTTCTTTTTCGCTAAACGAAAGATAGCTAACATCACATGGTTGATTTGGGACGATCTCAAGCCTTGTCGGTTCAGACATCTCACTATCACTTCGCTGTCCAAGACCAGCCTGATGTGGGCTGATCTTTGAGGGGATAGTTTCTTCAGCGTCAAGAGGACTGACATGGCGTCCAGAATATTGATGTAAAAGGTCTTGAACAGGGAAGACCAGGTCCCTTGGGCTTTCCTTTGATGGGAGTGACCTCCCCATCATTCCGTCGAGGCATCCATGTGCATGGTCACCGATGGGGGAGGTGGTTGTAAGGGAACAGTCCTCGTTAGGCTCTTGACCTTCGACCATGGCTTGAGAAGTGATTGTAATAAGGTTGTTACCGGTCTTTGTAGATCTCTTTGTGTGTTTGATGCGTATCTTCTCGAGACTCCTGACGCATCTTTCAGCTGTGCTCTTAGCACTGGGTCAGTTACTGCTGCAAACTGGAGAGAGCCCAGTACTCTTTCTTGTTGGCGTCTTGAGATCCTGTCGGATTCCAGTAGTCTCTTGACAGAACCCGCTCTCTCTCTCCTTTTCCTTGGTGGAATGAAGAGGCGGTGTGACTTCAAGTTCCAATGGATTCCCAGCCATTGAAACTCCTGAGCTGGAGAGAGGCGAGACTTCTTGAAGTTGATCTTGAATCCCAGATGTTCCAGGAACTGGATCACTTTCTTGGATGCTTGCAGACAAGCAGTCTTGGATGCTGCCAACACCAGCCAGTCATCCAGGTACGCTGCTACCTGAATGCCTTCTAGGTGTAGTTGTTGCAAGACTGCGTCCGCAAGTTTCGTGAAGATCCTTGGGGATATGTTTAGTCCGAAAGGCATGGTTCTGAAGACATACTTTGTCTTCTGTAGCTTGAATCCTAGGAAGGAGGAGAGGGGGCAACTGACAGGAAGGTGCCAGTAAGCATCTGCCAGGTCTATTGAGACTGTGTACACCCCTTTCGGTAACAGGGTCCTGATGTGTTGAAGGGTTAACATCCTGAACTTGATGTTCTCGATGAATTTTTTTAGTGGCGACAAGTCCAGAATGACTCTGAGTTTGTCTCAGTCCCTCTTGGGAACACAAAAAAGCCTTCCCGGGAATTTGATGGACTTTTCTTTCCTTATAACCTTTTTGTTCATGAGTTCTAAGGTATATTCTTCCAGTAAGGGGGTGGAGTGTTGGAAGAATTAAGGATATGAAGGTGGAGATCTGTTCCATTTCCATCATAGTCCATTTTTGATTAGGCTGTGGGCCCAGGGATCGAAGGTCCAACGATCCCGAAAGTGTTGATGTCTCCCTCCTATCTGTAGCATCTCATTGCTTAGGCGGTCCGGAGGGCTTGCCACCCTGACCGCGTCCTCCCCTGCCTCGTGAGGGGTGTCTTGAGGAGCCCCGTCGAGAACCTCTTCCTTTCGGACGAAACGTAGTGGTGTGCCTCTCAAACCCTGGGTTGAAAGCTGATGACTGGGCAACCAGCTGTTGAGGCACCTCTTGGAAGGTGGTCTGTGGCTGAGTTACCACTTGGGGCATCGCAGTCATGGTGACCGTGGGATGTTGCTGAGTAGGCCAAGAAGGTAGTCTTGACTTCTTTGTCTTCTGTTTGGGTTGGGGACCAGCATCCGCGGAAGACTTCCTATTTGAGGAGATGCCCCCCTTTTGGAGAAGGTTCCTATTCTCTGTGGCGGCTTTCTCAACTACCTCTTGAACCACTTCTTTTGGGGAGAGGTCCTTACCACAGATAATGGAAGAAATCAGCTTCCTGGGTTCGTGTTTCACAGTCGCAGCAGCCAACACAAACTCCCTACAGGCTCTCCTGGCCTTAATGAAGGCGTACAGGTCCTTTACGAAAGTGGCCATGTGCATCTTGGCCAGGACCGTGAGCATATCTTGGGTGCTGTTGTGGCCTGCACACATTTCTATGCAGTTCTGGAGGCAGAAAGAAGCGGCTAGCCTCTCTTTTGTCTCTTGCTCCCTTCACAAGAGAAAGTTCGATAGCTTCGGGAGGTTCTCGCTTAATTGCTGTCCTGCGATATCTGCATCCAGTTTTCCTACTGAGAAGGTTAGGTGGACTTCCTTCCATTCCTTCTCATCCTTGGTCAGGGCCAAAGACAGAGGCCTACACTCCTCTAGTGTAGGGCGTGGTTTGCCTGCCTCAACCACCTTGGAAACAGTCTGAAAAGCCTTCGACGTAAAGGGAAATGCTCTCGAAGAAGGAGCAAGAAACGTAGGGTGTTTCTTGCTCAGTGCAGAAACTCGCGAGTTGGTATAACCTGCTTTCTTCAGGCTACTCGTCAACAGAGCCTGTGCTTTGTCGTGGTCGAATACCATGACTTCCTTTGCTTCAGTCTCCTCTTTTGACGCTGGTTCATGCTTCAGCCGGATGAAGCACTCTGGGTAGGCATTGAAGTTCGGCCAGAACTGAATGTCGTCAACGGGGATGGCTCACAAATTCTCTGAGATGTAGAGCTAGCTGTTGGTGATAGGCATGAACTCTGCATACCTCCAGGGATTGGTCTCAGAGCAGGATGGCAGGTCTTGTACTATGGGTCGCTTGTAAGACCTTTGGGAGGCGGCGTTCTGTGTCGCTTCATGGAGCTCTCTCATTATCTTCGCTTCCCTTTCTCCATTAAAGCGGTAAACTGGGCCAAATCTGCCTGACTCAGTGCGTCCAATGGAGTGGTAGGCGCCGAAGACGTAGACGGTGTTGGCTCTGCTGCCGGCACAGGCAGAGGCGGCTCCTTCGCTTCTGGCGAGTCGTCGTCTTCATCTCCTCTCGGTGGAAGAGTAGAGTCTTCCTCAGGATCGTCCCTAAAGAGATCCTTCTTTGTGTCCGTGAACACTTCAGATATCCTTTCCTCCTGGTGGAAAAGATATTGCTTCACTGACGTCAGCCTCAACTGGGATCTGGACCCAGGGAGGCCTGGGTTTTGCCTGGGGTACGACGGCATCAGTTGTAGCTTTCGGGAACAGCAAGCTACGCATCCTGTCATTGGGAAGGTACGGTCCCGGAGAGTTCTTTTGGAACCCTCGTGAAGCTTCTCGTGTGCTGAATCCCTCGACTCCACTGACTTGGGGTCGTCGAAACCCTCGGCCACCAAGGCCGAGTAGATGTTGAAGTTCTTGGGGTCCCAATACTGCAAGGTTTCGGTAGTAATAACGCAGGCGGCATGAGACTTGCACATGGTGTGACCACAAAAGTTCCTACTTTTGTGGTTCCAGTACATCACCTCACACTTCATTTTCTGCTCCTCCTGTAAAGAAAGGAAAATGAAATGAGTATGTGGTAATCTATCACACTTGATAAATAAAATGTCATGCAATAAATGTTTTTGATGTCTTAACCATTATAGCTTAGGATAGCACACTAGAAAGGAAATAGGAAAGACACATACTTGTGTCTCCTGTCCAGCCGATTGTTGTGACCTCCCCCAATACTAATATCAAAATTTCCTTATTAAAGGAAAATCAAAGGAGAAGGGTTCATATTTGTAGAGTTAGAATTTAGTGTATACTAGCACTGACCCTTTCATAAAGTATTAATATTGTGGGGTAAATTATAATCTGGTGACTTTCATTAGTGTATTGAAGGAATACTTCACTTCAACATAAGATTGGTCTCAACAACAGACTGTGAAAGGATACACAGGGTATGTTGGAAAATATAAACTACTGTATAATATATACTATAGTTTTCTGTCTGCAGTATGTACTATACTGCAGAAATACTGGTTACTGTATAAATATATACTGTAGTTCAGCCGGCATGTTGCCAGCTAGGCTAGTACCTGGCGGCACCGGTCTAGACGGCATGCTGCCGGCTAGGTTAGTACCTGACGGTACTAGCCGACAGAGAGAGAGAAAGCATGGAGAGAAGGGCTACCTTATTTATGTAGTATAGTACAATAAATAATGGTGTAGGTATTATTATTTCTACTGTCTTCCTTCAGAATGAGGGTTCAAATGGAAGGGGGGGTGAGTGAGTCATTCTAGCTTCCATCCAGCCACAAGATCTGCTGCCGGCTACTGCCGGTGTCAGGGATGTGGATGGCAGTCCAAGGGAGGACTGAAGAACACTCAAAGACAAAGGGTCTTCCACCGGCAGCCGTCATGGCTGGCACAACCTTTCCCGGAGCCTTACGTCCATAGGGGAAGGTCAGAGCGGCTATCAAGCGGCCTATGTAGGAGCCCGGCCAGTGCCACAATCTACCCGGCAGGTGGGGAGATTGTAGGACACCGGCCAAGGACATGATCTGGCGGGGCTATCGCTAAAGGACAGAGAGGGGCAGGGAAAGGGTCTTGTATGTTGTGTCAGGAGAAGGCGGCAGGATTGCCGGCCATTTCCGACACAATCAAAAACTTCATTTCAATATCAGCTCCGTCCTGGGTGGCAGAAGATCTCTATTCTTCAGCCCAGGGCCTTGTCGAATCAAGATTTGTCTTCTAGACCGCAAGGGAGAAGGTGGTGGCATCGTACTACCACTTCAGATGCAGACTAGGGAAGCAAGGCATCCTATGTCTACAACTGTAAGCCGGCAGGGGAGTGACTACTCACCCGGCAACTAATCTGTCGGCATAAAGACTGAACACTCTGAGATACTGTCGTAAAACCAAGCCGGGATACTTATTGGTAAGGGGGTAAATAGAAAAAGTCTAGGCTAGTCTAGCCGGAGTGTACTACTCCATAGCAAGACCAAGATATGGTTGTCGCCTAATGGTGGCACTCAGAGGGAAGGAAGGGTTTATTCTTGAATCTCCGAAGGAGACGAGTACTGAATTATATAATTAATTCTAGGAGAAATACTATCTCCTGTTGATTTGATAAAACGATA
>NC_090738.1:78199150-78201650 GCF_036898095.1 Palaemon carinicauda
CTCTGTACACATACGGAATGAATTTGCCATTAGAGGGACCTAGGATTTGGGAAAAACTTCTTTGCCAAAGAGTATTTTTATCAGGTATATGGTGAATTTTTTTCCTTTTGATATATGGAAGTGTATGAAAGTATCAAATAATAAATAATTTGAAGAAAATATACTATCTTTTTGTTTTATTTATTCTGTATCAAAAAGAAAGGTATGTGAAAATTAAAAAAAATGTAATTAAACTTTTAGGAAGGAAAGTTTCAACTCAGATCAACTAGAAACTAATATGAAAAAATATATTGAATTCATGATGTTTAGGATTATTGTTGGTTCCCCCATTTTCTTCCGAATATAATTTATTGTCTGAAATTGAATAATCTATTATGAAAAAGAAAATTCGAAAGAAATTGACATTGACGATTAAAGACTACAATCAAAGATCGTAATCAGGGTATCCTTTTGAATGGGTTTCTCTTGTATTAAGAAATATCATTAGGCACCCAAAAAGAAAAGATATTGCCCTCATATGGATATATCTAATCTCTCTCTCTCTCTCTCTCTCTCTCTCTCTCTCTCTCTCTCTCTCTCTCTCTCTCCTTCTTCTTCTTCTTCTTCTTCTTCTTCTTCTTTTCAAAGTAATAGTTTTCATATATGAATAAATTAATCATTGATAACACATCCCCCCTTCTCTCTCTCTCTCTCTCTCTCTCTCTCTCTCTCTCTCTCTCTCTCTCTCTCTCTCTCTCTCTCTCTCAAGGTAGACGATTCACTTATCTTTGATAATTACATTTGTCTTTAACGTAAATTTAACTAATAGTATGGTATGGTTTTTTTTTATTGTCATTCATTGTTGTTATTGCTGCCAACCAGCTAATTACTACTGTATACTTCAGTAGCGCTATCGAAAATATATCGATCCTCAGAATAATACATAATTATCAAAACTGTAGAAATCAGTCAGACTTTTATGTAAATTCAATTACACAAATGCTACTGCAGTCATATTCATAATCAACATAATGATTAAAATACTAATACATATAAAGTTATAATTAAACCTTTACGATTTCTGTTATATAATATAATCTTAAAATTCTTATAACTGGTATTTGGGATATGATTAAATATTGAATACGCTCATAGTCCTCTGTAATCTATACTTTTAAAAATTATTTCCCTCTAATATATAGTTCTAATATATATTTATATTAAATATACAGATCTAATTTAAAGTTCAATCTATAATTCTAATGTATAGTGCTTTACATCCTCACTTGTAGTCTATAGTTAATTTAATTGTAATATATAGTTACTCTCAATCTATGGCACTGAGGTATAATCTAATTTAATGACTCGTTTTTGAGTCTGAGCTAATTCATTATTTAGTAATTTGTTAAGATGCTTGAAAAATAATTTAGTCGGGAAACAGTAAAACTAGAGCTTAATTTAAAATTATAAAAACAAGAGCTATAAAAATTCAAAACTAATCCAGCAAAAGTTTTTTTTTTTTTCTAAAATCCGTGGTATTGAAACTTTCTATCTCTCTTTTCTAGAATAAAAAAAAATACTTTTACTGGATTACGTTCGCATTTTTATAGCTCTTGTTTTTATATCTTTAAATTAAACTCTATTTTTACTCTTCTCCACAGAGTATTCCTACTTACATCTAGTTGGGAATGTTTTTTATACAGAAGTACTTTATTGATGGATTATTTTGAGAAAAACAGTTTCCCGACTAAATTATTTTTTAAGCATCTTAAAAATTATTAAATAATAAACTGGCTCAGACTCGAAAAGTAACAACAGTACCCAAACTCAAATTTCATGCGAGTTTTCCTTTTATTCATGATGATTCCTTCAGACAGAAGTGTACAACAATCATACAACAACATTTTCCAGCTGTTGTAGTAAACTTAATTCCTAAGAATCCTCTCACAGTTGGCTCGATTTTTTACTTTATTATCGATTGAGCCCTTTGATGTCCTCTGGTGTAGTGTATAAATATATTAGCCCAAAGTGTAAATCTAGGACCTACGTAGAATCTACGAAGAGGTTGTTCAAGATCAGAATTGATTCTCATAGAGTTGTTAGTTTTCAGACAGGTCGTAGAGTATCCAGCACAGAACATTCAAATATTCGCAATCATACTAAAAGGTGCAAAATAAATATTGACAACAAAGATTTCAGCATTATAGGACAAGTATCTAATTAGCATGACTTGCCTATTCTAGAGCCAATTTTGATTAAAAGACTGGTTCCCTCGTTGAACACCCAAGCTTCCTCCATTCAATTGTGCTTGTCATAGGTTTCTTTGTTTTCTTCTGTAGTTGTTGATGACATTCAGTTTTTATTTGCACTACTGCGAGGTTGGTTCCACTTGTGTTTTATGCATATTTTTACTTGAATTTTTTTATTTTTTTTTCTTACTAATTTTTACTTTTTATATATATTTGTATACTACTGTTTCTCAATGTTATATATGTACTTCTTATTTGTAGCCCTGGAAGAT
>NC_090738.1:78214345-78219345 GCF_036898095.1 Palaemon carinicauda
TTTAAATATTTTAGAGTAATTATTGTAATAAAATGGTGTAGCATACCTCCTTTCCTTTAGATATTTTTCAGTGAGAGAGTAAACTATGTTTTACTACTTGACCTTAAATAATCACATTATCGTGCCGAATCGATATTAAAAAAAAATGCAACATGTATTGAAAACAAGCAGTATAACCAGTTATTAAAATCTTAATAATAAGGAAGTTCTAATTTATTTCAAATACTTGGTCCCATCATTTTTTCTGGTGAGAAATTATGATGGGCAGTTTATAGGATTTTTTTTTATCCTGATTAAAATATAAATTTCTAGTGATGTTTTCAATTGTCCTTTTTGAGATTGGAATATATGTTTGCTAATTCTAAGAATATCAGTTTTATTGGAAAAGTTAGTAGTTTTTATAAACAAATCATTTTGGTTTTAATCTTTATAAAACTTCATAATGACATTATTTTGAACTTCCTTGATCGATACAAAATCATAATGATTATAAGAAATCTATATTTACTTCTAAGTTTGCATGCCTGTAATAAAATCTAATGCTTTCATATAAAGTTTGTTAAAAATAGCTATTGCATGAATTTTGTAGACAACTTAATTTTCAACCCAGTAATGCATCAATAGTTTAACTGAGCTTTTAGGATAACTTAATATAAGTATTCAAATATCTATATCAAAATATATTTAAAACAAATTTCATTATTATTTTTCATCCGTAAAGGCTTAATAATCAAAGATAGCTCTCTTAATAATGTTGTATTGGTATAGAATATCCTGTTTAATACATAGTATATGATGAAATGAAATATTATTCAAGATTTGCATTATTTATCCTGTTTTATTTTTTCCTTTTTTATCAAAAAGGTATTTTGTATAGAAACCCATTAACAGCTATTTGTAATCACGTATACAAAATAAATTGATGCTTAGACATTAAATATCTTTTATGCTTTTATAAACATATAAGTTTTTAATTCATTAATACTGTAAGTATGTTTTCAAGTAGATTTTTATTAGCACACATAACACCAACAAATCACCACATTAAATCATTATTCTATCATTTGGTTATCATTACAAAATATTCCAGTTTCAGGAAATCCTTGTATATTTTAATTTATGACCTAAGAGTATATGGATAGGATCCCCTTTCATCTGAAATCGAGTTTGTAATGCAATATTAAGGTGAGGTCTTAGATATAATCTATATCTTGCAAACTGAGATGGAACTATCAAAGACAATATATGTTTCGAATAAACACCAAGTTCTTAATCAGATCCTTATATATAAAATACGTAGGATGGAACGTTATAACTACACATACACACACACACACACACACATATATATATATATATATATGTATATATATATATATATATATGTATATATATATATATATATATGTATATATATATATATATATATACTGTATATTTCTATATTTATATACTGTATATATGTATATATATATATATATATATACATATATATATATATATATATTCTTATATATATTGATATATATATATATATATATATTTATATATATATATATATATATATATTCGTATATATATATATATATATATATGTATAAATATATGTATATATATACATATATATATATATATATATACTGTATATATATATATATATATAGTATATGCATGTATATATTCAGTATATATCTCATCTTACATGTATCCAAAATATCATTATTCTGGCATTAAAATATGTTTGCAAATGTTCGTACGAGAAGGTTTTTTTGTCGCAATGAAAATTTCCACTAAAAGTATTATATAGAGTAGATCCAACATTTCATATATACCAACATAATGCAAACAGTAATCTTCACAATCAAAAGAATTTTACACGATTATATTAATATAATTATTTCAATACAGTCTTTGATTTCTATATGTAATTGTACCCTCACTTCGTAATCCTATCTTAATCTCGCAACTGTATTACGTTGTGTTTTTATGGCATCATAACTAAGACTAACTGCGGAGGGATTTGAGTATTTTATCCCATAATGCGTAAATGAGTCCTATTTATATCAAAACATTTTGAGAGTCCTTTTGAATGAAAGTAATTAAAAGGATTATTAAGTGATTGAGACCTACTTTACACAATAGGGCGTTAATATTACTAGTTTTTCTTTTTTCGTATGATGTGTAATATACAGTAGCGTAATAAGCTTTCTGGAAAAAAAATGTGAGGTAGGATCACATCTCAAATGAGTATTGAAGATGGAAGAAGTAGAGTTGGAGCAGTTAGAAATCGTTTAGAAGGTAATCAATGGGGAAGAGTGAAAAGGAAAAAGATAATGGGCCAAAAGAAATTAATTTGCAGGCAGGCCACGTGAGATATAGACTATGTAGGCTATAGGTGATCAAATAATGAAAGGATCTACATTCTTGCTTTCGCCCAAACACTTCAGGTAATAAGGAAACGCGCACAAACACACATACATACAAACGCACACACACGCGCACACACACACGCACATACACATACATACATATATATATATATATATATATATGTGTGTGTGTATATATATACATACATTTATATATATATATATATATATATATATCATCCCCAAGATGGCCTTTGTGATAAGCCCTGTATTCCTGCATTCGCCTAAACACTTAAAGACAAGAAGTAGACATTCTCCGTATGTCTCTCAGAGTCCTATACGCAATGACGCATACAGACCAATACCTCTCATCCGGCGAACCATTTCTAAGGCTTTTACCGCCAGATAATGTCGCCCACATCCCATAAATTCTGTTGCATGCTAATGGGAGTGGGTTTCTCTGAGGAGCTGAGTAGGCTTAAGGTTAGTGTAAGTGGTGTGGTTTTAGGCCTACGACTGAGGCACTGGTTTTTTTTTTAGGTAGTTACTCTGATTCTAAGAACATTTATATATTTTAAAGTATTTATTTCGAAGAATTTTTTGAAAGTATTCAGCAAATAAATATTCTAAAAATAGTATGAGAACACTTAAACCTGAACTTTTGATCAAATGTCCCATCAAAATATCAGTGTAATAATATCTTTAGTTAATGCTTGGGAGAGGTAATTGATATAGAGTAAATATTTGGGATAAGATTCATGGTATCAGATAATACTCGGCAGAAATTTATGGATCATGAAATAATATTTCGAAAATCCTTGTTGTTGAACATCCTGAGTTTATATGTACAAAACATTGCTGATATTTTTTTTATATCTCTTCTGAATATATACAATATAAAGGAATTATTTGAGTCAGAATTATTCAAATTTCTTAAATACAAATCTATAAAAAATAACAATATTCTTGATTCAGAGAAAATTTAATTCAGGAATATTTATTCTTATAGACAGGGCTTATACCTATTCCTTAAGGCTATATTCCTAAGGTTATGTTATGATGAGAGACATATGTTGATGATTCTCTATATATATCATAGAGTACTCAACCAAGAGGAGACAATTCTCTTAAGTGTTCTTCAATTTCAAAACAAGGCTTTTAAGGTTTACTTGAATAGACAATTGAAAAATAGGTTTTGAGATCTACGTGAATTTCTATAAAATACTATTATTATTATTATTATTATTATTATTATTATTATTATTATTATTATTATTATTATTATTATTATTATTATCCTATACCAATTAGCAAGGTAACCAACTTCCAAATTCAAAATAATAAGAAAACTTAATTGAAAATATAAAAGATAATTGTCGCCAACTGAGATTAATATGTGCACATAGAAAACAAATAAACAGATTTAAACGTAGGCAATAGACACATATCCAATGCAATACCAAATGTATCTAAAGAGAATTACAGTAACGTTGGATCATCAAATAATGAAGACATCATAATTGACTAGATAAATTATCAGAGAGTTCTCGTTAAATAGGTGATTTATTACAATAACTTCCAACAGCAGGATTGAATAACATTAACAAATAAACATATATAAAAAACCATATAAATTAGAATCAGTGATCAGTAACTATAAATAAAACAATACTATTATATAATACGTAAAACATTTATACATAACACCAAAACTAGAGGTTTCTTTGTCTAACGTAGATGAAAATAAAACCAGAATTGAAGAACGGATAAAAAAGAACAGGGATATTTCTCCATCACATCAGGGTTATTTCTTGCTTCGTAGGAGACCAAGGCCTTTGACGCAGGTGTTGTATTTCAGCAGGCAAATAAATTGTAGTAGTTTGCATGCGAAACACTGCAGGGGAACAAACTAGGACCAATACTCGGTTGTCTGTATAAAAAGTCAAGCGGATTCTTTCGGAGTTTTTTGCTGTGTCAGGGTCCTGGTCAAGAATTTCCTTTTTGCAGAATAGGGAACAAGATTGAATGCATAATTGCATAACTGTATGCACATATGTAAGCATGGGCATATATATATATATATATATATATATACATACATACATACATACATACATTCATATACCATGGCACTTCCCCCAATTTTGGGGGGTAGCCGACATCAACAAAGAAACAAAAACAAAAAGGGGACCTCTACTCTCTACGCTCCTCCCAGACTAACAATGGACTCAACCGAGTTCAGCTGGTACTGCTAAGGTGTCACAGCCCACCCTCCTACATTATCCACCACAGATGAAGCTTCCTAATGCTGAATCTCCTACTGCTGCTACCTCCGCGGTCATCTAAGGCATCGGAGGCAGCAGCAGGGCCTACCGGAACTGCGTCACAATCGCTCGCCATTCATTCCTATTTCTAGCACGCTCTCTTGCCTCGCTCACATCTATCCTCCTATCACATATATAAATGTATTCATATTATTCGAAACTGGTCTACATAAAACTAAAAAGAAATATTAACATATTTTATTTGTGCATTTGAGAGATGTATAGTTAGCTCGTAAGGTGAATTCCACTCACGTACGATCAAGTAATGTATGTACATACATAAGACTTTCGTCCTTCCATTAAGTGT
>NC_090738.1:78224345-78226845 GCF_036898095.1 Palaemon carinicauda
TCAAATTACCCCTAATGAGTCAATATGGATTAATATCAACACAACATCGTGTTCAAATACAAATAAATTTCTACCTCATACCTGGGATCGAACGCTAGCCCCTTCTAATGAAAGGCCAGGTCGAAACCAACCATGTCACGAGAGCCCATAAAAGAAATTGGAACCTCACCGCTACCAGCTGTCCGAGGATTTACCTGGCGAGACATCAGTCTCTTACCAGCGAGTTTTACCCAATTTCCCGGGCCACCACGTGACACAATTGGTAGTAATTCATTCAAATTACCCCTAATGAGTCAATATGGATTAATATCAACACAACATCGTGTTCAAATAGAAATAAATTTCTACCTCATACCTGGGATCGAACGCTAGCCCCTTCTAATGAAAGGCCAGGTCGAAACCAACCATGTCACGAGAGCCCATAAAACAAATTGGAACCTGACCGCTACCAGCTGTCCGAGGATTTACCTGGCGAGACATCAGTCCTCTTACCAGCGAGTTTTACCCAATTTCCCGGGCCACCACGTGACACAATTGGTAGTAATTCATTCAAATTACCCTAATGAGTCAATATGGATTAATATCAACACAACATCGTGTTCAAATAGAAATAAATTTCTACCTCATACCTGGGATCGAACGCTAGCCCCTTCTAATGAAAGGCCAGGTCGAAACCAACCATGTCACGAGAGCCCATAAAAGAAATTGGAACCTCACCGCTACCAGCTGTCCGAGGATTTACCTGGCGAGACATCAGTCTCTTACCAGCGAGTTTATACCCAATTTCCCGGGCCACCACGTGACACAATTGGTAGTAATTCATTCAAATTACCCCTAATGAGTGAATATGGGGGTAATTAGGGGTAATTTGAATGAATTACTACCAATTGTGTCACGTGGTGGCCCGGGAAATTGGGTAAAACTCGCTGGTAAGAGACTGATGTCTCACGAGGTAAATCCTCGGACAGCTGGTAGCGGTCAGGTTCTAATTTCTTTTATGGGCTCCCGTGACATGGTTGGTTTCGACCTGGCCTTTCATTAGAAGGGGTAGAGCTATAGAAAAAAGATGAACTTTATACAAGAATACATAGATTGACAGGCAGATAGATAGATAGATAGATAGATAGATAGATCAATAAATCAGCCAGTGGACCTACAAGAAGTTGTAGTATGATGGGATTATGTTTTTCTATTACTCTCTATTTCAAAAGAAGTTCTTTGACTTACAATGACATGGAGACAACGGAAACACGAACACACAGTATACTTATGATAAAGTTACCTATTGTGTAAATGGAGACTTTTTGATGATGATATAGAACACTTCTGATATAACCCCGCGTAAAAAAAGAAAAAAAAATAATGACTCATCAAATCTTCAGAATGAGCACGAAGAAAAAGAAATTTTTTTGTTATACACATATTGTGATTGTGTTTGATATTGGAGGTAATAGCATATTCTAATCTACCGGAATTTAATCTCACCTTTAAGTGTGATTTTTCTACGCCTACGTCCCATCTTTTAACCAAGTTTTAGGTAGGAATTCAGGTCAACCTTCCTGAAGGGGAGCAGCATCTCTTTAATAAAGGTAATTGAATAGTTAGGATATAGCCTTTTTTTCTGTATGTAGATTATGGCAATTATATAAAAAGACATAAGGATTACCTTGTTAAAAAAAAAAATGATATGTGAAGTAACATTTGAATTCAAAGCCAGCAACCTCATAATCACGTCGTCTAATCCATGTTACCTTATTTCCTAAAGAAATAATAATATAGTTAAAGAATTCAATAATAAAAAAAAACTATTCGTACTCTATAAGAGTTTGCTATGAATAGAGTGTAGATTTTATCTAAACAGGAAAAGGTTTACCCTTCCAGTTTTACGAAGAATTGCGATCACCATGCCATATATATATATATATATATATACATATATATATATATATATATATATACATATATATATATATATATATATATACTTAATAGAATATATATGTGTGCTGATGTATACATGCGTTCAAACACCAATTTTACATAAAGCGCTTGACAGCTTTAATTAGTTTCTATTGTGAATTGAAATACAAATCACGCGATGTCATCTACGCAGTAAAAACACTTGGTCATTCTAGGAAAAGTAACAATGAGTCAATTTGGTTCGTAGAATATTAAAACAGAAGTGTGAAGAGATTTTGGTGCTTTACAGATAATGACATTTCATTTGGTATAAACCACATTTTGTTCAGTTCGATGACTTTTAACCTTTTATTCTGTATTAGCCGTATCCATTTAGTCGCTTATTGTAAAATAGATAATATTGTGTATGGATAAATCAACTTTTGTTTCAAGGTCTTATTAGTTAATAGATATGTTTTATTTTTACTAATTAGGTGAAGGAATAATATTTATTAATCTAGATACATTTGACAACCTTTGAATTATTGTCATTGATAATTTAAATTCAGTGGCTATAGTGATGTAAAGGATATACATATTA
>NC_090738.1:78231845-78236845 GCF_036898095.1 Palaemon carinicauda
TATTTTGATGGAGGTCTTCAATATTATGGTTACGTTCTTCGTTCCTCTTTTTGTGCCCTAGTTGTTACTCCTTTTACTGCACTTCTAGAGAGAGCATCAGCTACCTTGTTAGCTTTACCTTTTATGTGGTGAAAACCCTTCATATTAAACTCTAGCAATCCGTCAATTCATCTCGCTTGACGAGAGGTCAAATCCTTTTGCAATACAAATCACGTAAGGGGCGATGATCACATTGTAACTCAATCGACTGACCTAATGAAAATAACCGATGCCTCTCTAGAACCCAAAGAATAGCCAAAGCCTCTCAAATGAATGTATTAGAATTCTTTTCTGCCCCTTTTAATGCCCGGGAAGCAAAACAAATGGGTCGCTCTCGTACTTTATCATCTCGTTGAGAAAATACGCCACCAATAGCTACGCTACTCGTATCTGTTGTCACTAAAGACGGGCGATCAAATCTAGGATATGAGAGTAATTCAGTGCTAGTTAAGGCAGCTTTCAAGTGGTTAAAGACCCTTTCTTCTTCCCCTCCCCAATTTACTACTTTTGTTCTTTAAAGCATCTAAGGGTCTCGCTATCTCTCCAAAACCTCTTATGAATTTACGGTAATAACCACCAAGTCCAAGGAACCCAGCTACTTCCCTAGAGTTACGTGGCCTGGGGAAATCTCTAATAGTCGCTACTTTACTAGGGCCGGGTTGGATACCTTTTGAGGTTATTATGTGACCTAAAAATTGGACATATTTACAGAAAAATCTGCACTTTGACAAATTTATTTTCATACCATTACGTTGCAATGCTTCTAAGAGTTTACGAATATTATCATTATGTTCTTCGGCCGTTTTCCCTGTAATTATGATATCATCTAAATAAACAAGAACATTATGGCCACTTAAGGGTGACAAAACCGCCATCATTACTCTAGAAAAATGACTTTTGAGCCTTTTTAACACCGAAAGTAAGAAAATTAAACTGAAATAATAGATCATTGGCTATAAATGCCGTTTTATATTTACTGTCTTCCTGGATGGGTATTTGATAGTATTCAGATTTTAAATTAACAGATGTCAAATATTTGCTATCCCGTACTTTCACAAGTAATTTTTCGATCGAGGGCAATGGAAATGCGCTATCCTTAGTGATTGCATTCAACTTTCTATAATCAACACACAATCTTACCGAGCCATCCTTTTTTATAACAGCTACAATCGGAGAAGCCCAGGGGGATTCGCTTGCTTCGATTATCCCCTGTTCCCTCAGTTTATTAATTTTCCTTTCTATCTCTCCCTGAAAATGAATGGGTACCTTATAAGGACTTGACCTGATCGGCTGCGCCTGCCTAGTTTCAGTGCTAAAGGGAAATCGATCAATCATCCCGAGTAGGTCATCTTCAATTGCAATTACATCGGAATAATTACTGACAATGTCACAAATTACAGGCTGATATTCTGATGGATATAATTTTCGTGCTTGCATAATCAAATTCTGAGTGCGTTGGTCTGTGCAGGTTGGAGTTGTGGCTCCCAAAATTCCATTATAAGCAATTTCACATAACTCTAATTCACACACAGAATCACTTCCTAAATCAATTCTTTCATTTGAAAAATTAACTATCGTTATATGAGCTCTGTTGTCTTTAATTTCTGTCAAGCCCTCTAATATCATATGGGCCCAATTGTCATGTGGTTTAACAACTACCTTAGTTCCTTCCGCAAGAGGGCGACACGGGGTCACAGATGTGCTCGTAAGGGTCTAGGGAGACAGCACTTCTCTCTCAAGTACAGCTGTTACCCTACTTAAATGTCTCTCGAGCTAACACACGCACTTACTGTTTCAGGGCTTTCTAACGGCAAAATGTACCCTCCTGCTTTTACTGTTATTGTATCTTTTCCCCCCAAAATGCAAATTTGATTATTAGAGAAAGATAAATTCTATTCCTAAAATAGCCTCGATTCCTGGAATTCCCAATGTGGGCAAGACAAAAAATTCTTGTTTAAATTTCACAGACCCAACCTTGAATTTAACGATTGTTTTATGGTTTATGTGTAGTTTATTTCCTTCTGGCATGTCAAGAGCAGTGGATGCCGGTGGCTGTAGTGGATTTGATAATATTTTTTCAATCAATGAAACACTGCCTCTTGTGTCAATCAGCGCCCGAATGGATTTATCTTGCAGGTTGATCCTAACTGCTAACATTACTAGACGGCCATTACGAGATATGGGACATGGGCCAATGACCTCAGCTGCAATGCTGCTTCCCCCTAGTGCTGCTGGGGTGAGATCGGAGATACTGATGGAGGTCCTAGTTCCTGCTCTGTCACATCTGTCGTCACTGCTTCCTCAGCTACTGCTTGTGATGTCATGTCATGTGGGGGGCAATGAACTCCTTCGTCTCCCCTTTCCTCTGTTTCCTTTTCCTCGTATGTTGTGCATGTGCCACAGCCCGCCCGGCCTGGGTGTGTTTTGCTGAGCACTCTCAAGATAGATGACCGTAAACCTGGCAAGTGTAACAGCGGGGCATCCGTGGGTGGGGCACTCCACTCGTCGGTGCCCCTCTCCCCCACAGTGCCAACATCTGAAGACTCTGCTAACCTGTTGACTGCATTCCCTCTTACCTCTCTTCGGGGGTTAACTGCCACTCATGGCTGCCAACTTCTCGGAATCGGCCTTGTTATTCCTAGTTCTTTTTTTCTTCTGGCAAACTGTCCAAAATGTTTTGTATCGCACACATTAATTCTGCTAACAAACGATCGTCATCGAACAAATAACCACATAAATACTTTTTTACCATTCTGTGAATATGTTTTCATGCAATTGCCTTTTTATTACCTTCTGGGAGATTGGCAGTCCGGATAGCAAACAACTTGCCATCCCGAAAAAATTTGAGTTGCAAAACTAAGAACAGATTCACCTTCCCTTATTTTGGATTTGTAATTTTCTTTTAGGTCTCTCTTTCTTGATCAGGCAAGGCATACATCTCAATTAGACGTTTTATTTCAGTATAACTTCTTAAACTGTCTTGCGGTCAACACATTACCTCCATTGCCTGAGCACCTTTCAGTAATCTAAATACTTAAATAGTTTTTTCTCTTTCCGACCACCCATATGTAGCTACTTCAAAGTCTCTCAAACACACTTCAATCAACTGAAACCATTCGTTTGGCTGTTGATCATCAAAAGGCCTAACACTTGCCTGGAGTTCTGGCAACTGTCGAACTATGATTTGCATGTGTTCACTCGGCTGTGCATATGTATTTTCACTTGTGTGCGTTTGAACTTCGTTCATGTACGTCGAATATACTGTGGTTGCGTGCCGCGCCTCTTTTCGCCCAACCAAGAATCAGATCATTAACTGTTCTAAATTTTATAACTTATTTTCCAATTCTTGCGTTCTAATTTTCTTGTCTATATTCTTCATCGGCCACGCTCTATCCCACTGCTCCTTTGTTCTCATCTCCTGCAGCAACAGCGTCTGCTATGTTAGTCGTTGTGTATCTAGGCATCTTGAACTTTTATTTTACCGGCTCAAAGAACAGTTTCACTCACAGCATACACAAACAGACGTATTTTTCACACCTGACACCAATATGACCTGTGTAGACGGGTAATGACACGTCGGAATATGGCTTTCTTCATTTATTACAAAAGGTTCGTTCGTAAGTAAACCATACACAACTACCCTCTCAGGTGAGTGACTTGTCAACTCGAGAACCCACCGGCAGCTAACAACTCCCTTCGCTACCAAAATGCAACCATTGCAAAATATGCCGAGGACATAGGTTTTTGTAGAATACTCATGAATAGTGAGTTCATTCACTTTGACGTATAACACACACATATATACATGAATTAGGATAAATACATATATATATATATATATATATATATATAAATTTATATATATATATATATATATAAATTTATATATATATATATATATATATATATAAATTTATATATATATATATATATATATGTGTGTGTGTGTGTGTGTGTGTATGTGTGTGGGTGACACAGAACAACAACATTCATACAACAATATGACATAATTCCAAGGGTTTATATCATCAATTACTTTAACAAGAGTTTCTGTGTGTATGAGGGAATCTCCAAGTTCCTCCTAAAAGCAAATGCATGACCTGGATGTTTCCATTTGATTCAGTGGATTGGCTTTAGCAATTTAGAGCTAAAAGCAGATAGAGAGACGGCCACACCATTATTATCTTTTGTCGGGCATGACAGAGAGAGAGAGAGAGAGAGAGAGAGAGAGAGAGAGAGAGCCTTATTGGCTTATTGCCTTATTCTATGTTTTGGTTCCCCCAGGTCCTTCAGTGTGAGGCACCTCGTATATCCAACAGTGTTGCTTATGCATCTACCGGTGTATTTTGCATCTTCCAGTCTTGGATGGTCTAGGATGCATCTTAGGTGTTTATCGAGGTTATTCTTAACACATCTACGTTCACTCCTGATATGTTTCTTAGATGAGCTGGCAGCGAATTAAATAGTCGCTGCATTATCGATGCTGGTGCGTAGTGGATTAATGTCCTGTGCGCCTTCCTAAGTTTTCCTGGTATAGTTTTTGGTACTATTAATCTACCTCGTCTTCCTCTTTCTGATATTTTTAGCTCAGTGATGTTTTCAGTAATTCCTTCTATTTGCTTCCATGCTTGTATTATCATGTAGCGTTCTCTTCTCCTTTCTAAAATGTATAGTTTTAAAAATTCCAGTCATTCCCAGTAGTCAAGGTCCTTAACTTTTTCTATTCTAGCAGTATAGGACCATTGTAAACTCTCTATTTGTGCAATATCTTTTTGGTAGTGTGGGTACCATATCACATTGCAGTAATCGAGTGTACTACGTACATAAGTTTTGTAAAGCATAATCATGTGTTCAGCTTTTCTTGTTTTAAAGTGTCTGAATAACATTCCCATTTTTGCTTTACATTTAGCCAACAGTGTTGCTATTTGGTTGTCGTATATCATATTCCTATTTAACATTAC
>NC_090738.1:78241845-78249804 GCF_036898095.1 Palaemon carinicauda
AATTACACATCATACCATGTATATATTCTAATTTTTCTTGCAGTGTATTATCAATGAACTTTTCTAGCTACCTAATAATTCCTTGTTTGGTGCAATGTCGTGCAATTGCATTATCTATTCTATTTGTTTACAAATGGTTAGCATACTTTGCTTTTATAAAAATACGAGCATATCATAATTTGTAATTTTAAAAAAAACTCAATTTAATTATTGCTGCTTGAGATATTTGAATATTTTTTTTTATACAAATTTTAATGCATGTGTTAAGCAGTAATAAATTTCTTCCGCATTCTACTATTTAAATCAGATGTCTCAAAAAAAACTGATATTCATGAATTTTGTGAATTGAGTTAAAAAGTAGTAAAAGTAATAAAAATGATGATAATAATAATAATGAAAATAATAACAATAATAATAATAATAATGATAATAATAATAATAATTATTATTATTATTATTATTATGATTATTATTATTATTATTATTATTATTATTATTATTATTATTATTATTATTATTATTATTTATTATTATTATTATAATAAAATATTAATAATAATGATAATAATAATAATAATAATTATAATAATAATAATGATAATAATAATCATAATAATAATCTATATTGAAAAGCATAATAAACAGTAGTATATAAGTAAATAAATTATTTAAATAAATAATGATTTCGAATGTTCATCATATTGGAATACAACAATTTCTATATATTCATATCTTTCGAAGATCACGAAAAAATCTATTTTTGGGTGAGATGGCCATGACGTCCTGATGGAAGGTTCCTTTAGTAGCTTCCCAAGGGTAATATATGACTACAGTGATATTACCAGAGAGAATCAAAACCAAAGGTTACACAGAATCCTAACTTCTGGCGCGAGTACCCCTTAAGATTTACTCTCTAGGGTATCGTATATAATCAGGGGACGTATTCTTGACAACGCCCACATGGCAAATCTGCACCCCGAATAGCCCTTTACGCTTCGAGGGGGATACGTGGCAGAATTAGAAGGGTAAGCCGCATTAGAGGTTACCCTGGTTCCCCTAACTACTATCGTTTCACAACCGCGCCAACTCCCTCTGGCGGTCATTCCTTTATTTGTAGCGCCTCAATACGGTGGTGTTCCTGTTGATCTGACATTTTCGATCGATTTTCTAGGAATCTTTATGCTTTCTACGACTTCTTTCTCCATGTAAAATGTTTGAGTATTCATTCTTTACAATATGTTTTTTAGTTCCAGACCTCACAATGAAATTAGTGTAATTATTGTGTTTGGATCTACGCCGGTCACCGGTTGTCGCCACTGGCGCCGTCGTTCATGGGGCATGTGCTATTTAGTTAGCAGAACGACATTCCGGTTTAAATAGCATTATTTTTATTATGAAAGCTATTTAGGCATTTTATATTGTGAAGATATTTATATGCATAATTTTCCCTTTTTCTGTGACGATCGTATATGTCAGAGTTTTGATGATTTTAGGTAACCGAGATCTCCCCTTGCCTAGGTAACCCAACCTAGACAACATATATTTTCGACATTTCCCCGGTTACCCTTGTGTATTGGTTATCATTCATTGGAGATTGATATCTCCTGGAATTATATTAGCCACTACTAGTCTCGAATAGAGATTTTTGGGTAATCTCTCTTCCCTCTGAGAGTAGCCTTAGGCAACAACTCTCTGCGCCGGCCTTGAATTTCGAATTATGGCATGGCTAGCCTGAGTTTTCTGTCTCATCCCTTTACAGCAGACGGCAAGTTTTGGGATTTGATTAGAACCTCAGAGTATTTAGTTTTGTCGGCAGTCGGTCGGCGGGGTGATTGCATTCCCCAGCCGGCTGAGCTGCCGGCAAAGGAGGCTAAATAATTTATAAGAAATATCTTCGCTCTTGATTATCTGTGAGAAGATTAAAATATCCGCACAGAAATCTACTTAGATAAAAACCTAAACCGCTTATATCCGGTCTTATGTCTTCACTGGATACCATAGCGAAGAATTCTAGAAAACAGATTGGCTTACTTAAAATTTAAATTACTGAAGATATTCTTTGACCATAAGATATGATGAAATCATGTGCCATTAAATTAGAATGATGCTAGATTATATAAATAGTTAATCATGTAATTTGAATAAAAAAAAAAAACTTACTATAAGAATACAGCAGTTCAAATAGTAAATCACGTATCAGATGACAAAGCTAGATATAAAATTCCAGGGAAAGCCATGAAATATTCATGAACGACAACAACCCCTTTTCGTATACCAGAGATAATCTTATTGCCTTCCCCTAGAGAAACAGAACCGTAAGTCTACAACAATAACAAACTGCGAACACTTCTATACAGGGAATGTGTCTAGGTATATCATCTGACAAGAGGGTTGAGAAGATATGAAATATGAATTCAAATATATCATTGATATTTTGAATAGCATGTCTTTTGAGTCTTTTCTTATACTCGTTTTATATCACTTAGAAGAGGATATTCGTATTTAATAAAATATTCAATTTAATTATAAAATGATAAGATAAAATTACTTTCATAATTATAATGAATGCGTTTTACACATCTAGATAGTAAATTCCTGCCTCTATCATGGACACATGTTCAACTGAAAATAAGGGCTTCGATATATCTTAACTTTTAGTCAAATCTGATTGGGACAGAGAAAAAAAATATATAAAAATAGAGGGTGAATTATCCCTTTTTGAGATATCAATATAAAAGTATTCATAAAAATGATATCAGATTACGAATGATTTTTCCATTGTAGCAATAACCGAACTCATCATAAACAAATATATTTTCTTGTTTCCGTAATATGATCAAAGGAACATGTACATAGATTTTTACATTGAGAAATAGACACAACTAAATACTGAAGTCAATCTAGTGAAGTAAAATATTTGAAGACTATAACAAAAGAGTCTTTATACACACACACACACACACACACACATATATATATATATATATATATATAACTATATATATGTAGATTTATATATACATTGTATATATATATATATATATATACAACATTTATATATATGTATTTATATATATATATATATATATATACATATATATATATATATATATATCACACTCTCCGTCATATGCTATGAATAGGTGTAGTTTCTAGAAGTTGCAAACCTCCAGTTACGAGACAATTCTATAGATGTTCAAAGTTTTTAGTCCTGACATTCCACTATTAAAATTATTAGTCAACCACTCAAGTAGTGAATAGAGCTAGTGGGGTTAAACTTTTCTTAGGTAGTCGAGGATCTGTATTTAACATATTAGAGAAAGTATAAATATTGATTGGAATTGCAATTTCCATCAAAAATACTTCTGATAAATGTTTGTAAATGAAAAGAAAATTGAAAAAGAAAAATACGAGAGAGAGAGAGAGAGAGAGAGAGAGAGAGAGAGAGAGAGAGTGAGAGAGAGAAGAGAGAGAGAGAGAGAGATGAGAGAGAGGAGAAGAGAAAGAGAGAGAGAGAGAGAGAGAGAGAGAGAGAGAGCAAACCGCACAGATAGCGGGCAAAGAACATCATTATTATAAAGAGTGATGCTAGAACTATAGACAAAAGTAAACTTCATAGATAGATAAATAAGTAAGCCATTGGACCTTCAAATAATTGCAGTACGCTGGGAGCCAACTGTGATTATGCTTGTCTATCATTCTCTAATTCCAACGAAGTTCTTTGAATTACAGTGACTTGGAGACAATAGAAACGGGAACACACAGTATACATATGATATAGTTACCTATTGAGTAAATGGTGAATTATTGATGATGATATAGTATACTTATGATATAATCACTCATAAAGTAAATAGTGCAATATTAAATCTTTAGAATGAACGTGAATAAGAGATTATTTCGTTATACACATATTGTGATTGTATTTCTTTTACTGCACAAAGCTATCTTTTTGAATTTGTAGGCAATAGCAGATTTTAATCTACCGGATTTTCATCTCACCTTTAAGTGAGATTTTGCTACGCCTTCGTTCTGTCTTTTAACCAATTTTTAGGTAGGAATTCAGGTCAACCTTCCTAAAGGGGAGCAGCATCTCTTTGATAACGGTGATTGAATAGTTAGGAAATTGTTTATTTCTGCATGTAGATTATAGCAATTATATAAAAAAGACATAAGGATTAACTTGTTAAAAGAAATAATATGTGAAGTAACATTTAAATTTAGAGCTCCCCATTCTCTTATTCACGTGGTTTAATCCGCTTTACCTTATTTCTTAAAGAATTAATAATAGAGTTAAAAAACTGTATAACATAAAGCTATTAGTTCTCTACAAGATTTTACTATGAGTAGAGTCTAGATTTTATCTAATTAGGTCAAGGGTTATAATTTCAGTTTTGGTTAAATTTTACAAAGGATTAAGATCATCATAAGCATATATATATATATATATATATGTGTGCATATAATATTATATATATATATATATATATATATATATATACATATATATTGTTAGGATTGTTTGACTTTGAAACAACCTAGTTTCAATTTTGTTTTGAACTACTCTCTTTTTCTTGGTCAAGGCAGGTGCCTTGTTTACTTTTTGTCACGTTGTGACTGATTTTAGGCAGTCAGGTTTGGGAAGCCAGATGGACCAGTTCTCGTAATGGAGTCGAGAAAAAGCAGCAGACCCAGCTTTGGAATATATCCTAGTTGGTGGTGACTTGTCCTTAACCTAGTCCTCGAGGTCGTTATGGATTTGAAGAGTTGTTCTTCGGTAGCAGCAAAGTGGCTTGCTGTATCGACACTGGCGTTGTTGTTCCCGCAGTGTTCGATGGGACGTCCTCGAGGATCAGGGATTGTTTGTGGATGTTTATTTGTTGGAAGAGCCAGTGTATGGGCTCGGGTTTATTATTTCATTAATAATGAGAAGATTCTCTTGTTAATTGGTCCTTGCTGCTGCTTACTGTGTTTGTTTGTTTGTTGAGTATTGCATATTTTATTTAACATTTTTTTTGAACGTTTAAGTTTTCTGTTTTTTGATATTTTAAGGTTATCTGAATTTATGCTGTGATCATTTGTGTCTGTGCTACCCATTACCTGTACTCATTGTAATTATTGTATATAATTATTTTTGTATAATTCTTTTGTCAAATAAACTAGGTTAAGGTACTTAAGTGTTTTCTGTTTTACCCACTCCTTTGGTTGTTGCAGTCCATTGGTTCATTACAGTCCCAATTCGTTTAGTATTTTTAAAGAACCTGTTGAACCATGAAGGCGGTTCATAACATTGGCGACCTTGCCAGGATTGGGTCTGTTTTAGCTGGTGGTTCTGTGACATCTTTGGGGGTGGGTGAAAGTGTAATTCTGAAAAAAAAAAATTTCATGTAATTTTTTTTTTTGAGTGTGGAGGTGTTAGGTTGTTTGACTTTGAAAACAACCTAGTTTCAATTTTTGTTTTGAACTGCTCTCTTTTTCTTGGTCAAGGCAGGTGCCTTGTTTACTTTTGTCACGTTGTGACTGATTTTAGGCAGTCAGGTTTGGGAAGCCAGATGGGACCAGTTCTCGTAATGGAGTCGAGAAAAAGCAGCAGACCCAGCTTTGGAGTATCTCCTAGTTTGGTGGTGACTTGTCCTTAACCTAGTCCTCGAGGTCGTTATGGATTTGAAGAGTTGTTCTTCGGTAGCAGCAAAGGTGGCTGCTGTATCGACACTGGCGTTGTTGTTCCCGCAGTGTTCGATGGACGTCCTCGAGGATCAGGGATTGTTTGTGGATGTTTATTTGTTGGAAGAGCCAGTGTATGGCTCGGGTTTATTATTTCATTAATAATGAGAAGATTCTCTTGTTAATTGGTCCTTGCTGCTGCTTACTGTGTTTGTTTGTTTGTTGAGTATTGCATATTTTTATTTAACATTTTTTTTTGAACGTTTAAGTTTTCTGTTTTTTGATATTTTAAGGTTATTTGAATTTATGCTGTGATCATTTGTGTCTGTGCTTCCCATTACCTGTACTCATTGTAATTATTGTATATAATTTATTTTTGTATAATTCTTTTGTCAAATAAACTAGGTTAAGGTACTTAAGTGTTTTCTGTTTTACCCACTCCTTTGGTTGTTGCAGTCCATTGGTTCATTACAGTCCCAATTCGTTTAGTATTTTTTAAAGAACCTGTTGAACCATGAAGGCGGTTCATAACAAATATATATATATATATATATATATATATATGCATATATATATATATATATATATATATGCATATAATTATATATATATATATATATATATATACACACCCACTTCATATATCATATGTGTGCCGATTTATATGTGTTAAAACATCAATAATAAACCAAGCTATTGATCGCTTTAACTAATTGGTCTTGTGAGCTTGGTTGAAAATTATACGATGACATCTACACAGTAAAAACTTGGTCATTCTAGGAAAAGTATCAATAAGTCAATTTGGTTCGTGAATATGAAAACAGACGTGTGAACAGGTTTCGTTTTTTTTTTTACAGATAGTGACATTTCATTTGGTATCACCCACATTTTTGTTCAGTTCGATCACTTTCAACCTTTTAATCTCTATCACCCGTATCCATCAGTCGCTTTTTTCTAGAAGAAGTAATATTATCTATGGATAAATTTGACTTTCGTTTTAAGTTCTTATTAGTTAATACAAATGTTTAATTTTTGCTGATTATGTGAAGGATTAATACCAATTAATCTGGATCTATTTGACACTGGAAATATTGTCAGTGATATTTTAAATTTTGTGGCTATAGTTATATAAAGGATATAACATATGGATGAATATACTCATGAAAAGGTGCTTAGCCTGTTTGGGGACTATCCTGCTTATGGTCATGGTTTAATATCCCACGAAAGGTAAAAACATCCTAAACAGAGAATGCCTTTGGTCAACAGAATTAGCAATAAAAATATTTGAGACTGTCGAGCTTCAAAAAACGTTACACTGTCAATATAAAATCATGAATCAGGAAAAAAAGTTGATATAAAATGTCTCTCTGGCCATTTTCAAATAGATAGAATGTAACAACAATATTCACCAAGAGAGCTTACCATTTTACTTTACACAAAAGTGACTTGTTGAAATGACTTTGTGCTTTGAGTGAAAGTTGGAAATAAAAATGAAAATTAAAACCATGTTTAGATATATTTCTTTACGGGTGTTATTACAATGTCATTGCAGACCAGAAAAAATAGTATTTTCAGTATTTATTTTGCAATGATACAAAACCAAAATGACGTCTCTTCCTGGACGTAAAATACCACCTATTCTGTGAAATGGAAACTTACTATGATAAAATAAAACCTCGAAAACTAGTTTATTCTGGGTAACACTGCGTACTCGAATAAAGGGAAAATGAGGATAAGCCACAGAAAATGAGGTAAAAAAAAATAAATGGAGAGTAAGGAAAATCTTAAGAAATAATTGGGGATGAGTTTGTTGCTTCGCTCGTTTTGTACTTTTCTTTTTCGTTATTACTTTCAATTCTTTTATCAACGAAAAACGAAAACATAAAGGATACTGAACATTAATTGGATTGAAGTTTATTATAATTTCTTAAAGCATTCTCTTTTCCAAAGGAGTATTAGCCTTTAATTCTTACTCATTTATTGTGAATAGTAATTTTTTTTTTATTATAAGAAAATAATCATAAATTATCAATATTTCTTAAACCTACTATCTATATTATTTATATAGTTATTGTATTGACGACAATCTCATATATATATATATATATATATATATACGTACAAATACTCGTGTATATTTATATATATATATATATATATATATACAAATACATTTACTTGTGTAAATTTATACATATATGATATTATATAATATATATATATGTATATATATATATATATACTCGTTTATATGTATATATATATATATATATATACATATACGTAAAGATATAT
>NC_090738.1:78257804-78262804 GCF_036898095.1 Palaemon carinicauda
CATCGTAAACAGGAGTTTTACATCTCCTGAGTTTTTTTAATAATAGCTTTGTCTTCAGAGACATTTAATTCATTCATGGGCACATCAAGGTCTTCATCAGCTTCAAGTATATCAATAAAATTATTCCCTTCGTATCTTATATTCATGACCTCACTAAATTTTTCCATCAAACGTTACCTTCCTTTGTGTTTTATTGTTATAACAGATCCATCTCTCTTTTTGATGAGTATATTCTTTTTCTTTGCTCTTTAGATATTTCATTAATATATCTAAGAGAGTCTCACATCATAGTCATTCCCTGAGTTCATAGCTTCTCAGCCTCCTCTGCATTCCTGTCTAAACTTTCTCTCCAATGATTCCTGGCTTTTCTTTGGACCTCACTGTCAGTACTTAGCATGCTCTATCTTATAATTTTCATTGCTATATACCGCACATGTTTCATACATACTCGTACAGTGTAACTTTTTTTTTTCTATATTATCACTCGCTTTTCCTTGCACTGTTGATAAACCAACCTATATGAACCTGATATCTCAGGTCTAATTTTGTTGGATATTTTGTGACGTTCTTGCTCGCATGTACTGGTATATAATCTTGATATTTGTTTAATAAATTTTAGTTGCATTCTCCTCACCTCTGGGTTATAACTTAACTGTTCGCTTGTAAATTGGTGACCAGCGGAGTGACCGCTCCATTCCGCCTGCCGCCTCCCTACTGTGCTCTCCTGTTGGAAGATGCCACCCACTGGACCTTCCTCTTCGGCACACAAAGCCTGAATAAAACTGCTGCCCTTTGCCAAGGGAAAAGCATTCCTCTAGTTCCAGCATGCTGAAGTCCAGTTTCGCACCGATGGGGTGACTTGGTCAGTCACTAAAGCCAGACACTTTCACAGAATTCTCGGATTGGCTTTATGAGCAAGGTGACACCCCAATATCGTATAACACCGTAAGAAAATACCTCCTGGAGTAGTATTCGCCATCGCCAGCTGCCTGTATAGCCAAACTTTTTCAGCTCTCTCAACTACTATTGGGGGACCAAAAAAGTCATTACTCTCCCTCAGGCAAATGGCAGTATCGCTCACTCACCTGCCAACTACCAGAGACCGTTCTCCTCATAAGGTGAACCTATTTCGTGGCCTTTTGGTATGACGTTTACCCAAACATGTACGCACTGCCATACCGGATGTCAATATTTTGCCCATGAAGGACTTGAACACCATAGGTGAGTCCCTTATGCATAGCCGCTTCACCACCTTCAAGACCCCCATCAACGCCTCCACTCCTGATGAAGAGGACAACTATTGAACATCAATCAAAGTTGACATGAATACAATAGGACACAGATGGTTAACCCGTGAAATGCTGGAATGGTTTCAAAGCCGCCCACCACTGACAACTCACACATATCCCAACCAACAACCGCCATATCCACTTAATGATGCTTATTGGCCGCAGTAATGCTACTACCACAGATTTGTTGCTGATGCGAAGTTATGTTCAAACGGTTGTCAGTGGCCAAAAAACATGAAAGTATGCCATCGCTTGTGGTGGTGGTCTACCCATTCACTAATATTTTTTTTGTTTACATGATGTAGTTACAGGCATGCAATTTTTGATAGATATTAATGCTTCCCGTTCATTTCTGCCAAGACCACTCTCCAGGACACGACGTAGTCTGTCTAAATCTACCGACATCCGACTAGTAGTTGCTGATGGATCTGCGATACCCATGTATGGGCACAAGAACTACACATCATGCTTTAGAAGTGTTAAATATCACTGGAAGTTTCTCGTTGTTGATGTCACATTGTTGATTCTCAGTGCGTATTTTTTCTTACATTACCAATTCTTGGTTGATGACTCTCACCGATGGCTAGTCAACGCAGACTTTTACTTATCCACACCTCTTCCCCCCACCTCCTCTGACGTGGATCTCCACATCAGCAGACCCACGGAGGCCTACTCCCTGGAGTCTTCTGTCCAGAAGCTCACCAAACGCCAACGGTTCCTCTAAAGACAGTATTCATCACTATATCAAGATGACGGGGCCCTCAGTATTTGGCACATTAAGGTGTCTGACACCATATCATTTGGCAACTGCCAAACAAATATTCACAGAAATGGTAGAAATTGGCCTTTTCCAATAGGCTACTATAACATCGTCATCACCCTGGCACATCATCCTGAAGAAAAATGGTTCTCTGCGTCCATGTGATGTTTCGGGCGTTTGAACATGCACAGAGAATCGGATCACTACCCCTTCCAAAACATCGTTGATGTGACCTCCTACTTGTATAGAGTGCAGGTTTTCTCCATACTTGACCTCTTGAAGTGGTATTATCAGGTGCCCATGAATCCAGAAAGCATCCTCAAGACTACCATCACCATCCCCTTCGATGCATATGCCTTATATTACTCCTGTTTTGGGCTTCATAATGCTGGGGCCACTTTCCAACGTCTCATGTATTGCATCTTAGGACACCTCTCCTTCTTTGTATGTTACGTGGACGACATATTTGTGTTTATTTCCTCCAAAGAGGAATATTATTATTATCATTATTACTATCCAAGCTACAACCCTAATTGGAAAAGCAAGATGCTATAAGCCCAGGGGCTCCAATAGGGAAAAATAGCCCAGTGAGGAAAGGAAATAAGGAAATAAATAACTGAAGAGAACAAATTAACAATAAATCATTCTAAAAAAAGTAATGTCAAAAGAGATATATCATATATAAACTATTAACAATGTCAACAACAAAAATGTCATATATAAACTATAAAAAGACTCATGTCCGTCTGGTCAACAAAAAAGCATTTGCTCCAACTTTGAACTTTTCAAGTTCTACTGATTCAACAACCCGATTAGGAAGATCATTCCACAACTTGGTAACAGCTGGAATAAAACTTCTAGAGTACTGCGTAGTATTGAGTCTTATGATGGAGAAGGCCTGGCTATTAGAATTAACTGCCTGCCTAGTATTACGAACAGGATAGAATTGTCCAGGGAGATCTGATTGTAAAGGATGGTCAGAGTTATGAAAAATCTTATGCAACATGCATAATGAACTAATTGATCGACGGTGCCAGAGATTAATATCTAGATCAGGAATAAGAAATTTAATAGACCGTAAGTTTCTGTCCAACAAATTAAGATGAGAATCAGCAGCTGAAGACCAGACAGGAGAACAATAATCAAAACAAGGTAGAATGAAAGAATTAAAACACTTCTTCAGAATAGATTGATCACCGAATATCTTAAAAGACTTTCTCAATAAGCCAATTTTTTGTGCAATTGAAGAAGACACAGACCTTATATGTTTCTCAAAAGTAAATTTGCTGTCAAGAATCACGCCTAAAATTTTGAAAGAGTCATACAAATTTAAAGAAACATTATCAATACTGAGATCCGGATGTTGAGGAGCCACCGTCCTTGACCTACTTACAATCATACTTTGAGTTTTGTTAGGATTCAACTTCATACCCCATAATTTGCACCATGCACTAATTTTAGCTAAATCTCTATTAAGGGATTCACCAACCCCAGATCTACATTCAGGGGATGGAATTGATGCAAAGAGAGTAGCATCATCTGCATATGCAACAAGCTTATTTTCTAGGCCAAACCACATGTCATGTGTATATAGTATGAAAAGTAATGGGCCAAGAACACTACCCTGTGGAACACCGGATATCACATTCCTATACTCACTATGGTGCCCATCAACAACAACTCTTTGAGATCTACTACTTAAAAAATCAATAATAATGCTAAGAAACGACCCACCCACTCCCAACTGTTTCAGTTTGAAAACAAGGGCCTCATGATTAACACGGTCAAAGGCAGCACTAAAATCAAGGCCAATCATACGAACTTCCCGACCACAATCAAGGGATTTCTGTACTGCATTGGAGATTGTAAGAAGGGCATCACATGCTCCAAGGCCTTTCTGAAAACCAAATTGTAAACTAGGGAATAGATGATTACCTTCAGCAAACCTATTAAGACGTTTTGCCAGAAGACGTTCAAAAACTTTAGATAATATGGGAGTTATGGAAATTGGGCGGTAATCAGTGGGACTTGAGCTACCACAAACACATTTACATAGAGGAGTAACATTACCAATTCTCCAACAAGTGCTAAAAGCTCCTCTTCTTGCTAACTTGCGTAAAATAACAGATAACTTTGGAGCTAAGAAATCTGCTGTCTTTATAAAAAACAAAGGAAAAATACCATTAGGGTCTACACCTCCATAAGCATCAAGGTCCATCAACAGAGCTTTAATCTCACGAGATCGAAAAGCTAAACTAGTTAGTTTAGCCTCAGGAAAACAGGAATGAGGAAGTTCAAGTTTTTCATTACTCTGTTTACTGTCAAAAACATCAGCCAAAAGGGTTGCCTTTTCCTTTGGACAGTGAGTGACTGAGCCATCTGGTTTAAGTAAAGGAGGAACTGTTGCATCTACACCAAAGAGTGCAGATTTAAGGGTAGACCACCATTTATGTTCCTGAGTTGTACCAGAGAGGGTTTCTTTTATGATTAAACTGTACTCCTTTTCAGTTGAGGCATAAACTCTCTGAGCAAAAGCTCGAAGCTGAGTATAGTTGTTCCAGGTCAAATCTGATCTGTTACCCTTCCAAAGGTGATAGGCCTCCTGCTTCTCCAAATAAGCACGTCTACAATCATCATTGAACCACGGTTTGTCCTTCATACCTCTGTCACTTATGCTCCCTGCTCAACCGCCTACAACAGAATAGCCTTGTAGTCTACGATAACATATGTACCTTTTGGGCCAATGAAGTATCATTCTTTTGGAACTGCATCTCTCCTGAAGGTGTCCACCCACTGCTTGAGAAGGTAGCAGTCGTTCAGAGCTTCCCTACGCACTCAACTGTCAAAGTAATATAAGAATTGTTGGACATGATCAACTATTATCACCGTTTCTTGCCAGACATCACCGCTACTCTTGACCCTCTACATGCCTCCCTAAAGGGCAAGCTAAA
>NC_090738.1:78280304-78282804 GCF_036898095.1 Palaemon carinicauda
TCTTTACAAAAGAATTTTCTATCTATCATGACGGAAATTGTTGTAAAAAGAACTTTTTAAATTCTAATAATTTTCATGTTTCAGCTACTACTTTATGGATAAACTCGGTTTCTATTTAGAAATAATTGAAAAAATCTTAAACTAATTAATACATGCTTGAAGGTATCAAGGGTTTTCTTACATTTACGATAGTCAATCAAATGTATCCAAATGATCCATGTGGTTTTGGGCCGAGTCTGTAGGTCCAAACCAGGTGTAAGGCTCCCATTCAAACACTTACAAACCATAGAAACCTTTTAAGCTAAGTGGGCACCAGCCACGCATTGACATACTACCACTAGAGAATTATGGCGTCCTTTGACTAGCCAGACAGTACTACATTGGATCCTTCTCTCTGGTTACGGTTCATTTCCCGAATAGTCTGGCCTCTTCTTTACATATTCTCCTCTGTCCTTATACACCTGACAACATTGAGTTTGCCAAACAATTTTTCAGTGGCCACGTTCCTACTTTCCTCTTGCTAAGGGTAGGAGAGACTCTTTAGCTATGGCAAGCACCTCTTCCAGGAGAAGGATACTCCATAATCAAACTATTGTTCTCTAGTCTTAGGTAGTGGCATAGCCTCTGTACCATGGTCTTCCACTATCTTGGTTAGAGTTCTCTTGCTTGAGGGTACACTCGGGCACAGTATTCTATCTAATTTTTCTTCCTCTTGTTTTGTCAAAGTTTATATATTTTATATAGATGCTAATTCTAATGTTGTTACTCTTTTTAGGATATTTAATTTTTCTTTTTTTCCTTCCCTCACATGGCTATTTTTCCTGTTGGAGCCCCTGGGCTTATAGCATCCTGCTTTTCCAACTAGGGTTGTAGCTTAACAGCTAATAATAATAATAATAATAATAATAATAATAATAATAATAATAATAATAATAATAATAATAACTATTCTCCTCTATCTATGTACTAAGGCACTTCCCCCAATTTTGGGAAGTGCCAACATGAAATAAGAAAAAAAAAAAGCGGAATTTTCTTCTAGTTCCTCCCGGCCTGACGAGGGATTCAGCCGAGTTTTGTTTGGTACTGCTAGGAAGCCACAGCGCAACACCTCATTTAGCCACAATAAATGAAGCTTTATATGCTGAATCCATCCCTTCTAGTATCTTAGCGGTCAACAAGACGCACAGAGGAAGCAGCAGAGCCTATTGGAACTGTATCACAATCGCCCGCCATTCATTCCTATTTCTAGTACACTCTTTTGCCTCTCTCAAATCTATCCTACTATCGCCTATCACCACATGGACATAACAACATTAGAATACCTCCAAGTAAAACCTTGAATAAAACATTATCTGATTATAAATATCAATTTCAAGTTTTGCATAATTCACTAGGTATACTTAACTTAGGGGATATCATTCCACATTAAATCTAAGGCTGCCTCATTTTGTAGCAATGAATATGTAAATTGGAAATGATGTTAAGTACATACGAGTTTTTTGTTTATGAAAATATTACTAAAAAGCCATTTTAGAAATGGAAGAAGTGTTTTAATTAATTCATCGATGACTTAACGGCTTTTCTAAATTAATGACCATCATCATCATCAAATTTACCATTCATAAATTTACATATCAAAATAATTTCTCCTATTACCCAACGTAGAATCTGACGCATATTTACCCTCTTAAACCTTCTGCATTCGTTAATTTCATTTAGATGTGAAGTAACATTTAAATTATAAGTTACTCATATCGTTTGTTCTGAATACGTAAATTATTACAGGGATGTAGGTGTTCCGGTTTTTCTGCTAATATAAGACAAAGAAAATATTGGTTATTTTCTAGTAAAAATATATTTTTTTTCCTTGTTTGTGTCTCGTTCTGACTAGCACAAACACATACTTGCAGGCATAATCGATCAAACACGAATACACAAACCATGGTAGGAGGTACTTTTTATTCTCAAATGCAAAATTCTTTTTTTTTTACACTAATAAAAGTGAAAATTAGAGTCAGTTGTTGAATGTCGGTATGAAATTATATGTAATGAGTAACTATATTCCTTTCATAATTAACCTTAACGCAAATGTTACTCGTAGTCGCATACTAATTTCAAATGATTTGTAAGAAAAAAGAAAATTACGCGAAGCAAATTGGATTTCCTTTGAAACTGTCGTTCATAAATTCACTATAAAATATTTTCTGTATAATAATGATAAAAGTGTCTACTGTATATCAACATAAAACGTATTTAATATGATCTCATTAACTTGTTAGGTAATAAAGATACCACTTGAAGGAATATTACCTTTAAAAGTGTCATATAAATGATTAATGATACATGAAGTAGGATTTTTGTTGATTTTGGATGATAAGCCCTAATGAACACTGCCAGGAATATCTTTATTTTTAATATTCCTATAGATATCTCCGCTATTTGATAATAAGCAAAAGACTGGCTATATATATTGGAGTAATCTGTAGAGAAGTGGTCATAC
>NC_090738.1:78287804-78305304 GCF_036898095.1 Palaemon carinicauda
TTGATAGAGTGCCTTTCTAACCTAACCTACATGTAGGACCCCTATATGCTTCCTTCACCCCCTGCCTTAGGGCATCCCCTCTGTGTAGCCTTGCTCCCCCTACCACGTAAGGGGATCAAGCTCATATCAGAGTATCTATCGCTTCTCTGTCCTCCCTAAGGGAATGATCCCCCCTTAGGGTTGCGTCCGAGAATGAGGAACGGCACGCCCTTCCTCTATTGCTGGGGCTAGGTTTCCGACCTTCCCTGCAATAGCGATACGTCTTCCATCCTTCCTAGTTCAGGGTGTAACATCCCTGCTCTAGGTTAGGCTTGGGGGGAGTTAGTTCAGTGCCTTGCTGAAACGATACCCATGCACCGTTCTCAGACAGGCTGCCTTACCTTAGGCTAGGGAGCGTCCTCCCTTCCTTGGTGGCCGTTTCGGTACAGAGACTCCTCTATAGAAGACCCTTCTTCTTCTCCCCTCCCCTCCTATCTCTTGTATGGCCTAGCCTATACTTAGGTTAGTCTATACCCATCTGTCCCCTGTCCTACAACTCCTCCTTAGGGGGGAGTGATAGGGCTACCTTGAGGTCCTGTGTGCAGTCCGCTCTGGTACATATACCCTTCATAGTGTCCTATTGGGTTAGCCACTGGATGCGTTTTGTCCGCAGGAGTTCTCCCCCCTCTTGGGTGTTCCCTAGCCCTCCCTTGGGCTACCCTGGCTCCCGGCCGCCTGCGGCCCCTGCCTCTGGGTGATAGGGCTAGCCTCTATCATGGGTACACCCACTCAGGTGGGATGTCTTGGGGTCCGTGTCCGTACCCCTACATCCCTCCTTCTGTCTCTTTCACTATCCTGGTGCCGGTCCCTTGCCGCCTCCCCTGTCGCTGATACCCACCTCCCGCCCTTGATGACACATTCCTTGCCCCCTGGGCCGTCAGTCCTCCGTGTGCCGGGGACTGCTGCCTCCTGTCGGCGTCCAGCAGAGGGCCTTCCCTCATACCTCATAGCTTCGGCCGTCCGTCCATCGGTCCGGCCCCTGGAGTGCCGTCATCCACTGCCGGCAGTTCAGTTCTGCTATAGCCCTTTCCTTGTCCCGGTCACCAAGCCGGCAACCTTCGGCTGCCGGAGCCGCCGCTCCCCGCCGGCGTGCCGCCGTTGTACCGGCGGCCGCCATCCTGGCATTACTCCTGACTTATATATTTGTCTTCCCTAATGCCAGAAACTCTGCTGGGGCGGCCTCCGGCGTGCCGTCGGTCTGCCAGAGCCTTCCGGAGGCGTCAAGCGACTTGCACCCCTTCTACTAGCTATCATCTCATGTTGATAGCCCTTGATTGCAACCAGATGGTTTGACTACATAAATGGATAGGTATTATCTTACCGTTCTATTAATAACCATGCTGTCTTCTTGCATATCACAAATTTCCAGCATGCTGTGTGTATCTTAGCACGGCTGGTTGCCGGAAACCGTTACCCTATGGGATCGTCTACGTTCCCAATTCTATGGTCTGAGTGGCCTCAGTCCCAGTTGTATATCCTTGGCAATTCCCACTAGAATTCCCCCTGCCTTCCTGGCAATCTATGAAGAATTCTGCCCTGTGCCCTCGGTCACAAACATATTGCCTCTGGATAAGGTTACGGTAACCAGCCGGGCGGGTTACACGGAGTATGTGTCTATCTCCTTCATTTCCGCCCACTCTCTGAACATCACATTGTTTATACCACTTAATATTAAGTTAAAGATTAATCCTTTAATATTTAACTTTAGAATAGAAGTCATTCTTATGACTCCCCCCATACTCATGTTCTCTTTCTCTTACAGGAAGAGTACGTGAAGTGCGACCACGGCTTCTGTGGAGTGAAGCGCCTGCACTTCTATGGGCACACGGCGTGTAGGACTCACGCCCCTTGTGCCAACAAGAGAGGTGATCTGAAGTTTTGGGACCCGCAGAACTGTACGGTCTGCCAGGACCGCCTGGTCGAGGCGTTCAATAACCCTTCCTCAGCGGAGGTTAGGGACGCTTCTCGAGAGAAGCTACGCAAATGGGTGCGTGGCTTCCAGAAGATCGCCACTGGACCATACCTTGCCACTGAAGACTTGAGGGCCTTACTTTTCCCGAAGGCATCCCCAGACTCTGTGGTCCCCAAGGATCAGATCCCCACCGTCCAGATCACGGTGGAACCCGATGTAGTCATGGCCCAGTCCATGCACGAGTGTCGCCTGGATACCGACAACGCGGATCGTATGTCGGAGGTGTCGGAGACAACGGAGAGGAACCTCATGGCCGAAGAATTGGACTATGAGGAAGACCGAGTGGAATACGCCGAGTCGGAGCAAGAGGTCGCTCCGCCTTCCACCACCGCCCCAACTCCTACACCGACGGAAGTATCACTCCTGTCTACCTCCGCCACCCCGGAACCCATCCCATCCAGCGCCCAGATGTTCTGTATGCTCGAAGCTCTTATGGACAAGAAACTCCGTGAAACACACGAATACATCAGGACCATGGGAAGTTCAAAGGAGCCGAAAAGGATTTCGGTTAAGGACCTCCCGGCATGCTCGCACGCCAACCCCTGGAGATATGCTGAGCACATGCCTATCGCAACGGGCAGGATCTTCGTCAGTGAGAAGGTCGGCTCGGTTGCCCTGGAAGAAGTGGAGTTCTTCCCGAGTTTTGAGGCTTACCCCGGACTGTTACGTCCGACTTCGATCCGAACCTGCCTCTAAAGAAGAGACCGAACCTAAGGAGGTGATAGTGTTCGATCTCCCGAAGGCCCAGGCTATGCTGGCCAACGCTTTTAAAAGTAAGGGTTTTACCTGCTCAAAGCTTCCGGCACTGAGCAAGAAGCACCCTACCTACGTCGCACCAGATGATGCGATCCTCCCCTTCATGGAAAAGGCCTTCGCTGCGGTACACAAAGCAGTGGAAGAAGGGAAACCTTGCCCTGCACTGGAGGAGTGCAGACCCTTCTCCCTGATTACTCCCCCCGATGTTCGACACTGGAAAGATGTCCAGCATACTTTCGTGGTGGGGAAACTAGATCCTGACGTTGCTGGACGTCGGTTTAACGAAGACCTCCCGAAACTTAATGACCATCTCCTTTGTAGGAAACAAGACACGAAGGAAAGGCTCGCCGCATCCATGTCCCTCCAGGTACAGCTTGACGTCATGGCCGGTGACACTAGAGTCCCCGACCACTACATGGTGCTCGCCATAACGCATTTGGCGACTGTAGTTAAGGACTTGTACAGCTTCATGAAGGCTCGGAGAGCCTGTCGTGAATTCGTGTTCTCAAGTGCCACAGTGAGACACGAACCCCGGAGGCTGATTTCCTCCAACATCTGGGGTAAGCACCTCTTTCCCTCTGACCTTGTGAAAGAGATCACCGACAAGGCTGCCACGGAGAACAGGAACCTTCTCCACAAGTGGGGCATGTCGAAGAAGAGGAAATCCTCTCAGGACGACGGCCCTCAACCTAAGAGGAAATCCTCCTAGCAGAAACCCCAGCAACGTCAACAGAGACGACAGTTTCCGGGACCCCGCTACTCCCCAAGTGGCAGCTCAGCCACAGCAGACCTTTCAGCTGGTCACCCAACCGGTCTTGTCACAGTCGCCGGTTTTCACCCCTGCTTTCGAGCAACAGACGACTACCTTTCGTCCCAAAGGTAGAGGCTCAAACAGAGGTGCAGGCAGAGATGCATCTCGCCGTCCCTCCAGAGGCAGAGGAGGAAGGGGAGCTAGCGGCCGAGGCAGTAAACCCTCGGGACACCAGAAGCAATGAAGTGCTTCCGGTGGGAGGAAGACTCTGCCAATTCCAGGATCGTTGGACCTTCGATCCCTGGGCACACAGCATCGTCAAGAAGGGTCTAGGCTGGAGTTGGACTCAACCACCCCCAACCTTCCAGCAATTCTTCCAACAATCAACCCCCCTTCTGGAAGAATATGTCCTAGATCTCTTGAACAAGAAGGTGATAAGGAGGGTAAAGTCAACCAGGTTCCAAGGGAGACTGTTTTGCGTCCCCAAGAAGGACTCTGACAAGCTCAGAGTCATTCTAGACTTATCCCCCCTCAACAAGTTCATAGCAAAAAACAAGTTCAAGATGCTGACTCTTCAACAGATAAGGACCCTTCTGCCTCAAGGTTCCTACACGGTCTCCATAGACCTGGCGGATGCCTATTGGCACGTTCCAATGAACCACCACGCTTCCTCCTACCTAGGATTTCGACTCCAAAGGAAAAGCTACGCCTTCAGGGCCATGCCCTTCGGCCTCAACGTGGCCCCTCGGATCTTCACAAAGCTGGCGGATGCCATCATTCAATAGCTTCGCCTCCGAGACGTCCAGGTGATGGCCTACCTCGACGACTGGCTAGTCTGGGCTCCATCGCCCGAGGATTGTTTAAAATCCTGAAACAAAGTAACCCAGTTCCTAGAACACCTGGGATTCAAGATAAACGCGAAGAAATCTCGCCTCTCTCCAGCTCAGAAGTTCCAATGGTTAGGAATCCAGTGGAACCTTCAGTCACACCGCCTTTCCATTCCCCAGAAGAAAAGGAAGGAAATAGCAGGGTCTGTCAAGCGACTGATGAAATCCAAACGGATCTCAAGACGTCAGCAGGAACGAGTTCTAGGCTCTCTACAGTTCGCCTCAGTGACAAACCCAGTGCTACGTGCACAGCTAAAGGATGCCGCGGGAGTCTGGAGACGTTCCGCATCCATCGCTCGAAGAGACCTCAAGAGACGGCTCCCAAACAGACTTCGGCTGCTCCTCAAGCCGTGGTCGGAAGCAAAGGCCCTGAAAAGGTCCATCCCTCTTCAACACCCACCTCCATCACTCAACATCCACACGGACGCCTCGCTGGAGGGTTGGGGAGGTCACTCCCACCAAAAACAGGCTCAAGGCACATGGTCTCCTCTATTCAAGACGTTTCACATCAACATCTTGGAGGCCATGGCGGTCCTTCTAACTCTGAAGAAACTCTCCCCGCCTCCCTCGATCTATATTCGTCTAACCCTAGACAACTCGTTGGTAGTTCGATGTCTCAATCGCCAAGGCTCAAGATCGCCCCAGATAAATCAGGTGCTTCTGACAATCTTCCGTCTGGCAGAGAAGAAGAAATGGCACCTGTCTGCAGTTCACCTACAAGGATTCCACAACGTGACGGCGGACGCTCTATCTCGGACAAGCCCGATAGAGTCGGAATGGTCTCTATACGCAAGATCATTCTCCTTCATCTCTCACCAAGTCCCAGAACTTCAGATCGATCTCTTCGCAACGAGCGACAACAATCAACATCCTCGATATGTGGCCCCGTACGAGGACCCCAAGGCAGAAGCAGTGGACGCCATGTCACTGGACTGGAACAGATGGTCCAAGATCTACCTGTTTCCTCCCACCAACCTTCTGCTGAAAGTCCTCTCCAAACTGAGAACCTTCAAAGGAACAGCAGCCCTAGTGACTCCCAAGTGGCCTCGGAGCAACTGGTACCCCCCTAGTCCTGGAGCTACAACCTACGCTGATCCCTCTCCCGGGCCCAGTTCTCTCCCAGCAAGTACAGAAGTCGACTGTCTTCGCTTCATCATTGAAAGTCAGGGACCTTCATCTCATGATTTTCTCTCCCTAGCCGTGAAGAAAAGGTTCGGGATATCGAAGAAGAGTCTCGACTTCCTCGAGGAATACAAGACCGAATCCACACGACGGCAATACGAATCATCCTGGAGAAAAGGGGTCTCGTTCGTCAAGGCAAAAATCCTACGGAAATCACCATCGATTTTTGCATGTCCTTCCTCATTCACCTTCATGGACAAGGCTTGGCAGCCAACACGATTTCTACTTGCAAATCGGCCTTGACTAGACCACTGATGTATGCCTTCCAGATTGATCTGTCCAACGACATCTTCAATAAACTGCCGAAGGCATGCGGTCGTCTACGTCCAGCACCCCCACCAAAACCGATCTCCTGGTCCCTGGACAAGGTGCTCCATTTTGCGTCCAACTTGGACAATGATTCGTGCCCTCTCAAGGATCTGACTCAAAAAGTTATTTTTCTTTTTGCTCTTGCCTCAGGAGCCCGAGTCAGCGAAATAGTGGCATTATCAAGGGACGAGGGCCACATTCTGTTTACAGATTCAGGAGACCTTACCCTCTTCCCGGATCCGACGTTTCTCGCCAAAAACAAATTACCCACCAAAAGATGGGGCCCTTGGAGAATATGCCCCCTGAAAGAAGATGCCTCTCTATGTCTAGTAGAGAGCCTCAAGGTCTATCTTCGTAGAACTTCGGACTTTGGTGGAGGCCAACTCTTCAAAGGAGAAACATCGGGCAGCGACCTGTCACTGAAACAACTAAGAGCGAAAATCACCTACTTCATTCGCAGAGCGGATCCTGACAGTACACCCGCCGGTCACGATCCTAGAAAAGTTGCATCGTCTCTGAATTTCTTTCAGAGTATGGATTTCGAAAGCCTTAAGAGTTTCACAGGCTGGAAATCCTCGCGTGTTTTCTTCAAACATTATGCGAAACAAGTGCACGAAGTCAAACATTTTGTGGTAGCTGCAGGTAGTGTTATGAAACCTGCACCTAACTCTGCATAGAACAGTGAGTTACTTGGGACTCTAACTCCTCGGGTGCCTATGTTGACCCTCGCGTGATACGTAGTGATTTAAAAAACACTTAGTGCTTTTTCATATACTGTTCTTCTCCCAGGTGAAATGTCATAGTCGTCACATGAAGTGCCGCAGGCCTAGAGCATGATGTGTTTTAATTTTAAAGACTGACGTTCCTCTGGAACGAGTGCCTACTAATAATTTGAAATTCTCTTTCAGATTCAAGAGCAAGTCTTTCATTACTATGTACATTATAATTTGTTGTAAATTACTTTTACATATTTATTGCATTTATTTAACATATTCTGCAATTGTGAAATAAAATTTCTATTTTATTACTTGTGCGTCTCAATCCGCTCCTACTTATACTATGAAATACATGACTGTCATAGTTTATTATCCCCTTCCTCTTATAGTCGATGAAGATTACTAAGGATACAACCCTTATGATATACTCACCTCTGTAATGTAATATTCCTACACGAATACTTACTTACATCATACCTTAGAGACCAGACGATTCTCTATTCACATACAGTGCCTAACCACCACTTGTCTGCCCTTGAGAATGTTCCTATATGAATGCCAACCATTCAGTCTTGTCTCCGAGTTCTTCATGTTCTCCCAGCAAGTGGTAGGCCCTTCGATGGACCACTTTGATCTTCAGCATGGCCCGTGGGGACTTCACTGCCAGGGGGGCAGGAAGGTATCTTCCCTACGGTTCTTCTATTGATATTACTATGCTTTACATGTTCAAAGCCCTCAGCACTTACACTACAAGGGGAAAATCTACCACGATACATTGATTCTCTGGTATTCTTCCATCAGGACGCCATGGCTGGAGCCCAAAAAACGGATTTTGAGCGAAGCGAAAAATCTATTTTTGGGTGAGATAGCCATGGCGTCCTGATGGACCCCTCCCTGCTACTTCATCCAGTTTTTTCAGGTCCCACCCTGTCCCTGCTGTATCATGGTGATCGGCAAGCAACTGGCTTCAGGAAGAGGACGGACGTGACGTCATTTAGCAATGGCGCCTGTTTGTTTACGTCTCGAGTACCAAAAGTAGCCACGAACGAGATTAGCTGTGGAACGGCTCCCCAGCTATTCTCCGCCCCTACACATCGAAGTGTTAACTCTATGTGGGGTGCATATAGCTATGTGGCGCGTTAATACATGCGTCCCCTGTTGAAATACGATGTCTTAAAGGGAAACCTTAAAGATACTCGCTTCCAGAAGTTAGAATTCTGTGATAACCTGTGGTTAAATTCTCTGGAAATATTTAGTAGTTATATACCCAAGGAAGCTACCAAAAAGGAACCTTCCATCAGGACGCCATGGCTATCTCACCCAAAAATAGATTTTTCGCTTCGCTCAAAATCCGTTATATATATATATATATAAATATATATATATATATATATATATATATATATATATATATATATATATATATATATATATATATATAGATATATATATATACTGTATATAGATGTTTTGTATATATATAGTATATATATATATATATATATATATATATATATATATATATATATATATATATATATGTGTGTGTGTATATATATATACTGTATATATATATACATATATATATATATATATATATATATATATATATATATATATATATAATATGTATATATATATATATATATATATATATATATATATATATATATACATATATATATATATATATATATATATATATATATATATATATATATATATATATATATATATATATATAATATATTTATTTATACACATACACACATACATACATATATACATATGTGTATATATACATATATATATATATATATATATATATATATATATATATATATATATATATATATATTATATATATATATATATATATATATGTGTGTGTGTGTGTGTGTGCGTGTGTGTGTGTGTGTGCAATAAAAAGCTACATCATTCATACAACAATATGAAACCAACTCAAAGGTTTATATCATTATATCCTTTAGCAAGTGTTTCAGTCTGCATGAGCAAATCTCCAAGTTCCTCCTAAAATAATTCCATGACCTACTATGAGATTCAGGGCCTCTGTAACACGGTTTTTTGCAATAATTTGTTTTCTATGAATTTCATAAACATTACGCTTATTCAGAAAGCACATTATATCTACACATAAATTTTGACTATATTCTGCATTACGTAGGTTGAATAAATTTGGTACTTATAATATAAAAGTGACGTTTTTTGAAGACGGGCCATCCTTACTCAGAGAGAAGGTTTCAAACGCACTCGTTACGTAACCTATGACGGAATTTCTTCCCTCTTTCTCGATCGATGATTGGCTATACGTAACGAAGGCTATACCTCTGCCAACAATGACACAAAAGTTTAAATAAAAGCAAAGCAATACACCTTTATGAACTCTGAAACCTCTCCACTGATAATTGTCATAATGAACAAACCAACAAAATATATTAATAAATACAAAAGCACTTCGATTATTAGTCTAACTCCCAAACTAGGTTTCCTAAGAAATTACAGTCTACTATAGGTCACAATCAGATTGACAAGGTGTAGGGAATAGTTGATAATTTCAAAAACGTAGTAGACAAGCTTGTTTTGATAACTGCTAAATCCAATGTCAAGCAATTTTTATCTATTGTCTATCTACCTACCTATTTACTGAGAAAAAAAAAAAAAAAAAAAACGATACTGTATTTTGGCTTCAAACCTTCACCAATAATTATCATCAGAATGATGACCTTCATGAGGCTCCACCCACTTTGGCCTCGTTATAATTCAGGATAACACTAAAGGCTATCATGGGCATTGTTGGATTATAAAATTTGAATTCTGGCTATAAAAACTCAATTCTCGAGTAGTTGTAAGAAGTGCTAAATGATCTTCAAGGATCCCAGCAGTTGGCCTAAACGTTTAATTCATGTATACTACTGTTGCGGCACTACTGCTACAGTAGTATTACTACGATAGCACAGATACCCCACCCACATTTATGTATCGTTCCGCCATTCATAAAGTCTTTGTCATGTTTTTTCACTGTGCAATAAGCCTCAGAAATTAAGTTTAACATTAGATGATAGGTTATTTCTTTAAGCTGACAAATTATGGCAACTGGGTATGGTTATTGCCGATGTTGAAGCTAAATATAAAGTATGGTATCATTCCTTCATTGCAATTATCATCTTTACTACTATTTGTTTGGCTACATGTAGTAATTATTTTAAAGGATAAATGAATTATGTTCACTTTATTTCTATAAATTCCCATAAGATGTACAAATAAAACTTCTAAAACTATAAATGATTTAATTACAAAATGCAGTCATGCCCAAAACATCGCCAACACAGTCGTACGGCCTAAGAAGAAGAATAAAAAAAATTATATCGGATGATCCGTTGGTCTGATGGAGATTTTAGCACAAAAATCTTATTTTAACAAAAATAGTTATATAAAGACAGTTTACATACAATTCTCTCTTTCTCTCTCTCTTGGTGACATAGTGAATAGTTAATGGAAATGTTCAAAAGCCTGAATGACATTACAAGTATTATAATCATGTTACGCTAAATACAAATCAGACCATAAACATTGGATTTAAACTAGAAACTGAATAATTACTTATTCAGGCTATAATAAATATGGCCACGGGCTTTCTCTTGACTGTATAAAATTGCAAGTCGTAAGACAAATGCGGTTTTGCAACCACGGGGCAATTCCAAATCCTGTTAGCCATTCTTGACTGTTATGGGTTTCAGAGCCGATGGAAGGTGAATGAGTATCTGGTGGATGGGCAGGGCAAAAATTTTGTCAAAAGGTGTTTACATTGCTTACGTAATGAATGTTTTCCGACTCTTGGCTCGTTATCACTGGCCATGGCGTCGGCTAGATCATTTTTACTCTATAAAAAGGAAAACTATAGGGTTTAGGTTATTGAAAATGCTGACAAAATTTGTGTGTGGCTGTAAAATATATATATGTCAACTTTCAGCTGCATCCAATGCTTGATAAGGAGCTAAGTCCAAAAAATCGTGTTACTGAAGGCCCCTGAATCTCATAGTAAATGTTTCCATTTGACTTCATAGAGAGGTTTTAGGGTTTCATAGCTGGAAGCAGATAGAGACACGTGCACTCCATTATTATCTCTTTTCGTGTATGAGAGAGAGAGAGAGAGAGAGAGAGAGAGAGAGAGAGAGAGAGAGAGAGAGAGAGAGTATGCATAAATCCATATAAAAAAATTTAGTTATAGTTTGATTGGATCAGTATTATCAGTATTATCAATATTTTGAAATATGTTTTTCTGTTATCAATCAAACGATATTTCGTCATTATTTTAAGCATTTGTTTCTGAAACTAAATGATTCCTATTTCTTTAGAAGAAAGTACTTATACAAATGAGAGAGAGAGAGAGAGAGAGAGAGAGAGAGAGAGAGAGAGAGAGTGTGTGAGAAAGAGAGAGAGAGACCCATACAGTAGTATGTTTCTAGCAGTGAATAAAGCAAAAGGCTGTAAGAGTGATAGTTCTATTGCCTCGTCCTTTTCCTTGACACTCGCCCGATATTTTCTCTCTGTCTTTTTCTTTCTGCTCCTATTCACGGAATTCATATCAATTTCAAAAATTCTCATGAATGAGGGAGTACATTGCAACATGCAGTTTTATTTGAGACATTTTACAGGAAAACTCCTGCAATTTATTTACAACGGGAATTATAACACTTGCAGTGCAAGATATATAGTTTGCAACAAAGAGGATATAGTAGAATAAATCTGGAAGATTTATTTATTTAGAGGCATATAGCGGAATTTTATTTTCCTCAACTTTTATGATAGGCAGACGGAAAATTAATTTTCTCTAGTATTACTAATATTATTATAGTCAATTATATTTAGTGAGGCAGACTTACACCTCGCTAGGGTGCCCTTTAAGCTAGGAAAAGTTTCCTAATAGCTGATTAGTCCGAAAAAATGCTTCCAACCAATCAGCTGTTAGGAAATATTTCTGAGCTAAAAGGGACTCCTGCGAGTCGGTCCAAATCTCCCTCACTAAAAATTGTTGTTGTTGTTGAAGATTGCCTGGCCCTTTTGTCCAGACACGGGCTCTTGCAATCTAGCAGCCCGTAGGTGTTTTGGTAGGATTTTTTGGGATAGGTAATTGGGTAGGGGGTATTCTGCAACTTTTATTTTTAGGATATTGGGTTAGGTTTTGGGTTGAGGGTGGTAACAGGCAGTATTAAAGCCTGTTTGGAGAGTGAAGAAGGTGACTGTGGAAGGGGATATCCTTCCCAGGAACCCACTGGCTCCAGTCTATAGTTAGAGAAAAAGAGTTATAGTAATAAGTCCCGATAAGTAGGAGGGCTTGGGAAGGAGTTGTGGAGTTTTAGTAGGAGATATTGGTATAGGTGAAGTAAAAAACTTCATAGTGGTTTAAGCTTAAGTTATTAGACAGAGGTATAGTGTGAGATTTCAGCTATGCAAGAGAGAGCTGAAGAGAAGAGAATAGTAGTTGCTTGAGTGGTAGGGAAAGGGTGGAATAAAACATTCCTGTACCTGTAAAAATAGAACAAAATTAAAAATAAATATTTACTTGTAATAGTGATTATTTGAGACATTATGGGTATTAGTGGATAGAGGGGATACCTAAACTGAAAAGAGAGATTGCAAGTGGAAGAGGCGTTAAAAACCATAAAAACCACCAACGGCTCTGCTCCCCCCCCCCCCAACCGATGAGAGAATTGACAGAGCGCAAAACTGTCTTCTTATAAGGAGTACAAGTTATTGCCCTCAGCCGCCAATGGTCGTTCTGATCTCAACAGAGAAGTTGAAAGGGTTTTTAGATGGCAAACTGGTGCTGTTGTTACGTTATCTCGGTGGAGGATAGCTGCGGAGAAAGGCTGAGAGGGCATCAACATTTGCAATTATATGTCTGACAATTGCTGTTGCAGTTGCAGGATTGTTGGGGTTGAGATCCTGTCGAAGTAGGCTTGTTTCTTGAGAGTGCTGTAAGTAATGTTGTAGTGGTTCTTCTGTATCTTGATTACAGTAATTGCACGGTCTTATTGGTCTGTGCTGTGTTGCTGGGTCTCCATCGTTGTCTAGGATGATTTGCCAGCAGCATAGATATCCCAGTCGCAGTCTACAGATGATGAAAGCGTCCTGACGTGGTGTTTTCCTTGCAATTGGGTGTGGTAGTAAGTTTGTAGCTTCAATATACAACTTTGCAGATCTTGATCCATCTAAGAAGGCTCGCCTTACTTCGCTAGTCTTTTGGATGTTGCAGTAGGCTGCCATTTGATTCTTGATGGATTTAAGTGAGGATTGCACAGTAATTATTATTGTCTTGCACATTAAGGCTGAATTAGCTAGGTTATCGGCCTCGTCATTGCCAGCAATGTCGGTGTGACTTGGAATCAAATTCAAAGTCACTTGCCTCTTGTTGCTTTTGTGATCTAAGGCTAGGAATTGGATTGCTGTTATGAGATAAACATTCTCTAAAAAGAATTGACTATAGTTATTACTAGTATTCATAACATTATCATGAAATTTATAAATTTATTATTATTATCAAGTCTAGGAACCTCTGAAAAAAATAGTGTATATGACACGGAGCTTATTCTCATTTACTATAAAAAACGCAGACGATTATCTCTAGTATTTTGTCATAGTAAAAGGTTTTATTTCTATATGGTAATATCATTCCACATTAAACAACCTCTCTCTCTCTCTCTCTCTCTCTCTCTCTCTCTCTCTCTCTGTATATATATATATATATATATATATACATATATATGTATGTATATATATATATATATATATATATAAATATTTATATATATATATGTATATATATATATATATATATGTGTGTGTGTGTGTGTTTGTATACATATATCATCATCATCATCATCATCTCCTCCTACGCCTATTGACGCAAAGGACCTCAGTTATATTTTGCCAGTTTTCTCTATCTTGAACTTTTAAGTCAATAATTCTCCAATCGTCCTCTCCTACTTTGGCTTAATAGCCATCAGCCTTTTAGGTCTGGGTATTCCAACTCTTTTAGTACCTTGTGAGGCCCAGTTGAACGTTTGGTGAACTAAACTCCCTCGAGGAGTGCTATGGTCATGCCGAAACCATCTCCATCTACCCCTCATGATGATCTCATTCACATATGGCCCTCGAGTAATCTCTCATGTAGTTTTATTTCTAATCCTGCCCTGCTATTTAACTCCCAATATTCTTCTGAGGGCTTAGTTCTCAAATCTACTAAATATATTGGAGATTGTTTCATTGTCATACCTTGACTCATGTCCATAGAGTAACACTGATATTACTAAATTGATATATATCCTGAATTTTATGTGTTATTTCAGGCGATTTGATTTCAAAATTTTTTTAACCTAACCATTGTCTGATTTTGCTTGATCAGTCTTTACATAATGTTTTTCCCTGATAGTTAGGAAAATATTGATTACACATAAAGACCTTCCCTGATATCAAACCCCCTAACGGAATCATAAACTTAGTTCCGGATTTGAGATCAAAGCATTAGAAACTATGATCCCAATTCACATTGTACATAGATGATTCGAAACTAGAGTACTTTAGGATTATAATAAATGGTAGTATGGAGTAGATATTGAAAATTGTTTGAGTTTTTGTAATATTTAGGTAATTTCTCGTCCTTTGATGTTATGTAGTTATTGGAAAGAACACACACACGCATAGGAAGACATTTATGATTGAATAAGAAAACCTTTTAATTTACGTAGCAATATGCGATTATGTAATTAAAATATTCGTTCCACAATTATCTTTTTAATACATTAATATTCAAAAGTCCTAAGATTAAAACTCCATAAGCATATAAACATTAACACATTAGAATTATTATATTGAACTTTAGACCAGTCGTAAATGGTAACTATTTTTTAAAAACAAGCACAACACCTCTCTTTTACAATGACATTTTGACAAACGGAAGGAATACGAAAACCGATATAACACTTTGTGCTGAAAACGAAATCTCCAACATAAAACCCCATACTAGCTAATGGGATTTACGAAACAATATGCAAATTGTAATTAATCTATGCAAAGCTCCTTTACTTACTTTCGGCCAAAAAGTGAGATCAACAAATACGCTTGTGTTGCTTGTTTCATATATATATATATATATATATATATGTAACTGAATAAAAAAGTGTGATCTCTCTCTCTCTCTCTCTCTCTCTCTCTCTCTCTCTATCCGATAAAATCAAATCAATGAATTATGGAAACAGAGAAAGAATGTTATATGCATACAGGGGACCTAATAACGGGAAAATCACAAACAAGGAAGCAATTAAAGACCTTGGTGTAATGTTAAACAGGAATATATTATGCAACGACCAAATAGCAACACTTGGCTAAATGCAAAGCAAAAATGGGAATGCTATTCAGACACTAAAATAAGAAAAGGTGAACAAATGATTATGCAGTACAAAACTTATGTACGCATTACACTCGAGTACTGCTATGTGATATGGTACCTACACTACCAAAAGGATATTGCATAAATAGAGAGTGTACAAAGGTCCTTTACTGCCTGAATAGAAGAAGTTAAGGACCTTGACTACTGGTAAAGACTGCAATTTTTAAAATTATACAGTCTAAGAAGGAGATAAGAACACTACATGATAATACAAGCATGGAATCAAATCGAAGGAATTACTGAAAACCCCATGGAGCTAAAACTATTAGAAAGAGCAAACCGATTTAGATTAATAGTGCCCAAAATTATACCAGGAAAAATCCGGAAGGCACACAGGACATTAATCTACTACGCACCAGCATCGATAATGCAGTGAATATTTAATGCGCTGCCAGCTCATCTAAGAAACATATGAGAAGTGAGCATAGATGTGTTTAAAAATAAGCTCGATAAATACCTAAGATGCATCCCAGGCCATCCAGGACTGGAAGATGCAAAATACACCGGAAGATGCAATAGCAACTCTCTGGTGGATATACGAGGTGCCTCACACTGAGGGACCTGGGGTAACCTAAACATAGAATAAGGCAATAAGGTAGGGCTCTCTCTCTCTCTCTCTCTCTCTCTCTCTCTCTCTGATACAATACAAAACTGGGCTTCAGCCTTGCCAAGTCTTTAAAAGGTAACAGCTGGATATATATATATATATATATATGTGTGTGTGTGTATATATAAACATATACTGCATATATACCCAGATGTATATTGATGTATGTATGTATGTATGTATGTATGTATATATCTATCTATCTATCTATATATCTATCTATTTAAATATATATATATATATATATAAATATAATGTATATATATATATATATATATATATTATTATTATTACTATCCAAGCTACAACCCTAATTGGAAAAGCAAGATGCTATAAGCCCAGGGGCTCCAATAGGGAAAAATAGCCCAGTGAGGAAAGGAAATAAGGAAATAAATAACTGAAGAGAACAAATTAACAATAAATCATTCTAAAAAAAGTAATGTCAAAAGAGATATATCATATGTAAACTATTAACAACGTCAACAACAAATATGTCATATATAAACTATAAAAAGACTCATGTCCGCCTGGTCAACAAAAAAGCATTTGCTCCAACTTTGAACTTTTGAAGTTCTACTGATTCAACAACCCGATTAGGAAGATCATTCCACAACTTGGTAACAGCTGGAATAAAACTTCTAGAGTACTGCGTAGTATTGAGTCTTATGATGGAGAAGGCCTGGCTATTAGAATTAACTGCCTGCCTAGTATTACGAACAGGATAGAATTGTCCAGGGAGATCTGAATGTAAAGGATGGTCAGAGTTATGAAAAATCTTATGCAACATGCATAATGAACTAATTGATCGACGGTGCCAGAGATTAATATCTAGATCAGGAATAAGAAATTTAATAGACCGTAAGTTTCTGTCCAACAAATTAAGATGAGAATCAGCAGCTGAAGACCAGACAGGAGAACAATACTCAAAACAAGGTAGAATAAAAGAATTAAAACACTTCTTCAGAATAGATTGATCACCGAATATCTTAAAAGACTTTCTCAATAAGCCAATTTTTTGTGCAATTGAAGAAGACACAGACCTTATATGTTTCTCAAAAGTAAATTTGCTGTCAAGAATCACGCCTAAAATTTTGAAAGAGTCATACAAATTTAAAGAAACATTATCAATACTGAGATCCGGATGTTGAGGAGCCACCGTCCTTGACCTACTTACAATCATACTTTGAGTTTTGTTAGGATTCAACTTCATACCCCATAATTTGCACCATGCACTAATTTTAGCTAAATCTCTATTAAGGGATTCACCAACCCCAGATCTACATTCAGGGGATGGAATTGATGCAAAGAGAGTAGCATCATCTGCATATGCAACAAGCTTATTTTCTAGGCCAAACCACATGTCATGTGTATTTAGTATGAAAAGTAATGGGCCAAGAACACTACCCTGTGGAACACCGGATATCACATTCCTATACTCACTATGGTGCCCATCAACAACAACTCTTTGAGATCTACTACTTAAGAAATCAATAATAATGCTAAGAAACGACCCACCCACTCCCAACTGTTTCAGTTTGAAAACAAGGGCCTCATGATTAACACGGTCAAAGGCAGCACTAAAATCAAGGCCAATCATACGAACTTCCCGACCACAATCAAGGGATTTCTGTACTGCATTGGAGATTGTAAGAAGGGCATCACATGCTCCAAGGCCTTTCCGAAAACCAAATTGCAAACTAGGGAATAGATGATTACCTTCAGCAAACCTATTAAGACGTTTTGCCAGAAGACGTTCAAAAACTTTAGATAATATGGGAGTTATGGAAATTGGGCGGTAATCAGTGGGACTT
>NC_090738.1:78310304-78312804 GCF_036898095.1 Palaemon carinicauda
ATCACCCACAAATGGCATTTAATACAGAATTTTATCTTGGGAATATATATCCACTTGGAATTCATTTTATGGTAACAGCGTCTGGGTGGGTGGAGATTCGAACCCCCCTTTGTGGGCCGGAAACCATGCCAGCAACGGCTCTACCGACTGAGCTATCAAGAGAGATAAAAGTTTATGACAAGTCCCCGTTCATATTCCTGTCGAATTCAGGAATCTGTTCATAGACTTGTAAATATCACCAACGAATGGCATTTAATACCGAATTCTATCTTGGGAATATATATCCACCTGAATTTATTTTTTGGTAACAGCGTCTGGCCGGGTGGAGATTCGAACCCCCACTATTGGGCCAGAAACCATGCCAGCAACGGCTCTACCGACAGAGCTATCAAGAGAGATAAAAGTTTATGACAAGTCCCCGTACATATTCCTGTCAAATTCAGGAATCTGTTCATAGACTTGTAAATATCACCAACCAATGGCATTTAATACTGAATTCTATCTTGGGAATATATATCCACTTGGAATTCATTTTATGGTAGCAGCGTCTGGCCGGGTGGAGATTTGAACCCCCACATTGATTGAAATCACGTGTGCTTGTGATATATGTTCATTTAAAATGACCACGTGTAGCAAACTCACGATTTAGCTATCATGGTAGAGATGGGTTTATTTCAAGTCTATGAACACATTCCTGAATTCAACAGGAATATGTACGGGGACTTGTCATAAACTTCTATATCCCTTGATAGCTCAGTCGGTAGAGCCGTTGCTGGCATGGTTTCCGGCCCACAGGTGCGAGTTCGAATCTCCACCCAGCCAGAAGCTGTTACTATAAAATGAATTCCAAGTGGATATATATTCCCAAGATAGAATTCGGTATTAAATGCCAATTGTGGGTGATATTTACATTGATTGAAATCATGTGTGCTTGTGATATATATATATATATATATATATATATATATATATATATATATATATATATATATATATATATATGTGTGTGTGTGAGTGTGTGTGTGTGTGTGTGTGTGTTTTGCTATATTCGGAAGGGCTTGTACCAAGAGCTTGTAAGCCAATGATTATTTCATAGTCTCTTGTAGTAACGTTTGTAGCTTTGCGCGTCAGTTTGACTGTTGGTGGTTTTATAGAGCTCTTTGTTGCTTGCGTGCGATAACAATCGTGAATGAAGTGCTTAGTTAACTGATGTTCAAGAAGTGATTTTTCGTAGAATTATTAGTACATACTAATGGAAAGTAAAATTAATACTAAGATTTATATCTTATTATTAATGATGATGGAAATCCAATTATTATGGGTCAGGGAGTAATAAAATTTAATAACCAATTGGGTGTCGAAATTCAAGTAAGGATGTTGCACAGCTCTATGCGTATTTGGACTAAAAAATTCAAAACGCTCAAAATTTAATGAAACTAATTTTTTTGTGTTCTTTAACATTTGAGTTTTTAGAAATTAACAATATTTTTACCCGAGTATATCTCTGTATGCCTTAAATTCTTTGATAAAAGGGTAAAAATTAAGAAAAACCACAAAAATTTCTTTTCAAAGATGATTTTATCAATTCCAACAATAATCCTTCACACAATTTATCAGTGATACATACATTTATTTTTCACATTGGTAACGTTTTTTGTACACTTTATGAGTATTATATGTCTCAAAACATGGAATGATACAAAGAGGTGGCTTTTCAATCATTTGATCACAAAAATAAGTTGTTTGCTTTCTTTTATTTTCGCCTTTACCTTTCATCAAGCAATTCTTTGACAAGATAGAGCATACAATACATTCGGGTTTGTGGTTGTTTTCAACATATTGAGCTGTAAAATGCCTTTCAATTAATCTAGATTCCGTTTCATTGGAAAATCTACCCTTTTTTCGAGTTTTGCTAAGCTTATACCCTTCTAACATAGTGTTAATAATGTTTGCCCTGATTTTTTTCTGATCCAACTTAGCAGTTAGATTCTGAATGTTGTAGCATATCTTTGAGTCTACTAATGATAAAATGCCAAATTGGTTGGTACCATTTCTGACTCTTTCTTTTGTAAACATATGTTGAACATAACTGATCAAACTTATCAACTCCCCTCATATACTTATTGTAATCCACATGAACACATGGCTTGTCTATTTCAATCCCTCATTTTTTTTTTAATGATGTTTCATTTTATATGTACTAACTGTTCCAAGGCTTGACAGTAAATTAACCCTGCTCGTGTCTTGCCAAGAACAAGCAAGCATTTTACCATCATTCCTTACCCAAGTTACTTGCATTACTATTATTTGTTTCATATCTGTTGGCAGACTCTTTCTATTCATCCTAACTGTTCCACAATCTAAAGTGCTTCTCTGAAGTAGTTCATCAAAAAGGAATACACTTATAAAAGCTGTCCATATAAATAATACGACTTTTGTTTTCATAACCCTCAAACAAAGACATAACAACGTGAGTACCCAACCCATGTGATGGTGGACA
>NC_090738.1:78322804-78325304 GCF_036898095.1 Palaemon carinicauda
TGGATATGTAAATTGGAAATGATCTTGAGTAAATACGAGGTTTACTTGTTTATGAAAATATTACTAAAAAAAACATTCTAGAAATGGAAGAATATTTTAAATAATTCGTCGATGACTTAACTGCTTTTCTAAATTAATGACTATTATCGTCAAATTTAACATTCACAGATTAACATATCAAAATAGTTTCTCTTATTACCCTACGTGAAACCTTCTGCATTCATTTATTTCATTTATATGTGAAGTAACGTTTAGATTATAAGTTACTCAAATCGTTTCTTCAGAATACGTAGATTATTACAAAGATGTAGGCGTTCCTGTTTTCTTATAATATTAGTGAAAGAATATATTGGTTATATTCTAGTGAAAATATTTTTTTTTCGTCCTGTCTGTCTCTCATACCGACTCACACAAATACACACACAGAAATATACACACACGCACATACCCACTTGCAGGCATAATCGATCATACACGAACACACAAACCATGGTATGAGGTATTTTTTATTCTAAAATTCAAAATTCTTTTTTTTTTACAATAATAAAAGAGAAAATTAGAGTCAGTTTCTGAATGCCAGTATGAACTTATTTGTAGTGAGTAATTATATTCGTGTCATAATTAACCTTAAAGCAATTATTAGTCGTGGTCACATACTAATTTCAAATAATTTGCAAGTAAAAATAAAATTACGCGAAGCAAATTGGATTTCCTTTGAAACTGTCGTTCATGAATTCACTATGGAATACTTTCTGTATAAGGATGATAAAAGTCTCTAATGTATAATAATATAAAACGTATTTAATATGATCTCATTAACTTATTAGGTAATAAAGATATGAAACTTTTAAAGGTAATAATCCTTCGAGTGGTATGTATATAGTATATATATATATATATATATATATATATATATATATATATATATATATATATATATATATATATATATATATATATTTATTTATTTATTTATATATATATATAGATATATATATATATATATATATATATATATATATATATGTATATATACATACGTATATTTATATATACAGTATATATAAATATATATATATATATATATATATATATATATATATATATATATATATATATATATATATATATATATATATATATATATATACATACATATATAAATATATATATATATATATATATATATATATATATATATATATATATATATATATATATATATATATATACACGTATACATTCTTCCTTTGTCTATGTTTTCTTTGAATATTTATTCATTTACTAGCTAGTTATAAAATATTTCTTTTAACTATAAGGTGATGTAATAATCCTTCCATTTCACTTGGTGTATAATGATCCGATTTATGGAATTTCTTTCTATCCTAAATAGAATACATAATGTTTTTCCCAGATAGTTAGGAAGATATTGATTGCATCCAGAGACCTTTCCTTATATCATACCCTTAACGGAATCACAAACTTAGTTCCGGATTTGAGAAGATCAAAGCTTCAGAAACTATGATCCTAACTTACATAGTACAAGGATGCTTTGAAACAAGGGTGCTATAGGATTATAATAAATTTCATTATGAGGTACATAATGAATATTGATTGAGTTTTATAAAATTTAGGTCATTGCTCGTCCTTTGATGTCGTACAGTTATTGAGGAAAAAAAAAAGAAAAGGAAAAAAAAACAGGAAGACATTTATGATTGAATCAAGAAAAATTATTCACTTACGAAGCAATATGCGATTATATTATTGAAATGTTCATTCCACAAGTTTCCGCTTAAAACATTGATATCCAAAAATCTTAAGATTAAAACTCCATAAACATATAGATATTAACATGTCAGAATTATTAAAATGACCTTTATACCCGTCGTAAATGGTAACTATTTCTCACAAAACAAGAAAACACCTCTCTTTTAAAATGACATTTTGACAAACGGAAGGAATATGAAAAACGATATCCCTATTGCTGCTAAGAATGAATTCTCCAACATAAAATCACATACTCTCTATGGGATTCACCTAACGATATGCAAATTGAAATTAATCTATGCAAAGCTCCTTTACCTATTTTTTTTTCTTCAAATAGTGAGATCAACAAATATGCTTGTATTGCTTGCTTCATACATATGTGTAACTGAATAAAAAAAGTGTGCTCTCTCTCTCTCTCTCTCTCTCTCTCTCTCTCTCTCTCTCTCTCTCTCTCTCTCTCTCTCTCTCTCTCTCTCTCTCTCCGATAAATTTGAATCAATAAATCATAGAAACAGAGAAAGAATGGTATATGCATACAGGGGACTTAATAATGAGACAATCACAAACAAGGAAGCAATTAAAAACCTTGTTTTAATGTGAAACAGGAATATATTATGCAACGACCAAATAGCAACACTGTTGGCATAATGTAAAGCAAAAATGGGAATGCTATTCAGACACTAAAATAAGAAAAGGTGAACAAATGATTATGCAGTACAAAACTTATGTACTT
>NC_090738.1:78327804-78330304 GCF_036898095.1 Palaemon carinicauda
CGGTGCCGTACTCTCAAGAAAGTATTTCCTGGTCCGTCCAGACCTAGAGACCTATGATGTTACCGTCATACATCATTTCATCTAAGCATGAACTATTTTAATGCTTCCTGCCCCCTACAGAGAAGAGTCGTACTAGACTCTGGAAAAAGTCTTCTATGGATGACCAAATGACAAGCTTGTATAGTGGTCTCGCCCTATACATCATAAAGCAAAGTTTGTATAAGAGTGACCAATGTCAGCATGAGTTCCTGACATACCCCCAAGGTATCTACTCATATTAAACTATTGGATAACAGTTGTATCCGTATAGGAACAAATTTTGCATCTCTACCACCAACCACAACGTTAACCCTTCCTAAGGAATGGTTAAAGCGTTGTTTTTTTTTTTTTTGAAGAAAGGAACAATCTTAAAAGACGTTCCATGTTAAAATTATCCATATTTTAATTATAATGCTCAGTACATTTCTAATAAAATGAGTGTGGGCGAATATGAACCAGTTTATCAAAAATTTAATAAACATACATATCAGGTCAACATTTATAAGATTTATAAAATGTGTACGATATTCGTTAATGCATAAAGAAAACAGTAAACAGAAAATATTGTTTCTTTTAACAGGAAACAGATTTGCCACTTCAATCGAATCATTAATAATAACGATATACATGTAGTCTGTATTACGGTTTATTTACACTAGCGTAAGAAACGCTTGGCACAAGTGTCCGTATTATGCTATAGTTCACCAAAGTTCATGGAACAGTTCGTAAGGACATGTTAGTGGCCTATCGCTCAGTGTGTAGTAACAGACTGTGACTACACACTCACCCTCTTAATTAATCGTCCCAAATTAATTACACTATTCCTCGCAGATTTAAACAGAAAGTTAAAGAATTCTACCTTCTGTTACCACAGACCTGTTGAGTTGCTCCACTTGCTTCGCATAGTGCATAAAGAACATCTTGGAAGACTACGAACGAAGATGTTAAAAGTTCATATTATTAAAGAAATTTTATGGAAGAGGCAACTTTGCTCGGATCATGACTTGCGGGTGTACTGTCTGGATCCACTTTGCGAATAACACAGGTGAGTTTTGCCCTTAGTTGTTTCAGAGATAAAATTTGAACCCGAGGTTTCTCCTTTGAACAGCTGTCCTCCCTTAAAGTCTGAAGTTCTATGAAGATAGACCTTTAGGCACTCCACTGGCCATAGAGATGCATCTTCCTTCAGAGGGCAGATTCTCTAGGGACCTCACCTGTTGGTGGGTAGCTTGTTCCTGGCAAGAAACGTTTGGTCTGGAAACAGATTTAGTTCTTTTCAAGAACTGCACATGGCCTTCCCCTCTCATGAGAGCCACTATTACATTAACTCTAGCCCCCAAAGCGAGTGCAAACAAAAACATAACTTTTTGAGATAAATCCTTCAAAGCACACTCCTCATTATTCAAAGTTAATGCAAATGAGGAACCTTATCTAGTGCCCATGAAATGGGTCTTAGAGGCGCTGAAGGTCTAATCTTCGCACCGACCTTCGGAATTTTAATTAAAAATTGTCCTTAGAAAGGTTGACCTGAAAGGTATATAGTATCAATCTTGTCAAGGCAGACTTGCACGTTGATAATGTGTTGGCTACTAAACCTTACTCATGAAGGTGAATAAAGAAAATAAACAGAAGTCAATCAAGAATTCTTTTTGGTTTCTTCGCCTTGACAAACGACACCTACTCGCTGAGTCAGGATTGAATCCAGTAGCAGTACAAACTTCAGTCGTAGTTCCAATGCCAGAGGGAACTAAACGCTGATTGGCCACTTGTGGGCCACTATTGCCGCCTTCCTTTTGAAGGATTTCATATTGAGGATCTTCAAAGGAGGTTGTGCAGAGGGAATAGGTAAATCCTGGACCATCTGTTCTAGTCTAGGGACATAGTATCCAGTGCTTCCGCTAGCGTATCCTCGTACGGGGACACATTCTACTTGTTGTCTTTCGTCACAAAGAGGTCTATCTGCAGTCCCGGGACTTGGCTCAAGCTGAGGGAGAACGATCCTGCGTCTAGGGACCATTCTTACTCTATCGGTGTGAACCTTAATAGAGCGTTTGCTATCACGTTGCGGACCGATTAAATGTGAACTGCTGACAGGCGCCATTTGTTTCTTTCTGCCAAACGGAGTATGGCCAACATCACTTGGTTGATCCGAGGTGATCCCGACCCTTGTCAATTCAAGCATCTCACTTTCACTTCGCTGTCTAGAACCAATATTACATGGTTTGATTGGCGAGGAGAACTTTCATTAGTGTCAGAAGTACTGCCATTGCTTCTGGAAAGTTGATGTGGAATGACTTGAAAGATTGGACCAAGCTCCCTGGACTCTCTTCTGGTGAGAGTGGCCTCCCCAGTCTTCCTTTGAAGCGTCTATATGGATATTAACTGGCGGGGGAGGAGGTTGGAGAGGTATTGATATCTTCAACTGCTTGGCTTTGTACCACGGCTTGAGAAGTTTTCGCAG
>NC_090738.1:78352804-78387804 GCF_036898095.1 Palaemon carinicauda
AGTTCGTATGATTGGTCTAGACTTTATTGCGTCCCTTGGCCGTGATAATCTTGAGGCCCTTGTTTTCAAACACAAACAGTTGGAAGTAGGTGGGTCTTTTCCTAACTCCATTATTGAATTTTCAAGTAATAGGTCGCAAAGAGTTGTTGTTGATGGGCACCATAGTAAGTCTAAGAATATGATATTTGGTGTACATAGAACTATATAGATATACGTATAACTGTTTTAAATCTATATGTAAGTATATAAATACTATTATCATTGCCTCCTTCCAGGTATGCTTAAGAGATATATTATTGATGACATTGCAAACCTGAGAAAAATATAAGAATTGATCTTATCACATAGTGAAAGAAATACATTTTAATTCAAATATTTCTCTTCGAAATTGAGCTGTCAGACGTAATATAAAATATATGACCTTTTTTTTTTTCTTCTTCTTTTTTCAAAGGCAGTTATCTAAGGTCTTAGTTTCCGAAAATTATTTGAAGAGGGCTATTCTTGCTATAAGTATTTAGCATATCTATCCAAAGTAAAAATAAAGTATTAGTAAATTGCTTTTTTTTAGAAATTATTTTGAGCCAAAGCACAGTGATAAGTACAACATAAATAATTGAAGATTTTATTGCCTTGAAAAAAACATGGAATGAAAATCTTTCCAAAAGCTCACAAATATCAAAACAGCTTTTGTCACAATGATGGAAAGCAACAATAAGTTCCAGAGAGCCTATACAACAAATAACGAAAATTCCCATAACAGCAAATCGTCACTGTAATCAAGGAAATGAACAAGCCAGCCGACTCTTCTTCTCCAAATTCCGATCAAAGATGAGAATTCCAAACATTTACTCGTGGTGGCGTCCCTGTCATTTCTGCAAAGCCTGTAGGATACCACGAGGATATTGGGTTTCTCTGGTTATTGTTATTGTCTCCATGATTATATGAAATTTAATCTTTTAGAGGGACAAGAAGTAATTATGATGTTGTCACATATTTCATTTGTTATTTAAAATTCGTCGAATTCTATTTTCGATGACTGTTTTAAGAAGGCACTGAATACTTAATCAAAAACTATTTACAAATTCCATAATTATGATTAACTAATCGTGTAAGATTTTTTTTTTCTAAATATCTCACAGAAGTTCTCTACAAAAGAATTTTCTATTTATCAAGACGGAAATTGTTATATAAATAACTTTTTTAATTTCTAATAATTTTCATGTTTCAGCAACTACTTTATGGATAAACAAGGTTTCTAATCAGAAATAATTGAAAAAGAAATCTTAAGCTAATCAATACATGCTTCAAATTATCAAGGGTTATCTTACATTTACGAGAGTCAATCACATGTATCCAAATGATCCATGTGGTTTGAGGCTGAGTCTGTAGGTCCAAACCAGGTGTAAGGCTCCCATTCAAACACTTACGAACCATATTGACCTTTTAGGCTAAGTGGGCACCAGCCACCCGTTGAGATACTGCCACTAGAGAGTTACGGCGTGTTTTGACTGGCCAGACAGTACTACATTGGATCCTTCTCTCTGGTTACGGTTAATATTCCGTTTGCCTACACATACACCGAATAATCTGGCCTGTTCTTTACATATTCTTGTCTGTCCTCTTACACCTGACAACATAGTTTACCAAACAATTTTTCATTGGCCACTTTCCTACTCTCCTCCTGCTCCTTGTAGAAGAGACTCTTTATCTATGGTAAGCAGCTCTTCTAGGAGTATACTCCAATATCAACCCATTGTTCTCTAGTCTTGGGTCTTGCTATAGCCTCTGTACTTTGGTCTTCCACTATCTTGGTTACTGTTTTCTTGCTTGAGGGCACACTCGGGCACACTATTCCATCCAATTTCTCTTCCTCTTGTTTTGTTAAAGTTTATATAGATGTTACTTTTAATCTTGTTACTCTTCTTAGGACATTTCATTTTTCCTTTTTTCCTTTCCTCACTGGACTATTTTTTTCTGTTGGAGCCCATGGGCTTATAGCTTCCTGCATTTCCAACCAAGGTTTTATTTTAGCAGTTAATAATAATAATAATAATAATAATAATAATAATAATAATAATAATAATAATAATAATAACTATTCTCCTCTATCTATCTATTGAGGCACTTCCCCCAATTTTGGGAGGTGACAACATAAAATAAGAACAAAAGTGGAATTTTCTTCTAGTTCCTCCCGGCCTGACGAGGGATTCAGCCAAGGTATGTTTGGTACTGCTAGGATGTCAAAGCCCAACCTCTTCCTTTAGCCACAATAAATGAAGCTTCATCCGCTGAATCCATCCCTTTTGAGTACCTCAGCGGTCACCAAGACGCCCGGAGGAAGCAGCAGAGCCTATTAAAACTGTGTCACAATCGCTTGCCATTCATTCCTATTTCTAGTACTCTCTCTTACCTCTTTTACGTCTATCCTACTATCGCCTATCACTTTATGGACATAACAACATTAGAATACCGCCAAGAAAAACCTTGAATAAAACATCTGATTATAGATACTAATTTCAAGTTTTGCGTAATTCACTTGGTATACTTAACATAAGGGATATCATTCCACATTAAATCTAATGCTGTCTCATTTTGTAGCTAAGAATATGTAAATTGGAAATGATTTTAAGTACAAACGAGGTATTTTTTTATGAAAATATTACTAGGAAGCAATTTTAGAAATGGAAGAAGTATTTTAATTAGTTCATCGATGACTTAACTGCTTTTCTAAATTAATGACCATTATCATCAAATTTACCATTCATAAATTTACATATCAAAATAGTTTCTCTTATTACCCAACGTAGAATCTGACCCATATTTACCCTCTTAAACCTTCTGCGTTCATTAATTTCATTTATATGTGAAGTAACATTTAAATTATAAGTTACTCATATCGTTTGTTCTGAATACGTAGATTATTACAGGGACGTAGGTGTTCCTGTTTTGCTCCTAATATAAGTGAAAGAAAATATTGGTTATTTTCTAGTAAAAATATCTTTTTTCCTTCTGTTCGTGTCTCGTTCTGACTCACACAAACACTCACTCACATACACACTTGCAGACATAATCAATCAAACACGAACACACAAACCATGGTAAGAGGTACTTTTTATTCTAAAACGAAAAATTCTTTTTTTTTTTTTTACACTAAGAAAAGTGAAAATTAGAGCCAGTTGCTATCTTTCGGTATGAAATTATATGTAATGAGTAAATAAATTCGTGTCATAATTCACCTTAACGCAATTATTACTCGTAGTCGCATACTAATTTCAAATAATTTGCAAGTAAAAATAAAATTACGCGAGGCAAATTGGATTTCCTTTGAAACTGTCGTTCATAAATTCACTATAAAATACTTTCTGTATAATGATGATAAAAGTCTCTAATGTATATCAACATAAATCGTATTTAATATGATCTCATTAAGTTATTACGTAATAAAGATACCACTCGAAGGAATATTACCTCTAAAAGTGACATATAAATGATTAATGATGTATGAAGTAGGATTTGTTTTGACTTGTGGATGATAAGCTCTGATGAACACTGCAAGGAATATCTTTATTTTTAATATTCCCATAGATATCTCCTCTATTTGATAATAAGCAACAGACTGGCTATATATATATATATATATATATATATATATATATATATATATATATATATATATATATATATATATATATATATATATATATATGAGTATTTTGGAGAGAAGTGGTCATACCTTGGTGAGAGGGAGTGCATACAGGTTTGTGTGTAAGTCTATTTAAATATTTAGAAGTCATTGTTGACGGGTAACGTACAATAATAATGTATAGTGACAAACTATTAGGCAAAGACAATAGAAATAGGAGGACATTTTCTTACTAAATACAACGGTGCATTTATCGCCATGTTTATTCTAATATGCACACACTTGGTCTTCTAACGTCAGAAGTGCATTAACAAAGGGATAGAAGGATTAATCTCCAGAATAACAGTAAAGATACTCTTGATGAATGGGGGGGGGGAGGGGGTGGTCACTTGAACTGTTTTCAGTTCTTTGGTTAGGGTGGAAATATGCACTGGAACATTATCTAGTTCTTATTAAGTTATTCTTGGATACACAGTCAAGTTCACAAAGATTAAATAAAGTTTGCCGTGATGTTGAGTGAATTATAGTGGTTTTGCGCTGTTTTTCACGACTGTTTAACTGGTTCTTTTTTTAACACAATCAAGTTTATAAGGTGTTAGTTATAGTGGTTTTGCTCTGTTTTTCACGGCTGTTAAACTGGTTCTTTTTTTAACACAATCAAGTTTATAAGGTGTTAGTTATAGTGGTTTTCCTTTTTTTCAAGGCTGTTAAACTGGTTCTTTTTTAACACAATCAACTTTTTAAGTTGTTAGTTATAGTGGTTTTGCTCTATTCCTCGTGGCTCTTAAAGTAGTTAGTATTAAACACAATTAGGTTTACAAATTGTTAGTTATAGTGGTTTTGCTCTGTTCTTTATGGTTAAACAGTTTCTTCCTCCATATCCACAGTTAAAAGTCCCCCTTCGGATAGAAAGGGAGGCGGGCATCTTTTGTCTCAGTTTCTGCTGGAGGAAGTTGTGAGACCTGCCCATGGATGCGTTCATTGGCCACGGCAAACAAAATGTCATCCTGTCTAAAATGAGCAGATACAATTGAGTAGAAAATGCTGAGAGACGGTTTTCTTAAGAGTTTAACTCTAAGGGTCAAGAAATTTAGCTTCGGGGAATGCAGCTGTGAAAAAAAAGGAAAAAAAAATGATAATCCGATCACAGAGAAATATACTTTGAAGCAGATTCTAATCTTTTACTCGAGAGGAATAGATGAGTTATTCCTAATCTTGGATGGTCAAGAGTCAGGTAAATGTACAGGAGGTGAACTTTGTCAAAGGATTTGTCACTAGAAAAAGGTGGGGATTTAATTTTAAGCATCAGCAGGTGGTCTCGTACACACATGGCTAATCTCGGAAGGGTGACTGTACGAGAGATAACTGTCTCAAAGGATTTGGCTCTCAGAAAGGGTAGAGATTTGATTTAAGCAATATCTGGGGTCTTGAGAATACGAGTGAATAATCAACATGTGTTTTTCCAAGAAGGTTTAATGGTATATGCAAGAGGCGAAACATAGCCACACTTGTTTTTCTTGGAAGTCTGACCTTCCTATCGGCTTAATGAGTTATCATTTTTATGAGACAACTGGCTGATTTCATCTCCTTTGTAATGTTAACATTAAGGTGTCTTTCAAGAAAGTAATCTTATATGAACATTAGCGGTCAGTTATGGCAATTAGCAATAGAAATGTTGACATCGAAGTGCACCATGTTTATAAAGAGGGGTTGAAAAGGATTTAATTTCGTTACCAAACACTGATAAATATGGTTAAGGATTTCACATATACATTTCAGTTTAAACCGAATTATTTTCCGATAAATTATAAGATTATGAGCAGCATGATTATTCTATTTAAATTAATACATTTAATGTGATTTCTTATTTCTACGTTTTTGCTCGAAATTCTTGTAAGATGTTGGACATATATATATATATATATATATATATATATATATATATATATATATATATATATATATATATATATATATATATATATATATATATATATGTGTGTGTGTGTGTGTGTGTGTGTGTGTGTGTGTGTGTGTTTGTGTGTGTGTGTGAATATAAAAGGACAAAGTCAGCTGACTGATAAAAGCAGAGCAATATCGAATCTTTTGCTAATAGTATAATTTACAACTATATATGAAATTTATCCTACTGTGAAACAAGCATTTATTAACAAATTGTATCTTAATTAACAACTTTTATCACCAAATTATGCTGTAAAAAATGAAGAGACCGATAGGCAACTAACACACTGAACGTCAGCTGACGAATGTAAACAAAGCTTTGGATTTAGGACACGAAACTTCTTTTCTCGTGAATGTGTTTCTTATTTGACTATTAGTCATTTGAGTAAATTTCTATATTGATGTCTGAAAACCTCATTATCTGTCAAATTTTGAACATCCAATACTATGAAATACGTAAACAAACGTAAACAAACTTCCACTTTCGGTAAACGACCTTTGGAAAGCATGATACTACAATAACTCTATGAATAGTAGTGATTTATATTGAAAAAAAAAAAATGCATATATATCATAATTTCATGTTGACATAACGTAAAAATAACAAGTAAAATATTACCAAAGTCATCGAGTGAATGGGAGAAGAGTGACGAGAGTGTCGGCGAGTGGGTAGTTCATAAAATCGGCCACAGATGGCAGCATGTAGAAGCCAGATAAATCGGCAACAAAGGGCGCTAAGCTTAAAATTTCTTACGTGGTGTGGAGCAAAGTCGTTCTCCGCTGTGAAAGGAATAATAATACAGAAATCCAAGAAGGAATTAAATTTTTCTTCCAGTGTGATCATAAATAACGTTTAGAAATATTTTCTTGCCATGCATACAAAATGATTGAAACTCACGATGGTGATGTAGCAAAGTAAAATAAATGCTTTCTTACATGCACACATACACACACACACACTCACACAGACGCACAATATATATATATATATATATATATATATATATATATATATATATATATATATATATATATATATATATATATATATATATATATATATATATATATATATATATCTTTTGACTTCAATATTTAGTGGTGTCTATTTCACAATGTAAAATCTAAGTACATGTTACTTTAATCATATCATGGAAACAGAAATAAATATAATTGTTTGCAAAACCGTTTGATTGAGACCACAATGGATAATCTTTTGTGATATGAGATTTTGACAATACAATTCAAAATAATTTAAATCCTTTTAAGAAAAGTTTTGATATTGATATTTTTAAAAGGGATAATTCATTTCTCATTTTGATGTACTCAATAAATGAAATGATTTCATTAAGAATATTTATCGGTTTTTCTTTCATTGAAAGTATCTTCCATCAAATCCATTCAAAGATATTTCCAGAATATTTTGGCTAAATATATGTCGTAATGGAAGGCACTCTGAGCCAGCTAGTCAGAATTGGAACTTTTGTGTTTTTGTTGATCAATCTATAATAAAAATTGATTACTTTCAATCCAAGAGAAATATTGCGGTTTTTATTTTTTAGATTTTTTATGAAAGTATTTAATCAGACATAATAAAAGTATTCTATTTTAATTTTCATTACTTCATATATCATTTATTTATTTCCTTATTTTCTTTCCTCACTGGGATATTTTTCCTTGATGTAACTTAGCTTGTGATAATAATAATAATAATAATAATAATAATAATAATAATAATAATAATAATAATAATAATAATAACAATAATAATAATACATTCATTATATCTTACAGACACTGGCCTCTCTAAGTCCCATTTGTATTTGACTAAAAGTTCAGATCCACCGAAGTCCTTATTTATAATTGAATATGAGTCCATAATAGAGGATGGATTTTACTACCTACATGAATAAAACACATTCATTATAAGAGTAAAAAATAATATATTATCGTTTCATGATTAAACAGAATATTTTGATAATGACGAATTCCCTCTCCCCAGTAATATAAAACTAGTGTAAGCAGAGACACAAAAGACATGCTATTCAAAATATCAATGATAATCTGAATACATATTTCATGTCTTCCCAACCCTCAGATGATATACCTAGACACTTTCCCTGTATAGAAGCGTTCGCAGTTTCTTATTGTGGTGGTCCTACGGTTCTGTTCTCTAGGGGGATGAATAGGCTTCTCTCTTGGTTCATGAATATTTCATATCTATCTCGAGAATCTTCTATTTAGCTCTGTCATCTGATACGTGTTTTACTTTTTGAGTTGCTGTATTCTTTAGGTAAGTTTTTTTTTTTTTTTATTCAAATTATATCATTAATGGATTACATTATCTAGCATCATTCTAATTCAATGGCACTTGATCTCATCTTATGTTCAATGAGATCCTAATTTTTTAATTTTAGGTACTTTACTTTACTTTGACGGCTGCTCTTCCAGTCCCATGCAGCAGGGGAACCCCCTCGCTACAGGACCTCCACTGTAGTTTCAGAGTATTCGTTCAGAGTATTCAACGTTTCATATCGCGTATTTTTCATTTACTGTTAAATCGTCACTGTTGTATGAATGGTGAAATAAGATAGTCTTCAGTTTCCTCTTGAAAGCCGTCTTCAATCATTCCAATGTTTCGTGGGAGCTTATTATACAGTCTCGGGGCCGCTTATTTAAAAGCTCTGGAACCTAAAGTAGACATATATCTTGGTTCCAAGCAATATGTTTTCTAGAATTATTCGTCGATGGTATCCAGTCAAGAAATAGGACCGAGAATGAGCTATTTAGGTGAAAATAAAACTTGATTTTCTTATCTAAGTGAAGTTCTGTGTGAATATGTGGATCTGCATAGAGACAATAAAGAGCAGAGATATTTCATATAAATTATTAATTTCCGAACAATATGTATATAACCAAGTAGTTATATTTTAATATAATGATTGTTAAAAGGCACTTTTTTATTTAAATGATAATTTACTGTTATACTGCTATCTATAATAGGTTTCAATATTGATGATTATGATGATGATGATGATTATTATTATTATTATTATTATTATTATTATTATTATTATTATTATTATTATTATTATTATTTTATAACTTAATTTATAAAAGTAGGAAAATATCTCAAAACAGCAATAATACCATAACTCATTTTTTTTTTTACAAATTACATAATTAGATATATTTTTATTTTTATAAAAAGAAAGCATACTATCTATTTCAAGGCCCATAACACCCTCCTTTTTTTTAATATAACTAATGAACTAGGCTTCTGATTAATGTGAAACCGAAACCACCAGACTTTGAGACACCGACCTAATTAAGAAAAATAGATTCAAACATCTACTCCATGTTATTGTCTTACTTTATAGAGAAGTGTCTTCTCAATTTTGTTGGGCATGGTCAGAACCAAAATTAAGACCTGGCAACTAGGTGCAGACAATAATGCCCCTAGTAGATTCTTGAATCCATTTTTCCTAATTAGGCCAGTGTCTCAAACTCTGGTGTTTGCAGTTTTACATTAATCATGCCTAGCCTAGTTCATTTGTTAAATAAGAAAGGAGGGTGTTAGGTTCCTTGAAATAGACGGTAACTATTTGTAAACAAATGGAATTCATAATGCAGTTACATGGCATCGAAATAAATAAGAAATGATTGAGTATTGCAAAGAGTTCAATGGTAATAGACACAAAATTAAATTATAATATATCTAAGGGATAGTATGTAAATAGTGAACAATATAATCATAATTCATCAACTACATAATTCTGAGGGAAATTCGTAACTGAGTAAACATGATAAAACGTATGAAACAAATTCCAAGTAGAATTGTAATGGATTTGCTAGAATTATTTATTTCATAAAGCTTAAAAAAATATGATCTAAAATGTAAAAAGGAAGGAATTATAATATTTGTTAACGAACAGAATTCAGAGCAGATATTTCAACGTCTTTCTTTGACATTTCGTCAATTATTCAACTCGCTGGGTCTCGATTTTCCACACACCTATCAAACGGAGTTAAGGGAAATATTTAATGAAAAATTATTACTGGTAATATCATGCGTAAATTAACCTTAATATGTATCTTATTTTATCATATTCTTCATATTTCATTCGTTTGTGTTAGTAATGAAATAATAATAATAATAATAATAATAATAATAATAATAATAATAATAATAATCATAATAATAATAATAATAATAATAATAATATTAACAATAATAATAATACTATGTTAATAGTGTTGGGTATATTATTATTATTATTATTATTATTATTATTATTATTATTATTATTATTATTATTTTCATTCTTTTGATCAACCCTTTACACTGATGGTAGTTTTGTTTTTAAATGTATGAAGGAGGGGAGGAGATTTAATTAAAATTAATTAGCGAGTAATAAGCCAGCCTGGGGAATGTGGAGGGAGGTAGCTGAAGTGGCATGTGAAAGGAAAATGCCATTTAAGGTAAAAGCCAAGATCTACAACACAGCAAAGAGACCAGTGTTAATACAGGGATCAGAATCTTGGGCTTTAAAACGAAAATAGGAGGGAAAGCTTGAAAGAAAAGAGATGAAAATGCTAAGGTCGATTATGGGAATAACACCGTTTTAACGGTTGGAAAATGTTGAAATAAGAAGAATGACAGATGTATTTAAGATTGATGAAACGATAAGTGTCTCGACTGAGATGGTGTAGGCACATTAAGGGTGGATGGTGTGGAGGGAGTGAGGAGTGCTTGGGAGGAGACTGTTAGAACGAGAATATCAGGAGGGAGGCAGAGAAGAGGTTTGGGGAGAGAGGATGCTTTTGATCGAAGGCATTGGAGAAGGCGCACCAGGCAACCTACCCCTTAATGTAGGGATAACGGTTGGGAAGAGGAAGAAGAAGGATTGATTGATTATGTCAAGCATTACTATATATATATATATATATATATATATATATATATATATATATATATATATATATATATATATATATATATATATATGTATGTATATATATACATACATACAGACAGTTTTGTCTACCAGAACCTTTGAACATAGAGGCATTAGTTCAAGGACCCTTCTACCGCTGGGTAAGCCTTCTCATTCCTCTATAAGAGATCATTGCCACGGAGTGTGTAACACCAATTTTAATCATCTTGATTTTAGCATTATATGTAAAGCTCGATTTGAAACCGAGCTGAGATTATTAGAAACATTTTACATAGAAAAAATTCAACCAAAACTAAACCTAGATAACTCTGCTTTCAGCAGAAAAGTGTTTTAAGTACTATTTATAATTTTAAATTATCTTATTTTTCTCATGTATTTTACCAATGTTTTTTATTATTTGTATCAAGGTATGTTTTTAACTTTACAGAACCTGATGATGGACAAATTGTCCGAAACGTTGAAATAAAGGTGATTGGATGAAGATGATGTTTCAATTTGTGCTTGCACTACAGTTCCTCATTAAACTGCGTTTCCCCTCGTCTAATAATAATAATAATAATGATAATAATAATAACAACTAACGGAACCCGAGTTAATTACATGAAATGATATTTTCAATACTAATTATCTTGTTTCTAACCTATACAGTTTGAATAAAATGTGATAAGATTTGACTTATATATATATATATATATATATATATATATATATATATATATATATATATATATATATATATATATATATATATATATATATTTTAGAAAAGAAGCAATACATGAAACAATCTACAAAACTTCTTTAAATACAATATTTCTAGTGAAGGTAGTTCCTCTTCTCTGGCCATGAGTACAATTATTCTGAGGACACATTTTCACTCTTACAGTGTTCATAGACCTTGCTTCTGAGAAGGCTACCTAAAGTTGTCCATGAATAAAGCAAGGTTGTGGTAGGTAGATCCCAACTTTATCGAAAGTCTGTCCTTGATCTTTATAAATGGTTATTTAATGTGATAGGTGGACGGGAAATTGAGTAATGTCTGGGAAGATTTGAAGCAAAGAGTGATCAGAATTGTGGTAATCTTTCACAATAAGAACAGACTAGTCGTTAAATGAAAAGACCCAAGATTAATTTTATAATCTAGGTTGTGGAAATTTATAGAACTATATTTTTTGTCTCATATTTAAAACAAAAGATTGAGGTGCTAAAGACAAAATTGGGAAAACAATATAGGATGTGCTTTGGTGAGGTAATCAAATTCTATTGTGAATTTGAAAGAGTATACCATGAAATTATTCCCGTTTTCTTTAAAGCATGACACACGAGTATACCATGAAATTATTTCCGTTTTCTTTAATGCGTGAGAGACAAAATAAATAACACATGCGCTATTGTATTAATAATAATAATAATAATAATAATAATAATAATAATAATAATAATATGCTTTTATGAAATTTATGATAATGTTGTTAATATCATGAATAACTAGTTATGTTAATATTACGATAGAAAATATGATTTCCGTTTACCTATCACAAAAGTAAGAAAAAAAGAAACCTCCACTATATGCCTCAAAATAACTATATCTTCCAGGTTTATTCTACCTTATCCTCTTTGTTGTAAGCTTTATATCATGCACTGTAAGTGCTGCAATTCCAGTTGCAAATAAATTGCAACAATTTCCATGCAAAATGTCTCAAATAAAACTGCATGCTGCAATGTACTCTCATATTCATGAGAAGTTTGGAAGTTTTATTTGAATTCCGTCGTCACTTAAGATATTTACATTTGTAGGAGCAGAAAGAAAAAGAGACAGAGACAGAGAGAAAATATCGGATGATTGCAAGTGGCAAGGTAAACGACGAGGCAATAGAATTATCACTCTATTTACTGCTAGAAACATACTACTCTCTCTCTCTCTCTCTCTCTCTCTCTCTCTCTCTCTCTCTCTCTCTCTCTCTCTCTCTCTCTCTCTCTCTCTCTCTCATTTGTAAAAGTGCTTCCCTCGGTAAAAAATTTCCCTTTTAATTTCAGGAAAAAATTCACAAAAAGAATAACGAAAGGTTGTTTTATTGATAACTTAAAACGCATTTCAGAATAAGACAATAATGATAACACTGATTAATAAAGTAGTTTCAAAACTAAGTTTTTTAAAAAGGATTTATGCATACTCTCTCTCTCTCTCTCTCTCTCTCTCTCTCTCTCTCTCTCTCTCTCTCTCTCTCTCTCTCTCTCTCTGCAATTCTGCAATGCACAATGCACGACAAGAGATAATAATGGAGTGGCCGTGTCTCTATCTGCTTCCAGCTCTGAAACCTTAAAACCTCTCTACTGAAGTTAAATGAAAACGTTTATGTCATGAATTTGCTTTTGAGAGGAACTTGAAGATTAGCACATGAAGACAGAAAATGATGATATAAACAATTAGAATTGAGCTATATTGTTGTATGAATTTTGTTGCTTTGTCTTGCATATATATATATATATATATATATATATATATATATATATATATATATATATATATATATATATATATATATATATATATACAGTATATATATACTGTATATATATATATATATATATATATATATATATATATATATATATTATATATATATATATATATATATATATATATATATATATATATATATATATATATATATATATATATTTCAAAGTATACAGGATCAACAGTTGCAAAGGATGATGATCTGGGGGTAGAAATAAACCACAGAATACAAGCAGGATGGAAGAATTGGAAAAAAAAAGCGCGTGAAGTACTATGTGACGGGAAAATACGGGTTAAGTTGAAAGGTAAAGTACACAGGACAGTTGTAAGACCAGCAATGATGTAGGGCGCGGAGACATGGGCAATAAAGAGAACAGAAGAGAAGAAACTGGATTTGGCAGAGATGAGAATGTTGAGATGGATATGTAGGGTGACAAGAAGTGATGAGATACGGAATGCGGTAATTAGGGGTACTGTAGGAGGTAGAGAACTATTAGATAAGATCCAAAAAAGTAGACTGAGCTGGTATGGTCATGTCATGAGAAAAGATGAACAGTATATTAGGAGGAGAGTGATGGAGATGGAGGTAAAGGGAATGAGAAGGAGAGGGAGACCAAAGCGAAGGTGGTGGACTGTATCAAGGATGACCTTCGATCAAAGGGATTAACCAGTGATGAAGTGTGGGACAGAAGTAGATGGAGAAAGCTACCTAGAAACATCGAGCCCACATAGAAATGGGAAAATATGTAGACAAAGAAGAAGAAGAAGATCTGGAAAGCCAGAATCCGCTTGGCAATGAAACCTGTCTCCTAATGGCTCTTAATCCAGATGTCTGCCACACACAAACAAAGGCACTTCTGTTCCACTATTCCAGTACAAAGGGTTCTTCTCCAAGGGACACAGCATACTAGAAGACATCAGACTTATTTCTTCTGCATTTGTTCACTCGACAAAAAGACAGTACAAGTGAATCTTTGTGAAGGAATAATGCATACGAGAGCTATTATGACTTCATCCCTCTTCTGAATCCCTCTTGCAGATTATTCCCTTTAGATCTGGAAAGCCAGAATCCACTTGGCATTGATTGCCTGTCTTTTAATGGCTCTTAATACAGATGGCTTCCACACCCACACAAAGGCACTTCTGTTTCAGTATTCCAGTACAAAGGGTTTGTCTCCAAGGGACACAGTATACTAAGGGACATCAGACTTTTTTCTTCTGCATTTGTTCACCTAACAAAGAAACAGTACAAGTGAATCTTTGTCCAGGAATATGCATAATGGAACAAATATGACTTATTCCCTCTTCTGAATCCATCTTGCAGATTATTCCCTTCAGATCTGGAAAGCCGGAAGCCACTTGGCATTGATTGCCTGTCTCTTAATGGCTCTTAATCCAGATGGCTGCCACACCCAAACAAAGGCACATCTGTTCCACTATTCCAGTACAAAGGGTTCTTCTTCAAGAGACACAGCATACTAGAAGAGGTCAGACTTATTTCCTCTGCATTTGTTCACCTGACAAAGAAACAATACAAGTGAATCTCTGTCAAGGAATAATGCATATCAGAACAAGTGTGACTTTTTCCCTCTTCTGAATCCATCTTGCAGATTATTCCCTTTAGATCTAGAAAGACGGAATCCACTCAGTATTAATTGCCTGTCTCTTAATGGCTCTAAATCCAGATGGGTGCCACACCCAAACAAAGGCACTTCTGTTCCACTATTCCAGTACAAAGGGTTCTTATTCAAGGGACACAGCATAATAGAAGAGGTCAAACTTATTTCTTTTGCAATTGTTCACCTGACAAAGAAACAGTACAAGGGAATCTTTGTCAAGGAATAATGTATACTAGAACAAGTGTGACGTCTTTCCTCTTCTGAATGCATCTTGCAGATTATTCCATTTAGGTCTGGAAAGTCAGAATCCTCTTGGCATTGATTGCGTGTCTCTTAATGGCTCTTAATCCAGATGGCTGCCACACCCAAACAAAGGCACATCTGTTCCACTATTCCAGTACAGAGGTTTCTTCTCCAAGGGACACAGCATACTAGAAGACCTCAGACTTATTTCTTTTACATTTGTTCACTTGACAAAGAAACATTACAAATTAATATTTTTCAAGGAATAATGCAAACGAGAACAAGTGTGACTTCTTCCCTCTTCTGAATCAATCTTGCAGATTATTATCTTTATATCTGGAAAGCCGGAATCCACTTGGCATTGATTGCCTGTCTTTTAATGGCTCTTAATCCAGATGGCATCCACACCCAAATAAAGGCACTTATTTTTCAGTATTCCAGTACAAAGGGTTCTTCTCCAAGGGACACAGCATACTAGAAGACGTCAGACTTGTTTCTTTTGCATTTGTTCACCTGGCAAAGAAACAGTACAAGTGAATCTTTGTCAAGGAATAATGCCTACGTGAACAAGTGTGACTTCTTCCCTCTTCAGAATCCATATTGCAGATTATTCCCTTTATATAGGGATAGCCGGAATACACTTGGCATGGATTGCCTGTTTTTGAATGGGTCTTAATCCAGATGGCATCCACACCCAAGCAAAGGCACTTCTGTTCCACTATTCCAGTACAAAGGTTTCTTCTCCAAGGGACACAGCATACTAGAAGACGTCACATTTGTTTCTTCTGCATTTGTTCACCTGACAAAGAAACAGTACAAGTGAATCTTTGTCAAGGAATAATGCATACTAGAACAAGTAAGACTTCCTCCCTCTTCTGGATCTATCTTGCAGATTTTTCCCTTTAGATCTGGAAACCCGAAATCCTCTTGGCATTGATTGCCTGTCTTATAATGGCTCTTAATCCAAAGGGCTGACACACCCAAGCAAAGGCACATCTGTTCGACTATTCTAGTACAAAGGGTTCTTCTCCAAGGGACACAGCATACTAGAAGACGTCAGACTTGTTTCTTCTGCATTTGTTCACCTGACAAAGAAACAGTACAAATGAATCTTTGTCAAGGAGTAATGCATACTAGAACAAGTGTGACTTCTTCCCTCTACTGAATCCATCTTGCAGATTATTCCCTTTATACTTGGAAAGTCGGAATCCACTTGGCATTGATTGCCTGTCTTATAATGGCTCTTAATCCAAAGGGCTGACACACCCAAGCAAAGGCGCATCTGTTCCACTATTCGAGTACAAAGGGTTCTTCTCCTAGGAACACAGCATACTAAAGACGTCAGACTTGTTTTTTTCTGCATTTGTTCACCTGACAAAGAAACAGTACAAGTGAATCTTTGTCAAGGAATAATGCATACGAGAACAAGTTTGACTTCTTCTCTCTGAATCCATCTTGCAGATTATTCCCTTTAGATCTAGAAAGCCGGAATTCACTTAGCATTGATTGGCTGTCTTTTAATGGCTCTCATTCCAGATGGTTGCCACACCCAAACAAATCCACTTCTGTTCCACTATTCCAATACAAAGGGTTCTTCTCCAAGGGACACAGCATACTAGAAGAGGTCAGACCTGTTTTTTCTGCATTTGTTCACCTGACAAAGAAACAGTACAGGTGAATCTTTGTCAAGCAATAATGCATACTAGAAAAGGTGTGACTTCTTCCCTCTTCTGAATCTATCTTGCAGATTATTCTCTTTAGATCTGGAAAGTTGGAATTCACTTAAGATTGATATCCTGTCTTATAATGGTTCTTAATCCAGATGGCTGCCACACCTAAACATAGGCACTTCTTTTCCAGTATTCCATTACAAAGGGTTCTTCTCCAAGGGACACAGCATACTGGAAGGAATCAGAATTGTTTTTTTCTGCATTTGTTCACCTAACAAAGAAACAGTACAAGTGAATCTTTGTCAAGGAATAATGCCTACGAGAACAAGTGTGACTTCTTCCCTCTTCTGAATCCATTGTGCAGATTATTCCCTTTTTATCTAGAAAGCCAGAATACACAACATTGATTGCCTGTTTTTAATGGGTCTTAATCCAGATGGCTGCCACACCCAAGCAAAGGTACTTCTGCTCCACTATTCGAGTACAAAATTATTCTTCTCCAAGGGACACAGCATACTAGAAGACGTCAGACTTGTTTCTTTTGGATTTGTTCACCTGACAAACAAACAGTACAAGTGAATCTTTGTCAAGGAATAATGCATACTAGAACAAGTAAGACTTCCTCCCTCTTCTGAATCTATCTTGCAGATTTTTCCCTTTAGATCTGGAAACCCGAAATCCTCTTGGCATTGATTGCCTGTCTTATAATGGCTCTTAATCCAAAGGGCTGACACACCCAAGCAAAGGCATATCTGTTCGACTATTCTAGTACAAAGGGTTCTTCTCCAAGGGACACAGCATACTAGAAGACGTCAGACTTGTTTCTTCTGCATTTGTTCACCTGACAAAGAAACAGTACAAATGAATCTTTGTCAAGGAATAATGCATACTAGAACAAGTGTGACTTCTTCCCTCTACTGAATCCATCTTGCAGATTATTCCCTTTATACTTGGAAAGTCGGAATCCACTTGGCATTGATTGCCTGTCTTATAATGGCTCTTAATCCAAAGGGCTGACACACCCAAGCAAAGGCGCATCTGTTCCACTATTCGAGTACAAAGGGTTCTTCTCCTAGGAACACAGCATACTAAAGACGTCAGACTTGTTTTTTTCTGCATTTGTTCACCTGACAAAGAAACAGTACAAGTGAATCTTTGTCAAGGAATAATGCATACGAGAACAAGTTTGACTTCTTCTCTCTGAATCCATCTTGCAGATTATTCCCTTTAGATCTAGAAAGCCGGAATTCACTTAGCATTGATTGGCTGTCTTTTAATGGCTCTCATTCCAGATGGTTGCCACACCCAAACAAATCCACTTCTGTTCCACTATTCCAATACAAAGGGTTCTTCTCCAAGGGACACAGCTTACTAGAAGAGGTCAGACCTGTTTTTTTCTGCATTTGTTCACCTGACAAAGAAACAGTACAGGTGAATCTTTGTCAAGCAATAATGCATACTAGAACAGGTGTGACTTCTTCCCTCTTCTGAATCTATCTTGCAGATTATTCTCTTTAGATCTGGAAAGTTGGAATTCACTTAAGATTGATATCCTGTCTTATAATGGTTCTTAATCCAGATGGCTGCCACACCTAAACATAGGCACTTCTTTTCCAGTATTCCATTACAAAGGGTTCTTCTCCAAGGGACACAGCATACTGGAAGGAATCAGAATTGTTTTTTTCTGCATTTGTTCACCTAACAAAGAAACAGTACAAGTGAATCTTTGTCAAGGAATAATGCCTACGAGAACAAGTGTGACTTCTTCCCTCTTCTGAATCCATTGTGCAGATTATTCCCTTTTTATCTAGAAAGCCAGAATACACAACATTGATTGCCTGTTTTTGAATGGGTCTTAATCCAGATGGCTGCCACACCCAAGCAAAGGTACTTCTGCTCCACTATTCGAGTACAAAATTATTCTTCTCCAAGGGACACAGCATACTAGAAGACGTCAGACTTGTTTCTTCTGGATTTGTTCACCTGACAAACAAACAGTACAAGTGAATCTTTGTTAAGGAATAATGCATACCAGAAACAAGTGTGACTTCTTCCCTCCTCTGAATCCATCTTGCAGATTATTCCCTTTAGACTTGGAAAGTCTGAATCCACATGGCATTGATTGCCTGTGTCTTAATGGCTCTTAATCCAAATGGCTGACAAACCCAAGCAAATGCACATCTGTTCCACTATTACAGTACAAAGGGTTCTTCTAGGGACACAGCATTCTAGAAGAGGTCAGACATATTTATTCTGCATTTGTTCACCTGACAAAGAAACAGTACAAGTGAATCTTTTTCAAGGAATAATGCATCCTAGAACAAGTGTGACTTCTTCCCTCTTCTGAATCCATCTTGCAAATTATTCCATTTAGATCTGGAAAGCCACCATCATCTTGGTAGTGATTGCCTTTCTTATAATGGCTCTCAATCCAAATGGCTGACACTCCCAATCAAAGGCACATCTGTTCCAGTATTCCAGTACAAAGGTTTCTTCTCCAAGGGACACAGCATACTAGAAGAGGTCAGACCTTTTTTTTTTTTTTTTTTGCATTTGTTCACCTGACAGAGAAACAGTACAAGTGAATCTTTGTCAAGGAATAATGCATACGAGAACAAGTGTTATTTCTTCTCTCTGCTGATTGCTTCTTGCAGATTATTCCCTTTAGGTCTGGAAAGCCATAATCCTCTTGGCATTGATTCCATGTCTCTTAATGGGTCTTAATCCAGATGGTTGCCACACCCAAGCAAATCCACTTCTGTTCCACTATTCCAGTACAACGGTTTCTTCTCCAAGGGACACAGCATACTAAAAGAGGTCAGACCTGTTTTTTCGGCATTTGTTCACCTGACAAAGAAACAGTACAGGTGAATCTTTGTCTAGGAATAATGCATACTAAAACAAGTGTGACTTATTCCCTCTTCTGAATCCATCTTGCAAATTATTCCATTTAGATCTGGAAAGCCACCATCATCTTGGTAGTGATTGCCTGTCTTATAATGGCTCTCAATCCAAATGGCTGACACTCCCAATCAAAGGCACATCTGTTCCAGTATTCCAGTACAAAGGTTTCTTCTCCAAGGGACACAGCATACTAGAAGAGGTCAGACCTTTTTTTTTTTTTTTTGCATTTGTTCACCTGACAGAGAAACAGTACAAGTGAATCTTTGTCAAGGAATAATGCATACGAGAACAAATGTTATTTCTTCTCTCTGCTGATTGCTTCTTGCAGATTATTCCCTTTAGGTCTGGAAAGCCATAATCCTCTTGGCATTGATTCCATGTCTCTTAATGGGTCTTAATCCAGATGGTTGCCACACCCAAGCAAATCCACTTCTGTTCCACTATTCCAGTACAACGGTTTCTTCTCCATGGGACACAGCATACTAAAAGAGGTCAGACCTGTTTTTTCGGCATTTGTTCACCTGACAAAGAAACAGTACAGGTGAATCTTTGTCTAGGAATAATGCATACTAGAACAAGTGTGACTTATTCCCTCTTCTGAATCCATCTTGTAGATTATTCCCTTTAGTTCTGAAAGGTTGGAAACCACTCGGTATCGAGTCTCTGTCTTTCATTGTCTCTCACATAAAAACTTATTTCTTTACAAAAGTAAATTGAAACTATCTTTTCCAAATTTCAACCGAAACGTTAAAAATATTATCCACTTTTTTTTCTTTTTTCTTTTTTTCTTCTATGTTCAGAACACTAAACACTCACTACGACTTTCACTACTCTAAACACTCATTCTTTCGATACACAGGATGTTCTTATGCTCTCGTATATCGCCCGTATTATATCAACACCCTTATAGATAAAGAATGGTGTAATATCTTTATGCAGAAGGGTGATAACTACAAATTTAAGAAGTATATCCCTCAATATTGTTTGACAATTATTTGTCAACCAAAGATAGGGGCGCACTTGGTTAGGGCCGTAGTATTCACTCACTCTCTGCCATAGCTGTAGAGGAGACACATTTCGTATAACGGTTTCTGCCAGAAGATCGTATACCCCAGGTTCGTTGTCATAGGTTCTATATATGGCGCTAAATATATTGTATCATTCACTTTTCTATCAAGCCCTTGGAAGTAACGCTTCTTGGTGCCCCAGTCAAAGACCAAACGCATATGCGACACATTTAAATGTTTAAGGGCTGAAATATGTAATTTTGGATTCTTGAGATATTTGCTTTGTAGGATGACTCTACAGTCTCCTGGTACCGCGTCAGTCTCCTCCTCCTCGAATAGCTCCTGCAAGTTGGATTCCACCTCGGGTGGATGCTGCTGCCGATCGCGGTTCATGAAATAAAGGTCCTTAAATCCATATGTTTCCAAAAACAAATGTGCTCCTATTAGACAAAGTTTTGGTATATTAAAGATATTATTCCCCGCTCCCTGATGCTTACGAATAGTGCGAATAGTGGCGTTCCAACACATGTAACCTGAAATTAACCATATTGATCTCATGGCAAATGTGCCCATATATAATATTAAATGACTTAATACGGAATTGTCAGAACAATTTATCAGGAAATTTAATATTTCCTTACCTTGCACCAGCTGTACGCTCTTCTCCTCCTCCTCCTCCGACTTCCTGTCTTCCTCCTCCTCTTCCTCCTCCTCTTCCTTTTCTTCCTCCTCCTCCTCCTCCTCCTCTTCCTTTTCTTCCTCCTCCTCCTCCTCCTCCTCCTCCTCCACCTTCTTCTCCTCCTCCTCCACCTTCTCCTTCTCCTCCATCTTCTTCTCCTCCTCTTCTACCTTCTTCTCCTCCTCCTTCTCCTCCTCCTCCTTCTCCTCCACCTTCTTCTCCTCCTCCTCCTTCTCCTTCTCCTTCTCCTCCTCTTCTACCTTCTCCTCCTTCTCCTTCTCCTCCTCTTCTATCTTCTCCTCCTCCGCCTTCTCCTTCTCCTCCTCTTCTACCTTCTCCTCCCTCCTCCTGCTCGCTTCTCCTCCATCTCCTTCTCCTCCTCTTCTACCTTCTCCTCCTCCTCCTTCTCCTTCATCTTCTTCTCCTCCTCTTTCTACCCTTCTCCTCCTCCTCCTTTCTTCTCCTCCTCCACCTTCTTTTCCTCCTCCTCCTTCTCCTTCTCCTTCTCCTCCTCTTCTCCTTCTCCTCCTCACTATTTCCTCATCTTTTTCTCCTCCTCTTCTACCTCCTCCTCCTTCTCTTCCACCTTCTCCTCCTCCTCCACCTTCTTCTCCTTCTTTTCTGTCGAATTTACCTGTTTCTGATAATTCATTCTCTCATAAGTCAGTCTATTCTCTAGGGATTCCACCTGTAATTCTTTTTCAAACAATTTCTGTTTAATACAAATATTTTCTATTGTTAGCACGTCTAACTTATCTTGAAATTTATTATTGCATTCAAAGACTTGCTCTCTTAATGTAGTATTTTCATCCTTTGCTCCTTTAAGCAAACCCAATAGTTCTTCTCGTAACCGATTATACTCCTCAAAATATTTCTTTTCCTTGAGGAGTGCATTAGCTTCTAAATACTGAACTTTCCTTTGAAGGTAATCCTCCCGATTAGCTGCGGATTTTCTTCTTTTTTCGTAATTTTCTATCGCCTCCTGATATTCCTCTAATATTTTGTTTTTCTGTTCGGTTGTCTCTCTGTTTTTGCCGCGGCGGAGGTTCAAATTTAATGTCGTCTTCCTTCCAACTGCATTTTCAAGCCCCTGCTCCTCGTCGTTTGTTTCGCTTTTCCTCTTAAATAAGACCTTTTTTCACTAAAAAGCTTCCTATAATACCGGCTAACATAACCCCCCACCCTCCTGGAACAATGAGTTCCATCCTGCACTCCCATTTTAAAATTAGAGAGGAAGGGGCCGATTAATGGAACGAGTTCAAATCCATCCTAGGAATTTCCATATGCTTTACACATCTCTGAAGATCTTTAATTGTCTTCAAATAATCTCCTATTACTGGTACTGAGAACACCAGCCGTTGGAAAACGTTTCCCCATACCCTGCCCTCAGATTGGTCTGCCCGCGCGGGAAGTAGGCCTAACCAAGATACAGCACGAAACGCAAATGACGATTGAATATCCTCAATTTGTCTCTCGAGTCGTATAACATCACACTTACGTTCCAAATGCTGTTTTTGAAGACCATTAAGAACAGCTGTAATAACACTATTAATAACACCATAAATAACACTATTAATAACACAGTTCAACATTGTTCCAAAAAAAACAGATGGCTCTCCCTCGATGTAGCTATATTTTTAAAAAAAATAGCAATAATTGTCTGAAGACGAAATTAGTCCTGGAGACAAATCTAACTGGCTGTGGAGCCCCTTAAGACTCAAGAGAGAGAGAGAGAGAGAGAGAGAGAGGAGAGAGAGAGAGAGAGGAGAGAGAGAGAGAGGAGAGAGAGAGAGAGCAACAAATTCCTCAAAGATCCTTGTGGGTAGATGAGAAATCTCCCAGTTGTCTTCAACGAAAAAGATCCCCGTTTTTTTACGAAGCCCGTAAGACTCAAAAGAGAGAGAGAGAGAGAGAGAGAGAGAGAGAGAGAGAGAGAGAGAGAGAGAGAGAGGAGAGAGAGGAGAGGAGAGGAGAGAGAGAGAGAGAGAGAGTAATTCCTCGAAGACAGTTCTGGGAGGATGAGAAATCTTCAGTTTTCTTCAGCGGAAAATATTCGTTTTTTACGACGCCTTTAAGACTCAACAGAGAGAGAGAGAGAGAGAGAGAGAGAGAGAGATGAGAGGAGAGAGAGAGAGAGAAGAGAGAGAGGAGAGAGAGAGAGAGAGAGAGACTAATTCCTCGAAGACCGTTTTGGAAGGATGAAAAATCTTCAGTTGTCTTCAACGGAAAATATTCTATTTTTTACAACGCCCCTAGGACTCAAAAGAAAGAGAGAGAGAGAGAGAGAGAGAGGAGAGAGAGAGAGAGAGGAGAGAGAGAGAGAGAGAGAGAGAGAGGAGAGAGAGAGAGAGAGAGAGTACTTCCTCGAAGACATCAGAAAGTATGGGAAATCTTCAGTTGCCCTTCAACGGAAAAGATCCCTTTTTTTTACGCTGAATCGATTTTTTCCTACTGCAGGATTTCCATTTTTACTTTGTTTATTTTGACGAGATTTTGCAGAAAAGGCGAAAATTTATAAAACGCTAATTTTTCCTTGAAGCCGAAGTTTTCAAGAATATGAAGAAAGGGAATTGAACGATTCTTGAAAAAAAATCGTATTTGGCGGTAAAAAGACGATAAGAGTTAACTGAAAAGAACGAAAGCAATCAGAAGATTCCGAGTTCTTCCCAGATTCCCTGAAGGAGCTCTGGGTCTTCAGAGGATCTGCAGGCGAAGGGGAATTGTCAGAATGATTTGAGTTGGTAATGGTGACGCTAGTCACATAAATCTTTCGTCCTTTTTCTCTTTACAATAACTTTCATTTTATTTTGTCCTCTCCTTGATCGGGCAGGCGAAGGCGAAGATTCTTTGAAGACGAAGATCAAGACTCTTCAGAAGGATGAAAAACCATAAAAGGATTCACTTCTGAACTTCACGGAGGAGGTGAATAACTCTTTGATCTTCAAGATTCCGGATATATATATATATATATATATATATATATATATATATATATAGTATATATATATATATATATATATATATATATATATATATATATATATATATATATTCATTTAAAGTTTTCATTAAAGGCGATTGCCTTAGCGGCATCAATGGGTTTCTTACGGGAATCCTCGGATTGTTTACGCTTCTTTAGATTCTCCAGCGTAAGTCTTTGGTTGAAGAAACTGTTTCCTTTCTTCCTTTATTCTATCTACAACACTCTTCCACTATCCCCCTCATTTCCCGTTCATTATCACGATTCTCTCATCATTCCCACCTTTCTTTCACCGTCCCCCCTCTTCCTCTCAATTCTCACCTTTCTCTCATTTTTACCATTTAATTTCTAATATACAATAATAGCAATAGGAATGAAATAAGCATGAATAAAGTTTAGGGCAGGTAAAAGTACTAAGCGTAAGCTGGGTTAGTGAATCTCAGAGAGATTAGCATAGGCCTAGGCCTTCGGGATATCTTGAACTTGACCTAGGGAAAAAGTGCGTAGTTATGCCTTCTAATACGGTACACACACACACACACACACACACACACACACACACATATATATATATATATATATATATATATATATATATATATATATATATATATATATATATATATATATATATATATGGATACACATACATATATATATATATATATATATATATATATATATATATATATATATATATATATATATATATATATATATATATATATATATATAATATAAATTTTGCACATTTAGACGTGTCTTTCATATTCAAATAAGCCATATATATTTTTGATACATTAATGTCTGGATTCTCTTAACGACCTCGGAATCAGAGCCCTAGGCGAAATCACACAAAGACAAGAGCTTCTGACCGGCCGGGAATCGAACCCTGGTCGGCAAGCTTGTATAGACAATGACTAAACCACTTGGCCACGAAGAAAGATAAAAGTCAATGACAATTCTTCTGTACTTATACCTGTCGAATTCAGGTGTTTTTTACTTAGAATTTAAATCAACCCATCTTCACCATCGTTGCTAATTGGTAGTTTGTTACTTGGCATTCGATTAATGATAAATTTTGCACATATAGACAGTATATTGAGAGGAAAGTGATGGAAATGTGTGATTAATTGTGTTATTACAGCGCTTTTAACTGGTCTTCAAGAGCAGCAGTTGGCACGTAAGTATGATGTTATACGACTCGAGAATCAATTTGAGGATATTCAATCCTCCTTTGCGTTTTGGGCGGTATCTTGGTTAGGCCTACTTCCCGCGCGGCCAGACCATTCTGAGGGCGGGGTATGGGAAAACGTTTTCCAACGGCTGGTCTTCTCCTTACCTGTAATAGGAGATTATTTGCAAACAATTAAAGATCTTCAGAGATGTGTAAAGCATCTTCAAATTCTTAGGATGGATTTGAATTCCGTACCAGTAATCGGACCCTTCCTCTCTAATTTTGAAACTGGAGTGCAGGATGGAACTCGTTGTTCCAGGAGGGTGAGGGTTATGTTAGCCGGTGTTTTAGGATACTTTTTAGTGAAGAATGTCTTATTTAAGAGTCAAAGCGAAACAATAAACGACGAGGAGCGGGGGATTGAAAATTTAGAGGAAGAAAAGGACATGAAATTTAAACTTCCGCCGCGGCAAAAAGGAGAGACAACCGAACAGAAATACTTCAAGACCCAAAAAAGGAGAAGGAGAGAGTCACTTCATAGAGAGCCTCTCACCAAATTGCAAGATTGGCGAAACAACGAGAGATAATTTCACTTTTGGCTAAACATATTGCAAGAAATAAGGAAGATATAATGAGACGAAGGCAGGAAATTATTCTGTTGCAAAGGATTTTAGCCGAGAAAAACCAAAAATTAGAAGAAAATCAGGAGGCGATAGAAAATTATGAAAAGCGAAGAAAATCAGCAGCTGATTGGAAAGATATACTTCAAAGGAAAATTCAGTATTTAGAAGCTAATACGCTCCTCAAGGACAGGAAATATTTTGAGTAGTATAATCGGTTACGAGAAGAACTATTGGGTTTGCTTAAAGAAGCAAAGGATGAAAATACTACATTAAAAGAGCAAGTCTTTGAATGCAATATTAAATTTCAGGATAAGTTGGACGCGCTAACGATAGAAAATATTTATATCAAACAGAAGTTGTTTGAAAAAGGATTACAGGTGGAATCCCTAGAGAATAGACTGACTTATGAGAGAATGAATTATCAGAAACAGGTAAATTCGACAGAAAAAGAAGGAGAAGAAGGTGGAGGAGGAAGAGAAGGTGGAGGAGAAGGAGGAGGAGGTAGAAGAGGAGGAGAAGAAGATGGAGGAGAAGGTGGAGGAGGAGAAGGTAGAAGAGGAGGAGAAGGAGAAGGAGAAGGAGGAGGAGGAGAAGAAGGTGGAGGACGAGAAGAAGGAGGAGGAGGAGAAGGTAGAAGAGGAGGAGAAGAAGATGGAGAAGGAGGAGGAGGAGAATGTAGAAGAGGAAGAGGAAGAGAAGGAGAAGGAGAAGGAGGAGGAGGAGAAGAAGGTGGAGGAGGAGAAGAAGGAGGAGGAGGAGAAGGTAGAAGAGGAGGAGAAGAAGATGAAGGAGAAGGAGGAGGAGGAGAATGCAGAAGAGGAGGAGAAGGAGATGGAGGAGAAGGAGGAGGAGGAGAAGGTAGAAGAGGAGGAGAAGGAGAAGGAGGAGGAGGAGAAGGTAGATGAGGAAGAGAAGGAGAAGGAGAAGGAGGAGGAGGAGAAGAAGGTGGAGGAGAAGGAGGAGGAGGAGAAGGTAGAAGAGGAGGAGAAGAAGGTGGAGGAGGAGAAGAAGGTGGAGGAGGAGAAGAAGGTGGAGGAGAAGAAGGTGGAGGAAAAGGAGGAGGATGAGAAGGTAGAAGAGGAATAGAAGAAGGTGGAAGAGGAGGAGAAGGTAGAAGAGGAGGAGAAGAAGATGAAGGAGAAGGAGAACTAGGAGAAGGTAGAAGAGGAGGAGAAGGAGAAGGAGAAGGAGGAGGAAGAGGAAGAAAAGGAAGAGGAGGAGGAGAAGAAAAACGTACAGCTGGAGCAAGGTAAGGGAAAATTCGACTTCTTGATGAATTGTTCTGACAATCCCGTATTAACTATTGACGAGGAGAAGGTGGAGGAAGAGGAGAAGAAGGTGGAGGAGAAGGAGGAGGAGTATATATGTGTTCGTGTGTGTGTGTGTTCGTGTGTGTGTGTGTTCGTGTGTGTTACTCTATATATATATATATATTATATATATATATATATATATATATATATATATATATATATATATATATTTTTTTTTTTGGGGGGGGGCTCAAGCCATGTCGTCCTGATGGAAGTTCCTATAGGGTAGCTTCCTAGGGTATATTACAACTACGGCGATATTCCCAGAGAATTTACCTTAAGGTACCAGAATTCTAACTCCTGGAGCGAGTATCCCTCGTGAAAGGGATATCGCAACATATCAGAGGACGTATTCTAGACACGTCACATGGCAATCTACGACCTGAACAGAGATTCGTCTCGTAGGAGGGAGATTGACGAGATACGAATTCGGGAAAGAAAAAGGGGGAGCCGCTCCCAAGGCTTCCCTATCCCCCGATTCGTATGCGTGCCTGGCGCCAATCCTGGCGCCATCTGTATTCCTTTTTGCGTAGCTTAACAACTCGGTGTTTTTTCCTGTTTTTCTCGCAAATCTTGGATTTATTCAGCTTTTCATGGCTTCTTCGTCTTCGTTGGCCTCGGATAAGTTGAGTATAGTGTCTGTTATGTATAAATGTAGGCTCTTGGTAAAATTTTGAGTGATTAATAGGATTAATCTTTGATACAAGAGCCGTAGCCTACCAGAGGTGTCCTGGACAGTGTCACTCGCTAGGTATAAATTAGTTAGTCAGAGTGACATTCCTGGTTGTTTTGCTTAATAAATTTTAGCTATTTAGCTTTACATAGGATTTCCTTTCGTGCTTAGTATTATTTGGCGAAGTATTCGCCATTCTGGCCTACGCTAGGCCATGTAGCCTAGTCGTTTGGTCCTAGTACTTAATGCATGATTTTGGTTTTTCCGAGTGTAATTAAAATTTTATTGAAGCTTTAGGCTATATTTTATACATTTTAGACTGTGTGGAATATTTCCAAGATTGTATACGTGAGAGTTTCGGTGAATTAGGTAATCGATTCTCTTGGTGCCTAGGCTAATTGCTTATGGAGCCTTAGTATACTTTATTATACTCCCCGGTTGCTTTCTTTTCTTCGGAGAAGGTATGCAATCCCTTTCCCTCTGTTTAAGCCTTGGGCTTATCCCTAAGTGGTTTTTTCCAAATTTATTTTCGATAAAACTATACTAGGGTGTTACTGTACCTTCCAGTTCCAGCAAAGTCTGGTTCAAAGAGGGACAGAACAACAGAGTTTTTAGTCTGAGTCCGTGTTGTTTGGCTTGGGGCAGAGTCTCCCTCGCTGACCTAACACTTACAAAGGGAGCTTAGCTCCATTAGGTCACTATCGAAGGTTTCTGTAAGTTATGATTCCTTCTTGTGTGATCGACCAGACTAAGTCCTGTTGCTGTTCTCGGGGAGGATAAATCTTCCCTTGGGAGTAGCAACGCCTTCCTTGCTTTGGTGCTCTGGAAGCTGGCAGGTATTATACTACTGTGCTGGCCCTTTCCCTTAGATCTCCCTTAGGCTAAGACAAAGTTCTTGGCTGCGGGTGATCTGTCACTAAAGCAAGGTTGGCAGGACCCTCTTGTCCCTTCCCCCTCTATCTCCGTAATGGCCTAGCCATTACTGTACTGTACCTTGCCGGCCGGCAGAGCTGGCCGGCAGGGGTATTACTGTACTGTATGTCATTCTACTTCTGGACCTAGTATAGGTTGGGATGTGGAATTGACTAAGCCCATTGCCGGCCGGCAGAGATGCTGGACGGCAAGGGTCTTATGTTTTCGAGTGCTGCCCGGACCTCTCTTGGTCCCTCATCCAGGCCTGCCGGCAGAGCCGGACGGCATTGGTCAAGGAAGCCTGAATTAAGTTTCTCCCCTTCCTTATATGCACTCTTTCGGTTGCCGGGCTTGGGGGGTTGTGTACACTCTTATCCCGGCATCCATTCTATTTTCTTCTAGTGCTGTACCTGTCCCGGCTGCCGGCCTATGAGGCCGGCAGCAGGGCAGGTGTAGTCTTCTGGTTCTTTTGCTGCCGGCTGGCATCGGTCTTGTACCTTTGCCGGCCGGCTTATGTCAGTCCTTGTCTGCCGGTCACCAACAGTGTGGCCGGCAGCTGGGTACTACCTTGTGTAGTTGCTGGCCGGCAATCATTGCCGGCCAACACTGGCTGTTGCTGGCCGGCAGCTGCTGCCGCCGGCACAGGCATTTGAACCAGAGGGCTGCCGCCCTATAGCTGTTAAGTAGTATACTTTAAAGCTAATTGTGGTGTGTGCCGGCCGGCAAAGGCAGGCCGGCACACATCCTCCTATACTGTACTAGTATTCTTCTGTATAGCATATACAGTAAGAAGAAAACTATAGTAAAAGTTTAGGTATAGCACTGTATCTTCTAACACTATTGTGTTTTCTTGCACAGCCCTTTGCTGTTGCCCTCAGACAGGAAGCAGAGTTCTTCCCCGTCTATTATCCAGGATTTTAAAATCATTGCCTAGGTGTGAGCTCCACCTGTTTCCTCTGGAAACCTTGCATTGGTTACTCTAGTAGAGATAAACCATTTTGATTTTATTATCTGGAAGGCTGCAGCAATGGGTTGTGAGGGAAACACAAGTGTGTGTCTTTCCTTTATGAATTGTTATGCTATACTATGCATATCCAGTGATACATAGTTCACTTGATACTCATGGAAATTTCTTCTCTTTACAGGAGGACCCTCCGAAGTGCGGAAATGTTTTCTGCAATGTCCGCAGCAAGAACCTCTGCGGACATGAGTGTTGTAGGAGACACGCAGCATGCGCTGTCTCCAAGGATGATCTCCAGTATTGGGACCCTCAGGTATGTACTGTATGCACTAACCTGATTACTGAGGCTTTTGATTCCCCTAGAACGGCGGAATCAAGGGATATAGCTAGGGAAAAGCTTCGTACTTGGGTAAGGGGCTTCAAGAAGAACACCTCTGGCCCTTATCTTCCAAGTGAGAAGATGAGGGCGTATCTTTTTCCCCAGGCATCAGCTGAGGCAGTGATTCCCCAGCCTCAAGAGGAGATCCTTCAAGATCAAGTCCAGGTGGACGAGGAAGTCGCAGATGCGATGCAAGACATCCAGTTGTGTGACAGGATGTCTGACCTGGACGAACGTTTGGAAGAAGACCTCCTGGCAGAAGGTCAGGATCAAGTTCAAACCCCGGATGTCGTAGAGGATGAGGTCGACGAGGTGTCGGCTACTCCGGTTCAGATGCCGGAGCCTATCCCCTCAACATCGGCTGGCCTCCCAGTAGAACTGGGACAGGCCCTCTCTTCGATTGTTGGAATGATCCAACAAATGCAGAAGGAGAATCAGGAGAAGGCGGCTGCAATGGAACTGCGTATGCAGTCCCTGGCAGAATCACATGGGCCCCGGAAAAGGCTCAATGTGAAAGACCTTCCCATATGCTCAGATGCTAACCCATGGAGGTATGCTGAGCACATGCCGATGACGACTGGAAAGATCGTCATCTCGGATAAGCTGGGTTCAGTTCCCCTAGAGGAGGTAGAATTCTGGCCCAGCAGGGCATCATATCCGGACTGCTATGTCCGGCTGAGAAAAGAACCAGCTTCAAGGGAGGAGACAGAGCCGAAGGAGATCATTATTATGGACCACGCTAAGGCTCAAGCCCTACTTTCATCCTCGATGAAAGAGAGGGGCTTCTCGAATTCGAAGGTAGCTGCATTGAGCAAGAAGCTCCCTTCGTTTGTGTCCTCTCCTGATAGAGCCTTCCCCTTTTTACAGAAAGGGTTTGCGGCTGTCCTAAAGGCAGTCGAGGCCGGCAAGCCTTGCCCCTCCCTGGAGGAGTGTAAACCCTTGTCGCTGGCTCTACCTATGGACCACAAAGACTGGAAGGATGTCCATCTGACATTCTCAGTGGGAAAGTTGGAGGCTGATATTGCCGGACGGCAATTCGGCGAGGACCTCCCCAAGCTGTCCGAATCTCTTTTACGAAGAGAGTTCGAGACAAAAGAAAGACTGGCTGCCTCAATGTCTCATCAGACTACTCTCGAGACGATGGCAAGTGACCCCAAGGTCCATGAAATGTTCATGATAGTGGCTAAGTCTCACCTAGCCACAGTGACGAAGGACCTTTATAGCTTCGTCAAGGCAAGGAGAGCTTGCAGGGAGTTCGTGTTCACCGGGGCTTCGGTGAGACACGAGCCAAGGAAGTTAATCTCCTCCAACATTTGGGGAAAAGACCTTTTCCCTACCGATGTGGTCAAAGAGGTTGTTGATAAGGCCGCCGTGGAGAATAGAAACCTTCTCCAGAAGTGGGGCCTGGCTATCAAAAGAAAATCTTCCCCGGATGAGGGTCCTCAACCAAAGAGGAAGAATATGAAGACTAGGCTACCATTTCGGCCAGCCAAGCCTTATAGACAGCAACAGCAACTGCAATTGCCTTTGCCTCCAGTGCCCCAGATGGTGGCACAAACCCCGACTTGCCTTTCAGTGGGTACCCCAGGCTGTGCCAGGTCAGTCAACCACATTCGCCCCAACGTTCGAAGGACAGTCTTCTTCCTTTCGTGCAAAACCTAGAGGAGCAGCCAGAGGCTCGTCTAGGCGCCCCTCAAGGGGAAGGGGATTCAGAGGTGGTCGTGGTCAGGGAGGCAAGACCTCAGGACGGCAGTCCAAGTGAAATGATACCGGTAGGAGGGAGACTGATGAAATTTTGGGATCACTGGACCTTCGATCCCTGGGCCCAAAGCCTACTCAAGAATGGACTGGGTTGGAGCTGGTACAGCACTCCACCCCCATGCCTTCGGTTTTTCCAACACTCCACCCCCATTTTGGAGAGTACGTTCAAGAACTGTTGGAGAAAAATGTGATCCGAAAGGTGAAGTCCATCAAATTCCAAGGGAGGCTGTTTTGTGTTCCCAAGAAAGACTCGGAAATGCTCAGAGTCATTCTGGACTTGTCACCACTCAACAAGTTCATAGTGAATTGCAAATTCAAGATGCTACCCTGCAACACATAAGGACCTTACTGCCCAAGAGGGCATACTCAGTCTCTATAGACTTGTCAGACGCCTATTGGCACATTCCAATCAGCCGTCGACTCTCCCCCTACCTAGGGTTCAGGCTACAACGGAAACTGTACGCCTTCAGAGCCATGCCATTCGGGCTAAACATAGCCCCAAGGATTTTCACGAAGCTTGCGAGCGCAGCTCTCAAACAATTACGCCTAAAGGGAATTCAGGTAGTAGCCTACCTGGACGACTGGCTGGTGTGGGCAGCATCCGAGACCGAATGCTTGCAAGCTTCCAGTCAGGTGATCCAGTTCCTAGAGTACCTAGGCTTCAAGATCAACAAGAAAAAGTCTCGACTTTCTCCATCCCAAAAGTTCCAGTGGCTGGGAATCCACTGGGACCTTTTGTCACAGAGTTTCTCCATCCCAATGAAGAAAAGGAAGGAGATAGCGGGCTCTGTCAAGAGACTTCTAGATTCCGAAAGGATATCAAGACGCGAACAGGAGAGGGTACTAGGCTCTCTCCAGTTTGCTTCAGTGACAGACCCAGTGCTAAGAGCACAGCTAAAGGATGCAACCGGAGTTTGGAGAAGGTATGCATCAAACGCGCGAAGAGACCTGAGAAGACCAGTGCCGCCTCGGCTACGTACTCTTCTCAGACCTTGGTCCCAAGCCAGACATCTAAAGAAGTCGGTTCTTCTTCAGCCACCTCCCCCGTCGATGACGATTCACTCAGACGCCTCAAAGGAGGGATGGGGAGGTCACTCTCATCGGAAAAAAGTCCAGGGGACTTGGTCCAAGCTATTCAGGACCTTTCATATAAACTTTCTAGAAGCTATGGCAGTGCTCCTTACCTTAAAGAAAGTCTCCCCGCGTCACTCGATCCACATAAGATTGGTGACAGACAGCGAGGTGGTTGTGAGATGCTTGAATCGACAAGGGTCGAGGTCACCACCTCTCAACCAAGTGATGTTAGCCATTTTCCGATTGGCGGAAAAGAAGAAGTGGTACCTGTCGGCAGTTCACCTTCAAGGAGTCCGCAATGTGACAGCGGACGCTCTATCCAGGTTCACACCGATAGAGTCGGAATGGTCCTTAGACGCAGGATCATTTTCCTTCATTCTGAATCAAGTCCCAGAACTGCAAATAGACCTCTTTGCGACGAAAGACAACAAGAAGTTGCCCCTGTACGTGTCCCCGTACGAGGACCCCTTAGCGGAAGCAGTGGACGCAATGTCCCTCGACTGGAACAGATGGTCCAGGATTTATCTGTTCCCTCCTCACAACCTTCTGTTGAGGGTCCTCAACAAACTGAGATCCTTCAAGGGGGTAGCGGCAATAGTAGCCCACAAGTGGGCGAACAGTATGTGGTTCCCCTTGGCGTTGGAACTACAGATGAAGTTCGTGCCGCTACCACATCCAGTTCTGACCCAGCGAGTCCAGAAGTCGACTGTCTGCGCTTCATTACAGAAAACCCAGACCCTGCAGCTCATGATTTTCTCGCCCTAGCGGTGAGAAAGCGCTTCGGGTTTTCGAAAGCCAGCATAGACTTCCTAGAGGAATACAAGTGCAAATCGACTAGAAGGCAATATGAGTCATCTTGGAGAAAATGGGTGGCCTTTGTAAAGGCAAAGAATCCGCAGGAGATCTCAACAGATTTCTGCTTATCTTTCTTCATCCACCTCCATGGCCAAGGATTGGCAGCTAACACGATTTCAGTGTGTAAATCGGCTTTGATGAGACCCATTTTATTTGCCTTCCAGATCGACCTAGGTAACGAGATCTTTAATAAAGTTCCGAAAGCCTGCGCTAGGCTCAGACCTTCAGCACCTCCAAAGCCCATCTCATGGTCTTTAGACAAAGTTCTTCATTTCGCCTCCTTGTTGAGCAATGAAGAATGTGCGTTAAAGGATTTGACGCAAAAAGTTATTTTCCTATTTGCACTCGCGTCCGGGGCCAGGGTTAGTGAGATCGTAGCCCTCTCGAGAGAGGCAGGTCGTGTTCAGTTCCTGGATGGGGGGGAGCTGAACCTGTTTCCGGATCCTACGTTTCTCGCCAAGAATGAGTTACCCACCAACAGGTGGGGTCCCTGGAGAATCTGCCGTCTGAAAGAAGATGCATCTCTATGTCCAGTAGAATGCCTAAAGGTCTATCTTCGTAGAACTTCAGACTTCAAGGGTAGTCAACTATTCAGGGGAGAAACATCAGGCTCAAATTTATCTCTGAATCAACTCAGAGCGAAAATGACATATTTTATTCGCAGAGCGGATCCTGACAGTACACCCGCAGGTCACGATCCGAGGAAAGTTGCCTCATCCCTAAATTTCTTTAATTGTATGGATTTTGAACATCTCCGTTCATACATGGGCTGGAAGTCTTCCAGGGTGTTCTTTCGCCACTATGCGAAGCAAGTAGAGGAACTTAAGAGATCTGTGGTAGCAGTGGGTCGTGTAGTTAACCCTACTGTTTAACTCTGCGAGGGACAGTGGTCTTAATTGGGACGATTAAGTCCAGGGTGAGTGTGTAGGTACATACTGTACTACAAACTAAATAAGGGCACCAAGTGCCCATATAGACTGTTCCTTCCTTCAAAGGTGAACCTTGCATAAGTTCAGACATGTGTGCCAAGCGTTTCTAACGCTAATGTGATTGATTTGTAATACAGATTTTTTATGACTTGATACC
>NC_090738.1:78407804-78415304 GCF_036898095.1 Palaemon carinicauda
GAGAGAGAGAGAGAGAGAGAGAGAGAGAGAGAGAGAGAGAGAGAGAGAGAGAGAGAGAGAGAGAGAGAGAATTCTAGGAATGACGTGACACTGAGGTGAATTACTAAATTGGACCGAAATTAGATTTAAGTCTAATATTATCTTAGAGCTTTATAATGGAAATTATGAACAAGGAAATTTTATGATTTTGTAAATTTTACATGTATATATATATATATATATATATATATATATATATATATATATATATATATATATATATATATATATATATATATATATATATATATATATTTGGGCGCAGGCCATGTCGTCCTGATGGAAGTTCCTATTAGGTACCTTTCTAGGGTATATGTGACTACAGTGATTTTCCCAGAGAATTTTACCTTAAGGTATCCAGAATTCTAACTTCTGGAGTGAATATCCCTAAATAATCTCACAGGGATATCGCATATTATCAGAGGACTTATTCTTGACACATCACATAGCTATCTTCGCCCGGAACAGTATTAACGCTTCGAGGGGGGAATAGTGACAAAAATCTGAAACGATCATGAAAAGAGAGCCGCTCATAAGGCATCTCTCCTATTCCGTTTCCAGTGTGTATCTGATGAAGGCGGTAGCGCTCTCTTTATTCCTTTTTCGTGTAGCTCAACTACTCGGTGTTTACCCTTGTGTTCTCTCGTTATTTTGGATTTAATTCAACATTTTGATGACTTCTCCGGCCTCTTCTGCCTCTATGAAGTTGAGTATTATCTTTACTGTGTATAAATTTAAGCTGTTGTTTTGAATTAAATCAAAAGTGATTTTAACGTAAACAAGAGCTGTTGCCTACCGGAGGCATCCTGGATGCTATCGCTCGCTCTTATGGGCCATTTAGTTAGCTGGAGTGACGTTCCGGTTTGTTACGCTTTAATAATTTAGCTATTTAGCTCCGCAAGGAGTGCTTATATTATACCGTCAGTATTAGCTCGGAGATTTCGACACGGGTCGAGGTACCGATCTTGCCCTTCGATGTTTGGCACTAGTACTTTCATGCATGATATAAGTTTTTCCGAATGTTATATTATTGAAGCTTTAGGCAAATATTTTATACATGTAAGATATTGTTGAATGTTTTTTCCAAGATTGTATACGAGAGAGTTTCGGTGATTTAGGTAATCGATTCTCATCTACCCTAGTCTAGTATTCTAGGTACAGTAGTATACTTTCTCACATCCCTGATTGTTTTTTTCTCCTCCGGAGGCTAAATTCAATCCCTCTCTCCCTCTGTAAGCCTTCGGCTTGATCCTAGTGGTTCTATCTGTATAATAATTCAGGTATAACTATTCTAGGATATATCTGTCCTGACCTGATAACCAGAGTGACTGGTTTTTTGGGTTAGGGCAAAACATCAGAGTTTCTTGTCTGTGGTCTGCTTCTTCCTAGCATAGAGAAGGAGTCTCCTTTGCTAGGTTAGGGGCGGACACAGGAAGCTTTGCTTCCATAGTCCATGTTGGAAGGATGATTCCTTCCTCTAGTGGCCTAGCAGACTGTCCTGTGTTGTTTTTCTCGGGCTGGAAAATGAGTTTTCTCTGTTGCCCAGCGAAATAACTTCACCTAACTTTGTTCTGGTTGGGAGGAGGTTAGCAAGTATTGCCAGTCTTCCTCCCTAATAGACAACTCTTGGTTAGGATGAGCTTCCCTAACGGCTGAGTGTGTCTTCTACTAGAATGAAGTGTATAGGACCCTTATCCCTTCCCCACCTCTCTTTCTTTTATTTTCTTTTGGCCACAGTCCTACTTCCGTACCTAGTATAAGTTATGATGGAGGACAGGCTTTGCAGAGTGAACCCCAGATCTCCCTTGGTCTCCCTTCCATGTCTGTCGGTAGAGCCCGGCAGACTATGGATTCTTTGGAAGCCTGAATGTTACATTCTCCCCTTCCATAAGTTCACTCTTTCTGGATGGAAGGTCGTATGGCACTGCCGCCTTATAACCTTACATCCATACTGTTTCTCTGACTATTGTGTTGCACCCTTAACCCTGCTGCCGGCTTAACAGCTGACAGCCGGGCAGGTGGAGGTTCTCTGGTTCTTGGCTACTGTCGGCGGGCATGGGTTTTATTACCTTTGCCTGCCGGCAGGGGAAACACAGCCCGAATCTGCTGGCTACTACGATTAGCGGCCGGCAGCCGGATTTTAATGTTTTCAGCCGTCGGCTGGCAATGATTGCCGGCCGGCACACAGTTGCGAATCAGTGGGCTGCCGCCTATTAGTTAAAGATAGTATATCTTTGAAATATACAGGGGTAGTTGCCGGCCGTCACGTGCAGGCACACGCTGGCTCGTACCGGTGTGTGCTAGCCGGCACAACAGCATGTGAGGTACAGTAGTTGCTGTATTCGTAGTGTCGTAAACACTGCATTAGCAGAAACTGCTGTACAGAGCTTGTGATAACACTAAAAGTTCTTCATCATACTTTATGTTATCTTGTACAGCCTTTTGTTGAGACCGTACAATATATAGAAAGTAAGTTATTTCTATATTCTTTCTATCAAGTACATTAAAACTTTATCTCAAGGTGAGAACTACACCTTAAATTTCCGTTTAGGAAATTACGTTAGGTATTCTAGAATAGAATTAACCTTAGTTTTTATATCTCGGGAAGTTTCAGCAATTGACTGGGCAGGAAATACAAGTAAGTGTCTTTCCTTCTAACTTTTATAGCTTTTCTATATAAGCTAAATGTCTCAATATAAGTGGAAGTCTTCACTTGATACTCAGTATTTTTCTTTTCTTTACAGGAGGACCATCCGAAGCGCGGGAGTGTGTTCTGTAAGGTCCGCAGTAAGAACTTCTGTGGACATCAATATTGCAGGGGGCATGCAGCATGTGCAGCCTCCAGAGGTGTTCTCTGCTATTGGGACCCTCAGGTTTGTACAGTTTGTTCTAACCTGATTACCGAGGCTTTTGACGACCCTAAGTCAACGGAGTCAAGGGATGCTTCCAGGGAAATGTTACGATCATCGGTGAGGGGTTTTCAGAAAAACACCTCAGGTTCCTACCTTCCAAATGAGAAGATGAGGGCTTACCTTTTCCCTAAAGCATCGGCTGATGCAATCATCCCCCAGCCACAGGCGGAGATACCAATTGCCCAGAATCCGGTAGATTCTGAAGTCTCAGCCACCCTTCAAGACATCCAATTGGACGATAGGATGTCGGAAGTGTCGTATTCTACTGAGAAGGACCTTCTGGAGAAGGTCAGGAGGAGGAGCTGTTTCATACTCCTCAAGTAGAAGAGCAAGAAATCGACGAAGTGTCGGTTACGTCTGTTCCGGACCCAGAACCTGTTCCTTCTACATCATCAGCTATCCCAGATGAACTGGGAAGGACTCTTTCTTCCATTGTTTAGATGATCCAACAAATTCAAAGGAAGAATGATGAAAAGGAAGCTGCAATGAAACTGGAGATACGTAGACTTGCAGCATCACGTGGTCCCAGATGCGGCTCAGCGTGAAGGATCTTCCTTTGTGCTCGGAAACCAATCCTTGGAGGTATGCCGAACACATGCCAATGACAACCGGGGAGATCGTGATCTCAGAAAAGTTCGGAGCAATTCCCCTGGAAGAAGTGGAATTTTGGCCCAACAAAGATTCTTTTCTGGACTGCTATGTCCGTCTTAGGAAGGAGCCAGCCTTAAAGGAGGAGACGGAGCCGGAGGTCATAGTTTTTGACCATAGTAAAGCTCAGACGTTACTAACGAGCTCGATGAAAGAGACGGGCTTCACTAACTCAAAGGTGCCCACCTTGAGTAAGAAGCTTCCCTCCTTTGTGGCCTCTCCTACCAGACCCTTTACCTTCTTGGAAAAGGGATATAAGGCTGCCTTAAAAGCGGTGGTGGCAGGGAAACCACGCCCCTCCTTGGAGGAGTGCAAGCCGTTATTTCTGACCTTGCCCTTGGACCAAGAAGACTGGAAGGACGTACACCTTACCTTCTCAGTTGGGAAACTGGAAGCTGATATTGCTGAACGCCAGTTCGGTGAGGCGCTTCCAAAACTGTCGGAGGTTCTCTTGCGTACAGAGCAAGAGACAAAGGAAAGACTTGCAGCATCGATGTCGTTGCAAACGACACTAGAAACGATGGCAAGTGACCCCAAGAACCAGGACATGTTCATGGTTGTGGCCAAAACCCATCTGGCCACAGTTACGAAGGATTTCTATAGCTTTTTTAAAGATAGGAGAGCCTGTAGAGAGTTCGTGTTCGCCTCGGTTGAGGTGAGGCACGAACCGAGGAAACTGATCTCCTCTCGTATTTGGGGTAAAGACCTCTTTCCCAATGAAGTGGTTAAAGAGGTAGTAGACAAGACCGTCACAGAGAATAGTAACCTTCTCAAAAAGTGGGGCTTAGATCTTAAGAGAAAGTCTTCTCCGGATGAGGGTCCCCAACCCAAGAAGAAGACAAAAAGGCCTAGGCCATCCTCTCGGCCGGCTAAACCCTACCGACAACAACATCAACAACAACTTCCTGTGACCACGGTGCCTCGGATAGTGGCACAACCTCCAACCATGTACCAGCTGGTACCTCAACAAACGGCGACACAGTCGCCAGTTCTCAACCCAGCATCCGAAAGGCAGACTTCTTCCTTTCTTTCGAGAGCCAGAGGAACAGCCAGAGGTTCTTCTAGACGCCCTTCAAGAGGAAGGGGATCCAGGGGAGGACGCGGTCAAGGAGGCAAGGCCTCAGGTCCACAACAGCAGAAGTAGATACTTCCAGTAGGAGGGAGATTACAGCTTTTTAGGGATCGCTGGACCTTCGATCCCTGCACCCACAGCCTAATAAAGAATGGACTAAGTTGGAGCTGGAGCAGTCCTCCACCTCAATTTCCTCAATTCTTCCAACACTCAACCCCGCTCTGGAAGAATATGTCCGAGAACTCTTAGACAGAATAGTAATCCGGAAGATTAAGTCCATCAAATTCCAAGGAAGGCGGTTTTGTGTTCCAAAGAACGACTCAGAAAAACTCAGAGTCATTCTACACTTGTCGCCACTCAACAAGTTCATAGTGAACTACAAGTTCAGAATGCTCATACTTTAACACATAAGGACCCTACTGCCCAAAAAGGCATATGCTGTGTCTATAGAATTATTTGATGCTTATTGGCACGTTCCAATTAATCGTCACCTCTTCCCCTACCTAGGCTTCAAGTTATATTGATAACTTTACGCCTTCAGAACCATGCCTTTTGGGCTAAACATAGCCCCAAGGATTTTCACGAAACTCTTGAACGCAGCCGTCAATCAATTACGCCTAAAGGGGGTCCAAGTAGTAGCCTACTTGGACGACTGGCTGGTGTGGGCACCATCCAGGACAGAATGCATGCAAGCTTCTAAGATAGTGGTCCAGTTCCTGGAACATCTGGGATTCAAGATCAACATCAAAAAGTCTCGTCTTTCTCCAGCTCAAAAATTTCTGTGGTTGGGGATCCACTGGAATTTGGAGTCACATCGGCTTTCCATTCCTAGTAAGAAGAGAAAAGAAATAGTAGGATCTGTCAAAAGTCTATTGAAATCCTAACGGATATCAAGACGTGAACAGGAAAGAGTGCTGGGCTTTCTACAGTTTGCTTCGATAACAGATCCAGTGCTTAAGGATGCAACAGGAGTCTGGAGAAAATACGCATCAAACGCGCGAAGAAATGGCACCTGTCAGCAGTTCACATTCAAGGGTTCCGCAATGTGACAGCGGACGCTCTATTTAGGTTTACACCTATAGAGTCAGAATGGTCCCTTGACGCAGGATCGTTCTCCTTCATCTCGAGTCAAGTCCCGGAGCCGCAAATAGACCTCTTTGCGACGAAAGACAACAAGAAAATAGTTCGTCACGTGTCCCCTTACGAGGATCCGTTAGCGGAGGCAGTGGACGCTATGTCCCTGGACTGGAACAGAGGGTCCAGTATCTATCTGTTCCCTTAGCACACCTCCTTTTGAAGGTCCTCAATATGCCGAGATCCTTCAAAGGGAAAGCTGCAATAGTGGCCCACAAGTGGCCAAATAGCGTGTGGTTCCCTCTGGCATTGGAACTATGATTAAAATTCGTACCGCTACCGGATCCATCACTGTCTCAGCGAGTACAGAAGTCGACTGTCTTCGCTCCATCACAGAAATCACGGAACCTACATCTCATGATTTTCTCTCCTTAACGGTGAGAAAAAGATTCGGTGTTTAAAAGTCGGTTTAGAGTTTTGAAGGAAACTAAAAGACATTATGAGGCTTCAGGGAAGAAATAGCTATAATTTGTCAAGGTGAAGAAACCGAAAGAAATCCCAACAGATTCCTATTTATCATTCTTAATTCACCTTCATGAGCAAGGTTTAGCAGCTTAAACAATTCTATTGTTCAAGCCTGCCTTGACAAGTCAGATACCATATGCCTTACAGGTCGACCTTTCTAACGACGTTCTTAATGAACTAGCCCTTCAGCGCTTCCAAAGACCATTTGCTTGGTCATTAGATATGATTCCTCATTGTGTATAAATAATGAACAATGAGGAATGTGCTTAGAAGGTTTTGAATTCAGGTCATATTTCTGTTTGCACTTGCCTTCGGGGCCAGAGTTAGTGAATTGTGGCTCTCTCTAGAGAGGAAGGCCACGTCCAGTTCTTGGAGGGAGAACTGAATCTATTTCCAGACCCAATGTTTCTTACCAGGAACAAGCTACCCAACAACAGGTGGGGTCCCTAGAGAATCTGTCCTCTGGAGGAAGAAGCATCTCTATGTCTAGTGGAGTGCCTAAAGGTCTATCTTCATAGAACTCCAGACTTTATGGGAGGACAGCTGTTCAGAAGAGAAACCCTGGGTTCAAAGTTATCTATAACGAAGGGCGAAATTCACCCGTGTTATTCGCAGAACGGATCCAGACAGTACACCCGTTAGTCAGGATCCGAGGAAAGTTGCCTCTTCCATAAAATTTCTTTAATTATATGGACTTTGAACATCCTTATTTGCACACCGGCTGGTAGTCATCCAAGGCATTCTTTATGCACTATGCGAAGCAAGTGGAGAAACTTATGAGATCTGTGGTAGCAGCAGGTAGAATTCTTTAACCTTCTGTTTTAAGTCTGCGAGGAACAGTGTAATTAATTTGGGACGATTAATTAAAAGGGTGCGCGTGTAGTCACTGTATGTTACTACACGCTGAGCGATAGGCCACGAAAGTGTCCTTACGAACTGTTCCATTGACGGCGTTAATCTATAGCCTAATATGGACACTTGTGCCAAGCGTTTTTTACGCTAGTGTACGTAAACAGTATACAGACTATATCATTATTATTAATAATTCTAATGAAGTGGCAAATCTGTTTCCTAGTAGATGAAACAATATTTCTGTTGACTGTTTTTCTTTATGCTTTCACACATATCATCCACATTTTATAAATTTTGTAAATCTGATCTGATATGTTCGTTTAATAAATTTTAATAAACTAGTTCATACGAGGTGTTACAGATACTGTACTATAGGGA
>NC_090738.1:78420304-78422804 GCF_036898095.1 Palaemon carinicauda
ATTAATAATTCTTTAAGAAATAAGGTAACGCGGATTAAACCACGTGAATAAGAGGATGGGAGCTCTAAATTCAAATGTTACTTCACATATTATTTATTTTAACAAGTTAATCCTTATGTCTTTTTTATATAATTGCTATAATCTACATGCAGAAAAAAGCAATTTCCTAACTTTTCAATCGCCGTTATCAAAGAGATGCTGCTCCCCTTTAGGTAGGTTGACCTGAATTCCTACCTAAAAATTGGTTAAAAGACAGAACGAAGGCGTAGCAAAATCTCACTTAAAGGTGAGATGAAAATCCGGTAGATTAAACTCTGCTATTGCCTACAAATTCAAAAAGATAACTTTGTGCAGTAAAAGAAATACAATCACAATATGTGTAAACGAAATAATCTCTTACATTCATGTTCATTCTAAAGATTTAATATTGCACTATTTACTTTATGAGTGATTATATCATAAGTATACTATATCATCACCAATAATTCACCATTTACTCAATAAGTAACTATATCATATGTATACTGTGTGTTCCCGTTTCTGTTGTCTCCAAGTCACTGTAATTCAAAGAACTTCGTTTGAATTAGAGAGTAATAGACAAGCATAATCACAGTTGGCTCCACCGTACTGCATTTATTTGAAGGTCCACTGGCTTATCTATCTATCTATCTATGAAGTTTACTTTTGTCTATAGTTCTAGCATCACTCTTTATAATATTGATGTTCTTTGCCCGCTATCAGTGCGGTTTGCTCTCTCTCTCTCTCTCTCTCTCTCTCTCTCTCTCTCTCTCTCTCTCTCTCTCTCTCTCTCTCTCTCTCTCTCTCTCTCTCTCGTATTTTTCTTTATTAATTTTCTTTTCATTTAAGACATTTCTCGAATTATTTTGATGGAAATTGCAATTCCTATAAATATTTATCTTTCTCTAATATGTTAAATACAGATACTTATTCAGGTATTTTGTACTTAGAATTGAAATCAACCCATCTTCACCATCGTAGCTAATTGGTAGTTTGTTACTTGGCATTCAATTATTGATAAATTTTGCACATTTTTACGTGTTTTTCATATTCAAATAAGCCATATATATTTTTGATACATTAATGTCTGGATTCTCTTAACGACCTCGGGATCAGAGCCCCAGGCGAAATCAATTAGCTACGATGGTGAAGATGGGTTGATTTCAATTCTAAGTACAAAATACCTGAATTCGACAGGTATAAGTACAGAAGAATTGTCATTGACTTTTATCTTTCTTCGTGGCCAAGTGGGTTAGTCACTGTCTGTACAAGCTTGCCGACCAGGGTTCGATTCCCGGCCGGAGCCAAGCTCTTGTCTTTGTGTGATTTCGCCGGGGGCTCTGATCCCGAGGTCGTTAAGAGAATCCAGACAATAATGTATCAAAAATATATATGGCTTATTTGAATATGAAAAACACGTAAAAATGTGGAAAATTTATCATTAATTGAATGCCAAGTAACAAACTACCAATTAGCTACGATGGTGAAGATGGGTTGATTTCAATTCTAAGTACAAAATACCTGAATTCGACAGGTATAAGTACAGAAGAATTGTCATTGACTTTTATCTTTCTTCGTGGCCAAGTGGGTTAGTCACTGTCTGTACAAGCTTGCCAACCAGGGTTCGATTCCCGGCCGGAGCCAAGCTCTTGTCTTTGTGTGATTTCGCCTGGGGCTCTGATCCCGAGGTCGTTAAGAGAATCCAGACATTAATGTATCAAAAATATATATGGCTTATTTGAATATGAAAAACACGTAAAAATATGCAAAATTTATCATTAATTGAATGCCAAGTAACAAACTACCAATTAGCTACGATGGTGAAGATGGGTTGATTTCAATTCTAAGTACAAAATACCTGAATTCGACAGGTATAAGTACAGAAGAATTGTCATTTTCTTTTATCTTTCCTCGTGGCCAAGTGGGTTAGTCACTGTCTGTACAAGCTTGCCGACCAGGGTTCGATTCCCGGCCGGAGCCAAGCTCTTGTCTTTGTGTGATTTCGCCTGGGGCTCTGATCCCGAGGTCGTTAAGAGAATCCAGACATTAATGTATCAAAAATATATATGGCTTATTTGAATATGAAAAACACGTAAAAATGTGCAAAATTTATCATTAATTGAATGCCAAGTAACAAACTACCAATTAGCTACGATGGTGAAGATGGATTGATTTCAATTCTAAGTACAAAATACCTGAATTCGACAGGTATAAGTACAGAAGAATTGTCATTGACTTTTATCTTTCTTCGTGGCCAAGTGGGTTAGTCACTGTCTGTACAAGCTTGCCGACCAGGGTTCGATTCCCGGCCGGAGCCAAGCTCTCGTCTTTGTGTGATTTCGCCTGGGGCTCTGATCCCGAGGTCGTTAAGAGAATCCAGACATTAATGTATCAAAAATATATATGGCTTATTTGAATATATATATATATATATATATATATATATATATATATATATATATATATATATATATATATATAT
>NC_090738.1:78430304-78437804 GCF_036898095.1 Palaemon carinicauda
CCAAGAATCGAGGCTATCTTAGGAATAGATTTTATCCCTCTCTAATGATTAAATTTGCATTTTGGGATGAAAAGATACAATAACAGTAAAAGCCATGAGACAGTAAGTGTGTGTGTTAGTTCGGAGAGATATTCAAGTAGGGTAACAGTTGTAATTGAGAAAGGAGTGTTGTCTCCCCAGACCCTTATGAGCATATCTGTGAGCCCGTGTCGCCCTCTTGCGGAAGGAACCAAGGTAGTTGTTAAACCACATGATTGGGTCCATATGATATTTGAGGGTTTGACAGAAATTAAAGAGAACAGAGCTGATATAACGATAGTTAATTTGTCAAATAAAAGAGTTGGTTTAGGAAGTGATTCTTTGTGTGAATTAGAGTTATGTGAAATTGCTTATAATGGGATTTTGGGAGCCACAACTCCAGCCCGCACAGATGAACGCAATCAGAATTTGATTATGCAAGCGCGAAAATGATTTCCCTCAGAATATCAGCCTGTAGTTAGTGACTTTGTTAATAATTATTCCGATGTAATTGCAATTGGAGATGAGCCACCCGAGAGGATTGATTGATTTCCCTTTAGCATTAAAACTGGACAGGCGAAGCCGATCAAGTCAAGGCCTTATTAGGTACCCATTCATTTACAGGGAGAGATAGAAAGGGAAATTAATATATTAAGGGAAAAAGGGATAATCAACGGAGGCGAATCCCCCCGGGCTTCTCCTATTGTAGCTGTTAGGAAAAAGGATGGCTCAGTAAGATTGTGTGTGGATTATAGGAAGTTGAATGCAGTCACTGAGGATAATGCAATTCCATTGCTCTCGATCGAAGAATTACTTGTGAAATTACGGGATAGCCAATATTTTACAACTGGTGATTTAAAATCTGGCTACTATCAAATACCCCTTCAGGAAGACGGTAAATGTAAAACGGCCTTTATAGCAATGATCAATTATTTCAGTTTAATTTTCTTCCTTTCGGTGTTAAAAAATTCTCCAAGTTTTTTTTTTTTTCTAGACTAATGGTGGTGGTTTTGTCGCCCTTAACTGGCCATAAAGTTCTTGTTTATATTGATGATATAATTACAGGGAAAACGGGCGAAGAACATATTGATAATATTTGTAAAGTTTTAGAAGCATTGCAACGTAATGGTATGAATATAAATTTGTCATAGTGCAAATTTTTCTGTAAACAGGTCGAATTTTTCGGTCACATAATAACCCCAAAAGGAATCCAACCCTGCGCCAGTAAAGTAGCGACTATTAGAGATTTCCCCAGGCCACGTAACTCTAAGGAAGTAGCTGGGTCCCTTGAGCTTCCTGGTTATTACCGTAAATTCATAATAGTTTTTGGAGAGATAGCGAGACCCTTAGATGCTTTAAAGAAACAAAAAGTAATAAATTGGGGAGGGAAAGAAGAAAGGGCCTTTAACCATTTGAAACCTGCCTTAACTAGCAATGAATTACTCACATATCCTAGATTTGATCGCCCGTTTTTAGTGACAACAGATGCGAGTAGCTTAGCTATTGGTGGTGTAGTTTCTCAACGAGATGATAAAGGCAGAGAGGGACCCATTTGTTTTGCTTCCGGGGCATCAAAAGGAGCAGAGAAGAATTCTAATACATTCAATCAAGAGGATTTGACTATTCTTTGGGTTTTAGAGAGGCATCGGTTCTTTTTATTAGTTCAGTCGATTGAGTTGCAAAGTGATCATCGCCCCTTACATGATTTGTATTACAAAATTGATTTGACCTCTCGTCAAGCAAGATGGATTGAGAGATTGTTAGAGTTTACAGTGAACCCTCGTTTATCGCGGTAGATAGGTTCCAGACCCGGCCGCGATAGGTGAAATTCCGCGAAGTAGTGACATCATATTTACCTATTTATTTAACATGTATATTCGGACTTTTAAAACCTTCCCTTGTACGTAGTACTGTTAACAAACTACCCTTTAATGTACAGAACACTTAATGCATGTACTACAGCACCCTAAAGTAAAACAGGCACAAATATTGAAGGCGATTTTATATCATGCTTTTCCTAAACACCTAAAAAGCACGATAAAAAATGGCAACCAATGTTTTGTTTACGTTCATCTCTGATCATAATGAAGAAACAAACTCATTTAGTGTACACATATATGTATAGGTTAGTTTTTGCATCGATTATATTGATTATACAGTATGTTGATTTTTTTATTACCAATGTTTTACTTTATTTTTCTTAGGACTTCCAAATGAAATGTTTTTCTTTATGACGCCGCCTGAAACGACGGCGTCATAAAGTACTGTACGCTCAGTAAACAACCATGCTCAGAACAAAGAAGGCATTTAACGCGCATGATGAAAGTGATAAATAATGATATTTACAGTAAAAGCATTTACAAAATATGTTATTAGTACAAATATAATTTACCGTATCTATACAAAATCATACAGTACATACTGTACGTAGCAAAGCAGGAAAACAATTTACGAGAGAGAGAGAGAGAGAGAGAGAGAGAGAGAGAGAGAGAGAGAGAGAGAGAGAGAGAGAGAGAGAGAGAGAGAGAGAGAGAGAGATTGTTTTACGTACGTAAATGTAAATTTTAAACAAAAAAATATGATAGGTTACAACATGTAGACTTTTAAAGAGAGAGAGAGAGAGATTGTTTTACGTACGTAAATGTAAATTTTAAATAAAAAAAATATGATAGGTTACAACATGTAGACTTTTAAAACCTTACCTTTAACTTAATGCTTACAGTACTAATCTATAAAACAGGCACAAATATTAGAATGTGAGAATATTAAAGTAAAAAATAAAGATTGTTACTGTACTCACCACGAAAGAAGTTCAAGAAAAACTTGAATGATGATGGCGATGAATTTGCTGCACAGTAGAAATGATGATGATGAAGCTGATGATGTGTTCTACTGTGCAGCCAGGTAGTATTTTACGTCTCTTCAGACGGAGGTGTCTTTTTCTGGGACACCTCTTCAACTTCTTCAATTTCTTCCGAAGGCGTAGTAGCAGGAGGAACTGGCTCTTTTTTGCGAGGCTGGAAGAACATTGTGATCGGAAGTTGTTGCCGCTGCTTCTTTTTTCGATCTAAGAGCATCTTGTAAGGAGTCATTATGTCATCAACCTTGTTGCAGAATTGCATCGACCGAACCATATCCTCATCCCACTCTTGCAACATTTCTTTCACCTCCTTTATATGGTTGCAGACCTTGGCAAGCCGTTCTAGTGTTAAGCCCGTTTCTTCGACATTTTCTTGGGTCTCTTCCTGGGTTTCACTCTCTTCTTCGCTTGCCGATTTCGTCAGGTCTTCGAGGTCTGCGTCAGTTAGGGGCTGGGAATGGCAGTCCAACAACTCGTCGACGTCTTCAGTCGTCATGTCGCCAAACCCGTCACCTCCAATTATGGCAGCCAACTGCACAGATTTGCGTACTTCAGAGTGTTGGATTTCAGCAGGTGTAAATCCTTCGTCGTCGTAAACAATCTCGGGCCACAACTTCTTCCAGCTCGCATTCACAGTTGCAGGTTTCATCTCTTGAAGTGCCTTCTGAATATTCTTCAGGCACGTGGCTATGGTGTACTGCCGCCAGTACGCCTTCAAGTTAAAATCTTCATCCTCATCATCTTGGGCAGCATCCACACACGCAACGAGGTCCGCCAAGGTATTCTTCGTGTAGAGGGCCTTGAACGCCCTGATAACCCCCTGGTCCATCGGTTGAATTAATGACGTGGTGTTGGGTGGCAGGAACTCAACCTGAACGCCCTCACGCGACAGGTCAGTTGCGTGTCCACCAGCGTTATCCATAAGGAGAAGGATCTTGAATGGCAAGCCCTTCTCTACGAGATATTCATTGACTTGCGGGATGAAACACTGGTGGAACCAGTTGGAGGTCAGCATCTTCGTAATCCATGCTTTTGGATTATGCATCCAGTACACGGGAAGGAGATTCTTATTCTTATTTTTCAAAGCGCGAGGATTTTTCGACTTATAAATAAGCCCCGGCTTTAGCAAAAATCCAGCAGCATTGCCACACATCACAAGGGTAACGCGATCCTTGAATGCTTTAAAGCCAGAGGCTTTGGCTTCCTCTTTGAACAGGAAAGTTCACGACGGCATTCTCTTCCAAAACAAGCCGGTCTCATCCATATTAAAGACTTGTTCCGGCTTGTATCCAACTTCGGCGATAATATTCTTGAACGTCTGGTTCACGTAAGTTTCAGCAGCGGCAATGTCAGCCGAAGCAGCCTCGCCATGCAGGGAAACGCTTTTCTGAAACTTCGCGAATCATCCTTTGCTGGCGGAAAAACGTTGTTTCTGAGGCTGGGATTCAGTGGATGTCCCTGGTTGAGGATCCTCTACATCATCATCTTCTTCAGCATGGTTGCCATCGTCGTCTTGAGGTTCCTTTGCAGCAAAATTCTGATACAAGCTCAAAGCCTTTGTTCGGATGGTGTTCGTATCCAAGGCTATGTTCTTCTTACGGCAGTCGGCAATCCACACAGCTAAAGCACCTTCCATGCGTACGATCGTTTTATTACACGTTGTAACGACTCGCTTCGCTGATCTGCTGAAGGTGATTGCAGCCGTCTTTCTAATGTTCGCCTCGTCCTTCTTCATATAGCGAACAGTATATTCGTTGATTCCAAAATGGCGCGCTGCGGCCGCATAGCTTCTACCGTCTTTTAACATATCGAGAAGCGTAACCTTCTCAGCAATCGTCATCATCCTTCGGTGGCGTTTAGGCTCACTACCAGCCTTAGTAGAAGCAGAATGCATGGGAGGCATTGTACAGTAGGATTTGACAAAAAGTTCAACTTAAAAAGGTCGCACACAGCACAGATTAAACTTCACAAACTTAAGAACGTCTACTCAGCGATACACGGTAAGAGAAAGTGGACGACCCGGGCCCGCGAGAACCTAGATGCTGCGGGTTGGAGATGAGGGCAAAACACCAATCACAGGCTAGATAACAAAACTTGATTTCTGATTTGTCATCTATCAGCGCTTGAACCAATCACAACCCTTCTTACAGTATATGATGTGTAGGTTACCAACTCAAAGTACAAGATACCTTGGGCATACCGTACGTACAGTATTAATAATAATAATAATAAATAATGATAATAATACAGTACAGTACTGTAATAATAATAATAATAATGATAATAATAATAACAATCATAATTTTATTAACAACAACAATAATAATAATAATAACAATATAATAATAGCTTTACGTATGCTATTTTATTCTTTTGTAGGATGTGTGTTTGTGTCTCTCTCTCTCTCTCTCTCTCTCTCTCTCTCTCTCTCTCTCTCTCTCTCTCTCTCTCTCTATCTATCTCTCTCTCTCTCTCTCTCTCTCTCTCTCTCTCTCTCTCTCTCTCTCTCTCTCTCTCTCGTACGCTTAATCGAAATGTGATTTTTGCAACAAATAATATTATTGGATGCAGTACTACGTACGTATACATACAAAAGATTCATGGAAAAGAAGAACATCCATTACATTTGTAGTACAGTAGTAGCCATAAGCAGCCTTACACCATTCTAATATTGTATGACTGCATCTGATTTGCGTTTCATGTTCAATTTAATTTTACTACGTACTGTATACAGTACTGAATTATCGTATGATAATAATACAGTAATAATAATAATAATAATGATAATAATAATAACAATAATAATTTTATTAACATCAACAACAATAATAATAATAATAACAATAATAATAAACGTAATAGCTTTACGTATGCTATTTTATTCTTTTGTAGGATGTCTCTCTCTCTCTCTCTCTCTCTCTCTCCTCTCTCTCTCTCTCTCTCTCTCTCTCTCTCTCTCTATCTCTCTCTCGTACGCTTATTCGAAATGTGATTTTTGCAACAAAGAATATTATTGGATGCAGTACTACGTACGTATACATACAAAAGAATCATGGAAAAGATGCACATCCATTACATTTGTAGTATAGTAGCCATCAGCAGCCTTACACCATTCTAATATGGTATGACTGCATCTGATTTGCGTTTCATGTTCGATTTAATTTTACTACGTACTGTATACAGTACTGTATTATCGTATGATCACATTCTCTTTTCGTGTTTTATTTCTTTCTGTGCTGAATTATATATCATATGTAATGCAATGAACAATCAGTAAGAGCAGATATTACTACTTACAGTATTAATGGAATTACAGGTAACAAAATATGGTATTTGGGGGTCTTCAGATTTCGCGGTATTTTCGAAATTTCCGGAAAATCCGCGATATGTATATATATATGGGTATGGAGAAAACCCGCGGAGTGGTGAATCCGTGATGGTCGAACCGCGAAATAGCGAGGGTTCACTGTAATATAAAGGGGTTTCACCACATAGAAGGTAATACTAACAAGGTAGCTGATGGTCTCTCCAGAGGTGCAGTAATAGGAGTAACAACTAGGGCACAAAAGAGTACGGAAGAACGTAACTAAATTTTGAAGACCCCCATTAAAATAGAAAAAATAAAGAACGGGATGAGCAGGCAGGAGACAGAGAGAGAAGTTGGCCACTCCGGAGAGAGAGAGAGAGAGAGAGAGAGAGAGAGAGAGAGAGAGAGAGAGAGAGAGAGAGAGAGATACGAGCGTCGGAAGTGAAAATATGTGGGTGGCCGAGGACATGACCAGGGGTGTCCTAGAATGAATGCCCTGATGATGCAGGTTTGATTGAATTGGGAGGTTGGGACATAAAAGAAGTCCGAGAGGGACAGAAAAAAAAAAGGAATGGATGGAAAGAGTGCGATCAGTGATTAAAGGGCAATCGAAGAGTTATCCGTCATTTCTGAATGTGCCTCGTGAAATATTTTTTTATTGAAAATTATATCTTATATTGTGCTTACGAGAAGAGGGGAGGGAAATTTTGTGCACGGGTAGTTCTTTCTCCCTCTTTAATTAAACGAGCCATCCACATTGTACATGCAAATTCGTATGCAGGGCATTTAGGGATTGATAGAAGATTAAGGAGAGCACGTGAATCCTTCTTTTGGTTAGGAATGAAAAAATGTATAGAGAATTAAATAAAAGATTGTCATGCTTGTAACTGTTTCAAAGAACATAAAAACACTGTACGGAAGCCAAAAAGTGGCCTTTGGTTCCTATTTAATTTTATGGAATGCATATGAATGTAGTAGGATAATTTCCTACTCGGTTAACACAACATAAGTGGATACTTTTACTCGGTACACTCATACTTACGCAATGTTGGATAAATCTGCAAATTCATTAGTCTAGGCGCTGTGCTCTTTCATTACTAAGTTTGGTTGGCCGAAAATTTTGATAAGTGATAATGGTCTTGAGTTTATAAATAAGGTGGTGAAATCAGTCACGGACTTGAATACTTTCCAGTGACCACATAAAGGCCTTCAGCAAATGGATTAGTGGAATCGCATAATAGGGTAGTAGTGCGAATTTTACGTTACTTAGTGGCTGACGACTCCCTTCATTGGCACGCCATGCATCCTACAGCTG
>NC_090738.1:78445304-78457804 GCF_036898095.1 Palaemon carinicauda
CATAATCCCACCTTACTACAACTACTTGTAGGTCCACTGGCTGATTTATTGATCTATCTATCTATCTATCTATATGTCTATCTATATATCCGTGTATAAAGTTCATCTTTTTTCTATATCGCTAGCATCAAATTTTATTAAGTTGATGTTATTTTCCCGCTATAAGTGTGGTTTGCTCCCTCTCTCTCTCTCTCTCTCTCTCTCTCTCTCTCTCTCTCTCTCTCTCTCTCTCTCTCTCTCTCTCTCTCCCCGATTATGTTTTCAATGTGAAGTCCAATTGAAGTCTAATTTCGAATATCCAACGATAATGGCTTCTAAGATTTGGTTTCAGATACGTTTTAAACGTCAGTTTTTCAATTTTTCTTAATTTTATGATTTATTTACGATGTTTTTCGAAGCATTTTGAATGTATATATATATATATATATATATATATATATATATATATATATATATATATATATATATATATATATATATATATATATGGTGACTGGTAAATTCCACTAGGGTATAACTAAAATACCTATTACCCACCGAACTATAAATTTTTACTTGGGTTTATTCAACTACAGAAGAGGTCCTCGTTACACACTACCTAACAAATTAATCGATACCTCAAATATTGGTTCTTCCTTTTTTACTAATTTATCAACAGATTTTCACTGGCGTTTCAACTGTTCCTCAGTTTAACTATGAAATTTGATGCCCTCAGGCATGGAAACATTTTTAACTTTAGATAAAAACCATCGTAAGTTTGGCTACGAAGATAATTGTGTATGCGAAAAGAATGGAGCTGAGAACAGTGAAACAAAAATCTATTACTGATGCCACAATTATTACCGGGTGAGACAGCACACAAATTTCAACTCCAGTATACGAGAAATTATCTGCTGTATGCAAGTGGCTTCCATGACCACTCGAAAAGCAGTGCGCACGTTAATGCTCGAAATGCTGTTAATTGAATGAAAAATTATGTGAAGTTAATAAGTACGGTATCGTACGGGAAATGGTGTTTTTTTTTTTTTCCTTTAACATTTTTTTTCCTATTAAAGACATTATCACTGGATTCGAAGCTTTTGCGAATCCATAAATTGGAACAGTAAGAGGACGTGGTGTTCGTCAAAGAAGAGAAAACCAGCAGTTTTCTATCCAACTCATGAATATACACGACCCCGTTTTAAATGGCTTGCCATCAATAACATCTACACATCCAAAATGGTGAAAACTTTGCAATGCCCTTAAGATTAAAGAAGGAAGGGCTAACCCAAACGAAAACTGCACATTCGCGTTGTGACTTAACAACAAAAATGCTAGGAAATAATTGTTGCAGGAATAAAGAGATTGTTGAAAATTATCAATCTTAAAATGCTTTGGATTTTGAGAGAAATGTTGAACGCAATTTGTCATGAGTTTTTCATTTTAAATGTATTAAACTTTGAATACATGAATATAATGTGAACATCCTTAAGTTGAATTTTTCTCAGTGGAATATTCCTTGGTGTAATTTTCTTAGTGGAATTTACCTATATATATATATATATATATATATATATATATATATATATATATATATATATATATACTATATATATGCATATATATATATATATATATATATATATATATATATATATATATATATATATATATATATATATAAATATACGGTATATACAAATATATATATATATATATATATATATATATATATATATATATATATATGTATATATATATATATATATATATATATATATATATATATATATATATATATATATATATATATATATATATATATATATATATATATTTATATATATATATATATAGATAAATAGATATATATATATATATATATATATATATATATATATATATATATATATATATATATATATTTATATATATATATATATATATATATATATATATATATATATATATATATATATATATATATATATATATATATATATAGAGGGACTAAAGATGCAATGGCATATTATATTGCTTAAAACCATAAATAAAATAGAGCTATGAATTAATGTTACAGATTTAATCAAGTATAGCCTAGAAGGATTGATGAAAAGCAATATTGATTAGAAATAATTATTACAACTATAAATTTCAAGTAAATGTGTATTATATCTACAGATTACAAGGAAATGGCATTAGAGGTATCGTGGTTTAACCACTATGTTGAGTAAAAATCTGACTGTAGAAGCATATGTGTAACTGAATTTACTGAAAGTCGGATTGTTTTCTATAAGTTTTATGAAAATGTATTATTCCGTTAGCAGTTCTGAAGTATACAGTGGTAATTAGTTAACTGTTATTAATGACAGTAAGAAATTGTAATGTAAAAAGTGTGCCGTAATACCAGTTCCCTTTACTTTGAATACTAAAAATTAATTATAAGAAATGAAAGACAAGAAAATCGGCTACATTCATTATTCGAGGAATGGGGTATATAAATCTCTCTCTCTCTCTCTCTCTCTCTCTCTCTCTCTCTCTCTCTCTCTCTCTCTCTCTCTCTCTCTCTCTCTCTCTCTATATACATAAATATATGTATATAATTATATATATATATATATATATATATATATATATATATATATATATATATATATATATATATATATATATATATATATATATATATATATATATATATATATATATATATAAATATATATATACACACACACATATATATATATATATATATATACATGTATATATATAATATAAATATACATATATATACATATATATATATATATATATATATATATATATATATATATATATGTATATATATATATATATATATATATATATATATATATATACATATATATGTGTATATATATACATATATATATATATATATATATATATATATATATATATATAAATATATATATATACATATTATATATATATATATATACATATATATATATATATATATATATATATATATATATATATATATATATATATATATATATATAACATTGGAAGGGAGATTTCACATACAGCTATTATCATCGATAAGGCTATTCACAATAATTACTGGAAAATTTACGAAAAATAATAGGAGTAACAATGTTATAATCTCAACTACAGGCCAAGGGAATAGAGAATAATGGTATTATCCTGAGTAGATCACCTTTAAAACATTGCCTAACGAGCACTCCTTCTTATTTATAGAAAAATGTAAAGTAAAAAAAAAGAACCTTGACCTTCAATCATTATTTAAGATAATGATCCCCGACATAAGGGTTTTAAAACCTTATTCTTAATTACACTTTTTTTTGTTATGGTTGTTGTAAACATCTAAACTCATTCAGACTTTTATTCAATTTAGAGGAAAATATATTTCACATTCTCATTTTCTCATTCCTTTTTTTATCTTTAATTTTCTTCTTTCAGTTTTGATTAATACCAATGCATAGCAGGGTTGACTGCTCGATATACATTTTTCCTATTTGTATTCCATGCATCTTCTTCCGAGGCCCAAGTCTCAATTTACGATTATCACCGCTCATATAATTATGGGAATTTTCTTATTGGCTTATTTTTCTATGATTTTTCTATGATTTTTCTTGACATGTATTTTCCATTATAATAATCTTTTATGTTTCTTTCTCATATATATTTATAATATAATTCTCGTTTTCTCTAGTTAATGATTTTTGTCCTATCGTTTAATTATATTGTCATGCAATTTCCAATTGTGTCTTTTCATTTTATCGAATGTCCAAATATTCTAAATTTTCTTTTCAAATTTGAGTTCAGGAATTCTTACCCTCAAAATGCCTGTAATTATTTGAATATTTTCACATATGTAAAACACACCAACTATTATTTCATGTACATAGAATCACTTTATTATTACCTTTATGTTTCGTTTTATACTTTAATTTCACACTAAAACTTTTATCTAAGTTAGAATAAGAAAGGGCATAATTAGGCAATTTTCAAAGGAAAACTATAAATTTCTTGGTTAAGTTGTGGCTTTTCAGATTTTATAAAGATTGAATGCTATTCTTCTTTCATTTTCATATGAACCTCTGTCTAGTATTAAAAAGTTGTCCAAAGAGAACGAATTTGCAATATCCAAACATCAAATTTACGATAGAAAAAGAACATGATAATCAAATTCCCTTATTAGACATTTTAATAAAGAAACTAAAATAACGGTACAGACACCAATATTTACAGAAAACCTTCTCACATGGGTCTCGGAGTTGACTTTTTGAGTAGATGCTATGTTAATTTCATTTTAAACACATTTAGCACAATGTTTTACCGAGCATTTTGACTAACGACATCTATTGAAAATGTTCATGAAGAAATAAGTTTCCTTGTCCTAAATCAAAGAAATTTGGTCCGAAAAACTTGAAATATTCTTTAAAATAACCATATTTTAATGATGAAAAAAAAATATATTAAAATCAAAATTAATGAAATCCTGAGTAAACACCTACCACAAACTGGACAGAATAACGGATTTTGAGCGAAGTGAAAAATCTATTTTTGGGCTCATGCCATGTCGTCCTGATGGAAGTTCCTATTAGGTAGCTTTCTAGGGTATATTAGACTACAGTGATATTCCCAGAGAATTTTACCTTAAGATATCCAGAATTCTAACTCCTGGAGCCAATATCCCTAAATAATCTCACAGGGATATCGCATAATACCAGAGGACGTATTTTTGACACGTCACATAGCTATCTTCGCCCCGAACAGTATTAACGCTTCGAGGGGGTATAGTGACAAGAATCTGAAACGAGAATAAAAAGAGAGCCGCTCATAAGGCATCTCTCCTATTCCGTTTCCAGTGTGTATCTGATGAAGGCGGTAGCGCCCTCTTTATTCCTTGTAGCGATATACGAAGTATTACAGATACTGTACTATAGGAAGGGGTCAACAGGCCCTTTTACAATAAAAGGAAGGGGAGGTCCATCAGGACGACATGGCTACCTCACCCAAAAAAGATTTTTCGCGTCGCTCAAAATCCGTTTCTTGGGCTCAGGCCATGTCGTCCTGATGGAAGTTTACCAGAGCATTACTGTATCTGTGTTTTCTCAATCAGTGCCGTACTCTCAAGAAATTATTTTCCTGGTCTGTCTAGACCCAGAGACCTATGATGTTACCGTCATACATCATTTCATCTAAGCATGAACTATGTTAGTGCTTCCTGCCCCCTACAGGGAAGAGTTGTAATAGACTCTGGAAAAAGTCTCGAGGAGTACATAAGAATTTTATGGATGACAAAATGACATGCTTGTTTAGTGGTCTCGCCCTATACAATATAAAGCAAAGTTTATATAAGAGTCACCAGTGTCAGAATGAATTTGTGACACCTTTCCCAATGTGACTACTCTTATAAACTATTGGATAATGGTTGTATCCACATAGAAACAAATTTTGCTTCTTTACCACCAACCCGTTAGGGTACCACGTCAACCCTTCCAAGGAAGGGTTAGAGTGAGTGGACTTTTGCTTGAATCAGGGAATAGTCTCGAAAGACATGCCATGATAAAAATATCCATATTTTACTCTTAATGTTCAGTACATTTCTAATAAAATGAGTGTGGGCGAATAAGACGCAGGGCTCACTATGAACTAGTTTATTAAAATGTAATAAACGTACATATCAGATCAACATTTATAAAATTTATAAAATGTGGATGATATGTGTAAAAGCATAAAGAAAAACAGTCAACAGAAAATATTGTTCCATCTACCAGGAAACAGATTTGCCACTTCAATTGAATTAATAATAATAATGATATAGTCTGTATACTGTTTACATACACTAGCGTAAAAAACGCTTGGCACAAGTGTCCGTATCATGCTATTGATTACCGACACCAATGGAAAAGTTCGTAAGGATACTTTCGTGGCCCATCGCTCAGCGTGTAGTAACATACAGTAACTACAAATTAAATACACTGTTCCTTGCAGACTTAAAACAGAAGGTTCAAGAATTATACTTGCTGCTACCACAGATCTCATAAGTTGCTCCACTTGCTTCGCATAGTGCATAAAGAATGCCTTGGATGACTACCAGCCGGTGTGCAAACAAGGATGTTCAAAGTCCATATAATTAAAGAAATGTTATGGAAGAGGCAACTTTCCTCGGATCATGACTAACGGGTGTGCTGTCTGGATCCGTTCTGCGAATAACACGGGTAAATTTCGCCCATAGTTATAGATAACTTTGAACCCAGGGTTTCTCTTCTGAACAGCTGTCCTCCCATAAAGTCTGAAGTTCTATGAAGATAGACCTCTAGGCACTCCACTGGACATAGAGATGCATCTTCCTTCAGAGGGCAGATTCTCTAGGGACCCCACCTGTTGGTGGGTAGCTTGTTCCTGGTAAGAAACGTTGGGTCTGGAAATAGATTCAGTTTTCCCTCCAAGAACTGGACGTGGCCTTCCTCTCTAGAGAGAATCACTATTTCATAACTCTGGCCCCCAAAGCGAGTACAAAGAGAAATATGACTTAAATTCAAAACCTTCTAAGCACATTCCTCATTGTTCATTATTCATACACAATGAGGAATCATATCTAATGACCATGCAAAGGGTCTTTGGAAGCGCTGAAGGGCTGGTTCATTAAGAGTGTCGTAAGAAAGGTCGACCTGTAAGGCATATGGTATCTGACTTGTCAGGGCAGGCTTGAACAATAGAATTGTGTTGGCTGTTAAACCTTGCTCATGAAGGTGAATGAAGAATGATAAATAGGAATCTGTCGGGATTTCTTTCGGTTTCTTCGCCTTGACAAAGGATAGCTATTTCTACCCTGAAGCCTCATAATGTCTTCTGGCTTCCTCCAAAAGTCTAAACTGACTTTTAAACACCGAATCTTTTTCTCATCGTTAAGGAGAGAAAATCATGAGATGTAGGTTCCGTGCTTTCTGTGATGGAGAGAAGACAGTCAACTTCTGTACTCGCTGAGACAGGGATGGATCCGGTAGCAGTACGAATTTTAATCGTAGTTTTAAGGCCAGAGGGAACCACACGCTATTTGGCCACTTGTGGGCCACTATTGCAGCTTTCCCTTTGAAGGATCTCGGCATATCGAGGACCTTCAAAAGGAGGTGTGCTAGGGGAACAGATAAATACTGGACCATCTGTTCCAGTCCAGGGACATAGCGTCCACTGCCTCCGCTAACGGATCCTCGTAAGGGGACACGTAACGAACTATTTTCTTGTTGTCTTTTGTCGCGAAGAGGTCTATTTGCAGCTCTGGGACTTGACTTGAGATGAAGGAGAATGATCCTGCGTCAAGGGACCATTGTGACTCTATAGGTGTAAACCTAGATAGAGCGTCCTCTGTCACATTGCGGAACCCTTGAATGTGAACTGCTGACAGGTGCCATTTCTTCGCGCATTTGATGCGTATTTTCTCCAGACTTCTATTGCATCCTTAAGCTGTGCTCTTAGCACTGGATCTGTTATCGAACAAACTGTAGAGAGCCCAGCACTTACTCCTGTTCACGTCTTGATATCCGTTTGGATTTCAATAGACTCTTGACAGATCCTGGTATTTCTTTCCTCTTCTTAGTAGGAATGGAAAGCCGATGTGACTCCAAATTCCAGTGGATTCCCAACCACAGAAATTTTTGAGCTGGAGAAAGACGAGACTTTTTGATGTTGATCTTGAATCCCAGATATTCCAGGAACTGGACCACTATCTTAGAAGCTTGCATGCATTTTGTCCTGGATGCTGCCCACACCAGCCAGTCGTCTAAGTAGGCTACTACTTGGACCCCCTTTAGGCGTAATTGATGGACGGCTGCGTTCGCGAGCTTCGTGAAAATCCTTGGGGCTATGTTTAGCCCGAAAGGCATGGTTCTGAAGGCGTAAAGTTATCAATGTAACTTGAAGCCTAGGTAGGAGGAGAGGTGACGATTAATTGGAACGTGCCAATAAGCGTCAACCAAGTCTATAGACACAGCATATGCCCTTTTTGGGCAGTAGGGTCCTTATGTGTTGAAGTGTGAGCATTCTGAACTTGTAGTTCACTATGAACTTGTTGAGTGGCGACAAGTCTAGAATGACTCTGAGTTTTTCTGAGTCCTTCTTTGGAACACAAAACAGCCTTCATTGGAATTTGATGGACTTTACCAACCGGATTACTTTTTTGTCTAAGAGCTCTCGGACATATTCTTCCAGAGCGGGGGTTGAGTGTTGGAAGAATTGAGGAAATTGCGGTGGAGGACTGCTCCATCTCCAACCTAGTTCATTCTTATTTAGGCTCTGGGCCCATCGATCGAAGGTCCAGCGATCCCTAAAAAGCTGTAATCTCCCTCCTACTGGAAGTATCTACTTCTGCTGTTGTGGACCTGAGGCCTTGCCTCCTTAACCGCATCCTCCCCTGGATCCCCATCCTCTTGAAGGGCGTCCAGAAGAACCTCTGGCTGTTCCTCTGGCTCTCAAACAAAAGGAAGAAGTCTGCCTTTCGGTGGCTGGGTTACGAACTGGCGACTGTGTCGCCGTTTGTTGAGGTACCAGCTAGTACGTGGTTGGAGGTTGTGCCACTATCTGAGGCACCGTGGTCACAGGAAGTTGTTGTTGATTTTGCTGTCGGTAGAGTTTAGCCGGCCGAGAGGATGGCCTAGGCCTTTTTGTCTTCCTCTTGGGTTGGGGACCCTCATCCGGAGAAGACTTTCTCTTAAGATCTAGGCCCCACTTTTTGAGAAGGTTCCTATTCTCTGTGGCGGCCTTGTCTACTACCTCTTTAACCACTTCATTGGGAAAGAGGCCTTTACCCCAAATATTAGAGGAGATCAGCTTCCTCGATTCGTGCCTCACCGCAGCCGAGGCGAACACAAACTCTCTACAGGCTCTCCTAGCTTTATTAAAGCTATAGAAATCCTTCGTAACTGTGGCCAGATGGGTTTTGGCCACAACCATGAACATGTCCTGGTTCTTGGGGTCACTTGCCATCGTTTCTAGTGTCGTTTGCAACGACATCGATGCTGCAAGTCTTTCCTTTGTCTCTTGCTCTCTACGCAAGAGAACCTCCGACAGTTTTGGAAGGGCCTCACCGAACTGGCGTTCAGCAATATCAGCTTCCAGCTTCCTGACTGAGAAGGTAAGGTGTACGTCCTTCCAGTCTTGGTCCAAGGGCAAGGTCAGAGATAATGGCTTGCACTCCTCCAAGGGGGGGGGGGGCATGGTTTCCCTGGCTCCACCACTTTTAAGGCAGCCTTATATCCCTTTTCCTAGAAGGGAAAGGCTCTGGTAGGAGAGGCCACAAAGGAGGGAAGCTTCTTACTCAAGGCGTGCACCTTTGAGTTAGTGAAGCCCCTCTCTTTCATCGAACTCGCTAGTAACGTCTGAGCTTTACTATGGTCAAAAACTATGACCTCCTTCGGCTCCGTCTCCTCCTTTAAGGCTGGCTCCATCCTAAGACGGACATAGCAGTCCGGATAAGAATCTTTGTTAAGCCAAAATTCCACTTCTTCCAGGGAAATTGCTCCCAACTTTTCTGAGATCACGATCTTCCCGGTTGTCATTGGCATGTGTTTGGCATACCTCCATGGATTGGTAACCGAGCACAAAGGAAGATCCTTCATGCTGAGCCGCTTCTGGGGCCCACGTGATGCTGCAAGTCTACGTATCTCCAGTTTCATTGCAGCTTCCTTCTCATCATTCTTCCTTTGAATTTGTTGGATCATCTTAACAATAGAAGAAAGAGTCCTTCCCAGTTCATCTGGGATAGCAGACGATGTAGAAGGAACAGGTTCTGGGTCCGGAACAAACGTAACCGACACTTCGTCGATTTCTTCCTCTTCTACTTGAGGAGCCTGGAACAGCTCCTCCTCCTGACCTTCTCCTAGAAGGTCCTTCTCAGTAGAATCCGACACCTCCGACATCCTATCGTCCAATTGGATGTCTTGAAGGGCGGCTGAGACTTCAGAATGTACCGGATTCTGGGCAATTGGTATCTCTACGTAAGGCTGGGGGAAGATTGCATCAACCGATGCTCTAGGGAAAAGGTAGGCCCTCATTTTCTCATTTGGAAGTTAGGGACCTGAGGTGTTTTTCTGAAAACCCTTCACCCAGGATTGTAACGCTTTCCTGGCAGCATCTCTTGACTCCGTTGACTTGGGGTCGTCAAAAGCCTCGGTAATCAGGTTAAAACAAACTATACAAACCTGAGGGTCCCAATAGCGGAGATCACCTCAGGAGGCTGCGCATGTTGCGTGCCTCCTGCAATATTGATGTCCACAGAAGTTCTTATTGCAGACATTACAGAATACACTCCTGCACTTTGGATGGTCCTCCTGCGAAGAGAAAAAAATTCCATGAGTATCAAGTGAAGGCTTTCACTTATATTCAGACATTTAGCTTATAGAGATAAGCTATAAAAGAAAGAAGGAAAGACGCATACTTTTATTTCTTGTCCAGTCAATTGTTGAAACCTCCCGAGATATTAAAACTAAGGTTAATTCTATTCTAGAATACCTTATGTAATTCCCTAAACGGAAATTTATGTTGTAGTTCACACCTTGAGATAAAGTTTTAATATACGGGATAGAAAGAATACAGAAAGAACTTACTTTCTATGTATTGTACGGTCTTAACAAAAGGCTGTACAAGATAACCTTAGGTATGATGAAGAACTTTTAGTGTTATCATAAGCACTGTACAGTAGTTTCTGCTAATGCAGTGTGTACTACAATAAGAATACAGCAACTACTGTACATTGCATGCTTTTGTACTGGTGTGCACCTGCACGTGCCGGCCGGCAACTACCCCTGTTTAGTTCAAAGATATACTATCTTTAACTAATAGGCGGCAGCCCCCTGATTCGCGACTGTGTGCCGGCTGGCAATAATTGCCAGCCAACGGCTGAAAACACTAATACCCGGCTGCCGGCTGCTAATCGTAGTGGCCAGCAGATTCGAGCTGTGTTTCCGCTGCCAGCTGGCAAAGGTAATAAAACCTATGCCCGCCAACAGTAGCCAAGAACCAGAGAACCTCCACCTGCCCGGCTGTCGGCTGTTAAGCCGGCAGCCGGGTTAGGGGTGCAACACAATAGTCAGAGAAACAGTATGGATGTAAGGTTATAAGGCGGCATTGCCATACGAACTTCCATCCAGAAAGAGTGAACTTATGGAAGGGGAGAATGTAGCATTCAGGCTTCCAAAGAATCCATAGCCTGCCGGGCTCTACCGGCAGACATGGAAGGGAGACCAAGGGAGGTCTGGGGTTCACTCTGCAAGGAAAAAAGGGGGTCTCTGCCGGCCGACACGTAGTGCCAGCCGGCAGAGAGCTGAGCCTGTCCTCCATCCTAACCTATACTAGGTACGGAAGGAGGACTGCGGCCAAAAGAAAATAAAAGAAAGAGAGGTGGGGAAGGGATAAGGGTCCTATAGACTTCGTTCTAGCAGGAGACACACTCAGCCGTTAGGGAAGCTCATCCTAACCAAGAGTTGTCTATTAGGGAGGAAGACTGGCAATACCTGCTAACCTCCTCCCAACCAGAACAAAGTTAGGTGAAGTTATTTTGCTCGGCAACAGAGAAAACTCATTCTCCAGTCAGAGAAAAACAACACAGGACAGTCTGCTAGGCCACTAGAGGAAGGAATCATCTCTTACGGAATCCTTTCAACATGGACTAGGGAAGCAAAGCTTGCTGTGTCTGCCCCTAACCTAGCAAAGGAGACTCCTTCTCTATGCTAGGAAGAGGCACACCACAGACTAGAAACTCTGATGTTCTGCCCTAACCCAAAAAACCAGTCACTCTGGTTATCAGGTCAGGACAGACATATCCTAAAATAGTTATACCTGAATTATTATACAGATAGAACTACTAGGATTAAGCCGAAGCCTTACAGAGGGAGAGAGGGATTGAACTTAGCCTCTGGAGGAGAAAAGAACAATCGGGGATGTGCGAAAGTATACAACTCTACCTAGAATGCTAGACTAAGTAAGATGAGAATCGATTACCTAAATCACCAAAACTCTCTCGTATACAATTTTGGAAAAAAACCTTCAACAATATCTTACATGTATAAAATATTTGCCTATAGCTACAATAATATAACATTCGGAAAAACTTATATCAAGCATGAAAGTACTAGTGCCAGACGTCTAGGCTACGAAGCCTCACGAAGGGCAAGATCGGTACCTCAACCCGTGTCGAAATCACCGAGCTAAAAACTGACGGTATAATATAAACATTCCTAGCGGAGCTAAATATCTAAATTATTAAAGCGTAACAAACCCGGAACGTCGCTCCAGCTAACCAAATGACCCATAAGAGCGAGTGATTGCATCCAGGATGCCTACGGTAGGCAACAGCTCTTGTTTACGCTTAAATCATTTTTGATTTAATTCAAAATGACACGAGCTTACATTTATACATAGTAAAGATGATACTCAACTTCCTAGAGGCAGAAGAGGCCGGAGAAGTCATCAAAATGTTGAATTAAATCCAAAATAACGAGAGAACACAAGGG
>NC_090738.1:78465304-78467804 GCF_036898095.1 Palaemon carinicauda
GAGAGGAGAGAGGGCTGGCAGACGTTGGCTCTTTCAAAGGGATGGCTGGATCTCTTCTTCAGCTTATGCATTGTTAGACTCTATATATATAACTTAATTTATCTAGATATTTCTAGTAAACGCATTCTCATGGCATGGGGCGTGGCTCTAGTGGCGTAAGTTTGCCAACTTAGTAATTTGAAGAAGGGGTACTAATGTTGCTTACGAGGCAACCCTCCCTCAGTTAACTCTGCCCACCTTCCTCTTGTAACATTACAAGATTGAAAAATCTTAATATACATTTTTCATGATTTTTTAACCACGAGGTGTAAATGACCAAATCCCTCGTGCTCATACTTCGTGTTTGTCATACAGCATATCTACAAGATTACATAAGACTTCATAACAAAACTACGTGAGATAAAAAGTCAATTCTTCAAACTAACGTAAATTTACTGATACGAAACTTAATGAAAATACACCTAATGGAAGGACGAAAGTCTTATGTATGTACATACATTACTTGATCGTACGTGAGTGGAATTCACCTTACGAGCTAAACTATACATCTCTCAAATGCACAAATAAAATACGTTAATAATTTTTTTAAGTTTTATGTGGACCAGTTTCGAATAATATGAATACATACATACATATATATACATATATTTGTATGTATATATATATTTTATATATATATATATATATATATATATACTATATATATATATATATATATATATGCCCATAGCTTACATATGTGCATACAGTTATGCAATTATGCATTCAATCTTGTTCCCTATTCTGCAAAAAGTAAATTCTTGACCAGAACCTGACACAGCAAAATAATTCCGAAAGAATCCCCTTGACTTTTTATACATACAACAGAGTCAATTCCTCGTTTGTTTCCTCTGCAGTGTTTCGCATGCAAACTACTACAAGTTATTTGCCTGCTGAAATACAACACCTGCGCAAAGGCCTTGGTGTCCTACGAAGCAAGAAATAACCCGGATGTGATGGAGAAATATCCCTGTTCTTTTTTATCCGTTCTTCAATTCTGGTTTTACTTTCATCTACGTAAGACAAAGAAACCTCTAGTTTTGTATTTATGTATAAATGTTTTGCGTATTATTTAAAAATATTGTTTTATTTATAGTTATTGATCACTGATTCTAATTTATATGCTTTTTTATATATGTTTATGTGTTAATGTTATTCAATCCTGTTGTTGGAAGTTATTGTAATAAATCACCTATTTAACGAAAAATCTCTGATAATTTATCTAGTCAATTATGATGTCTTCATTATTTGATGACCCAACGTTACTGTAATGCTCTTTAGAAACAGTTGGTATTGCATTGGATATGTGTCTATTGCCTACGTTCAGATATGTTTATTTGTTTGCTATGTGCACATATTAATCTCAGTTGGCGACAATTAGCTTTTATATTTTCAATTAAGTTTTTCTTATTATTTTGAATTTGGAAGTTGGTTACCTTGCTAATTGGTATAGGATAATAATAATAATAATAATAATAATAATAATAATAATAATAATAATAATAATAATTATAATAATAATAATAATAATAATAGTATTTTATAGAAATGCACGTAGATCTCAAAACCAATTTTTCAATTGTCTATTCTAGTAAACCTTGAAAGCCTTGTTTTGAAATTGAAGAACACTTAACAGAATTGTCTCCTCTTGGTTGAGTACCCTATGATATATATAGAGAATTATCAACATATGTCTCTCATCATAACATAACCTTAGGAATATAGCCTTAAGGAATAGGTATAAGCCCTGTCTATAAGAACAAATATTCCTGAATTAAATTTTCTCTGAATCAAGAATATTGTTATTTTTTATAGATTTGTATATAAGAAATTTAAATAATTCTGACTAAAATAATTCCTTCATATTGTATATATTCCGAAGAGATAAAAAGAATATCAGCAACGTTTTGTAGATATAAACTCAGGATGTTCAACAACAAGGATTTTCGAAATATTATTTCATGATCTATAAATTTCTGCCGAGTATTATATGATACCATGAATCTTATCCCAAATATTTACTCTATATCTATTACCTCTCCAAAGCATTATCTAAAGATATTAATACACTAATATTTTGATGGGACATTTGATCAAAAGTTCAAGTTTAAGTGTTCACATACTATTTTTAGAATATTTATTATCTGAATACTTTCAAACAATTCTTCGAAATAAATACTTTAAAATATATAAATGTTCATTAGAATCAGAGTAACTACCTAAAAAAAACCAGTGCCTCAGTCATAGGCCTAAAACCACACCACTTACACTAACCTTAAGCCTACTCAGCTCCTCAGAGAAACCCACTCCCATTAGCATGCAACAGAATTTATGGGATGTGGTCGACATTAACTGACGGTGAACGCCTTAGAAATGGTTCGCCGGATGAGAGGTATTTGTCTTTATGCGTCATTGCGTATAGAACTCTGAGAGACATACGGAGAATGTCTACTTGTCTTTA
>NC_090738.1:78487804-78490304 GCF_036898095.1 Palaemon carinicauda
CCCTCCCCTCTCCTTTCCTCCCTCTGTCTAGACCATCCTCCTATCCCTCCAGTAACCCCCTCTCCTAGTCTCTTCGGTATCGCTTACTCTACCTTTTCTATAAGCTGTTATATTTGTTGATAACTGATGGAATTCATAAGTTGGATCCTTGTTATAATTCTTATTAACATTTCATGATATTTTTGCATTTGTGACGGAGCCGAGAGAGGGTTGTGAACTCAAAGGCAGGAAGCAATCGACTGAGTTATATTATTGTAGAACACTCTCCTTATATACAAAACCTCAAGGCAACAGGACATAACAAGTTCATAAGACAGACAATATTACAGAGGAAAAACCAGACATGAATTTTCATGTTCGTTTTAGTACGAGGGAAGAGCGAAGGTACAAGCATAATATATACAAAAGGAATTATGTACAATTGTGTGAAACACGGTTGGTACATGGATCCCCCCCTAAAAATGACATACTGTACATGTTAAATAGGGCGCCCTGATCTACAGAGGCGAACTGTAGGCGGGTCATCTGGCAGAAGATAAGCAGGTTTTAGACGATCAATGGAGACCCAGTCTTCTTTGCCCCGAATGTTTAGTAGGAATGCTTTCGGACTGCGTCGGATCACAAGGAAAGGGCCCGTGTAAGGGGGCGTTAGTGGTGGCTTGCTGGTGTCGCTGCGCAGGAAGACGTGCGTTGCAGAGTTCAAGTCCGTTGGTATATGATGCTTCGCTGGGGGCTTGTAAGTCTGGCGGCACGGAGTAAATTTTCCCACGACGTGACGTATGCGCTGGAGATCGTCGGAGGAGGTTGTAGAAGGAAAAAATTTGGCAGGGACGACCAACGGGTCGCCATACACCATTTCAGCTGCCGAGACATCGAGGGCGTCTTTAGGAGTGGTCCTTAGTCCCAGGAGGACCCAGGTAAGCTGAGTAAACCAGTTGCAATCCTTGCAGCGGGACATCAAAGCTGCTTTGAGGGTGCGATGAAAACGTTCAACCATTCCATTGGCAGCGGGGTTGTAGGCCGTTGTCTGATGTAGGGTGATGCCCAGGAGATTCGCTAATGACGTCCACAATATGCTCAGGGATACCGAATCTTGAAATCCATCCAGAGAGTAAGGCAGATGTACATGAGGCGGACGTTGCAGTTTCCATAGGAATGGCTTCAGGCCAACGAGTGGAGCGGTCGATGACGGTAAACAGGTAACGATGTCCATGTGATGTGGGTAGGGGGCCTACAACGTCGACGTGAATGTGTGCGAAACGACGCTGAGGTTAAGGAAAGGTGCCCACTCCTGAATCCGTGTGTCGATGTACTTTGGAAGTTTGGCAAGAAATACAGGCGCGGACCCAATCCTTAGCATCCATAGAAATGCCGTGCCAAATGAACTTTGCCTTCAGCAGCTGTGCAGTAGAACGGCACGAGGGATGTGAAAGGCCGTGAATGAAATCAAACACCTGTCGGCGCATGGGAGCAGGAATCCAAGGTCGCGGTCTACCAGTACTGACGTCACAGAGGAGGGTGGTGTTGGAGTCTTCAAGGGGAAAGTCTTCCCAACGGAGGGACGTGCAGGATGTCCTACAAGCTTGATACTCTGGATCCTGTCGTTGGGCTTCAGCCAGGGCGTTGTAATCCAATCCCAGTTGAACGGCAGCCAACGTGTTTCTTGACAGGGCATCGGCAACGGGATTCATTTTCCCAGGGACGTATTGGAGGATGCAATTGTATTCAGCCATGGCGGAGAGATATAGGCGTTGACGGGCGGACCAGGCATCAGACTGTCGAGTGAAGGCGTGCACCAGAGGCATGTGGTCTGTGCGAATGACGAAGGGTGTACCTTCTAAGAAATGGCGAAAGTGACGGACAGCCAAGTGCACCGCCAGCAATTCTCAATCGAAGGTAGAATAACCCGATTCTGCCTTGGACAGTTTTCTGCTGAAGCAGGCCAATGGGCGGGGCGAACCTTTGACCATTTGCTCGAGTACTGCACCAATAGCGACGTCGCTGGCATCGGTGGAGAGAAGGAGAGGGGCGTGTGGGATAGGAAAAGTGAGAGCCGCAGCAGATGATAGGGCCTTCTTTGCATTGCAGAAGGCTGCTTCTTGAAGAGGACCCCACTTCAGGTCCTTTGGCTTGCCCTTGAGGGAGGCGTAGAGGGGAGCAAGAGTGGCGGCAATGGCTGGCAGAAAACGGTGATAATAGTTGATCATGCCCAAGAATTCCTGCAGAGCTTTGACGGTCGAGAGCACGGGGAAGTTCTGAACGGGTGCTACCTTCTCAGGGAGGGGGTGAACACCTTCAGGAGTGATGCGGTGCCCTAAGAACGATACTTCGTTGGCGCCAAAGGTACACTTGTCGTACCGGACTACAAGGCCGTTTTGTTGCAGGCGGTCGAGCACGATGCGCAGGTGACGGAGGTGTTCCTCTTTTGAGAAAGAGAACACAAGTATGTCGTCCACATAACATACACAGAAATGGAGGTCCCCTAAGATGCCATCCATGA
>NC_090738.1:78510304-78512804 GCF_036898095.1 Palaemon carinicauda
ATATATATATATATATATATATATATATATATATATATATATATACATATATATATATTAAATATATATATATATATATATATATATATATATATATATATATATATATATGTATATATATATACATATACATATATATATATATATATATATATATATATATATATATATATATATATATATATATATATGTGTGTGTGTGTGTGTGTGTGTTTTTGTAAATATGTCTGTGTGTGTATAAATATCCATCCACGTATCTTTATTATTATTGATATATCATAAAAATATATATTCAAGTGTTTGTGCTGGAGATTTTTTTTTCTTTTGCAAACACTGAAAGTATTTCCATATAGATCTAGCAGTGTAAGTCTATCCAAAAATTGCATGTAATATTCCTGATAAAAAAAAAAAAAACTTTACACGATTATAATAGTGTGATCACTACGCTATTTTCTTCTTTTTTTCTTATGTACTTACACGCTGACTTATTAATCTTATCTTAATCTTGCATCTTTATTACGTTGTTATTTATTGTATCATAACTAAGACTAACTGCGGAGGCATTTCAGTGTTTTATCTCATTATGCTTAAATGAGTCCTATTTGTATCAAGACATTTTGAGTGTTCTAATAAATATAAGTAATTGGTAGCATTATTACGTAATGGAGACCTACTTTACACAATAGAGCACTAATGATACTAAATTTTTTTCGTATTATGGGTAATGTGCAGAAGCGCAATGAGTTGTTTAAGAAAAAAGTGAGGAAGATCTTTTCTCATATGAGCAGTGAAGTTGGAAAAGGGTAGAGTTAGATCATTTAGAAATCTTTTAGAAAAAGATATATGGGGAAGAAAGAAAAGGAAAAGGGAAAAGGTTAAAAGAAAATAACCCTTTGAAGACTACATAGGTAATATGCATAGGTGCTCAAATTGTACAGAAAGGAGTAATTGTTCATAATAGACTTTTACTCAAGTATTTGATACTTATATGCACACACAAACACATAGACAGGGACACACACACACACACACACACATATATATATATATATATATATATATATATATATATATATATATATATATATATATATATATATATATATTATTACTAGCTAAGCTAGTTGGAAAAGCACGATGCTATAATCCCAAAGGCTACAACAGGGAAAAGAGCCCATTGAAGAAAGGAAAAAAGCAAAATAGAATATTTCAAGAGGAGTAACAACATTAAAATAAATATCTCCTATATAAACTATAAAAGTTTTAACAAAACAAGAGGAAGAAAAATAAGTCAGAATATTATGCTCCACTGTACCCTCAAGCAAGAGAACTATAACCCAAGACAGTGGAAGACCATGGTACAAAGGCTATGGCACTACCCAGGACTAGAAAACAATGATTTGATTTTGGAGTGTCCACCTAGAAGAGCTACTTACCATAGCCAAAGAGTCTCCTCTACCCTTACCAAGAGGAAAGTGGCAACTGAACAATTAGTGCAGTAACCCCTTGCGTGAAGAGGAATTGTTTGGTAATGTGTGATGTCAGGTGTATGAGGACAGAGGAGAGTATGTAAAGAATAGGCCAGACTATTCAGTGTTTGTGTGTGTGTGCGTGTGTGTGTGTGAGAGAGAGAATCCTGATATTAATGTATCAAAAATTTATGGGTTATTTGAATATGAAAAAAAAAAATAAAAACACGTCTAAATGTGCAAAATATAGCATTAATCGAATGCCAAGTCACAAACTACTAATTAGCTTCGATGGTGAAGATAGGTTGATTTCAATTGCAAGTACAAAAAACCTGAATTCGAGAGGCACAAGTACAGAAGAATTGTCATTGACTCTTATCTTTCTTCGTGGCCAAGTAGTAAGTCAATGTCTATATTAGTTTGCCGGACCAGGGTTCGACTCCCGGACGGTCACAAGCTCTTATCTTTGCGGGATTTCACCTGGGGCTCCGATCCCGAGGTCGTTAAGAGAATCCTGACATTAATGTATCGAAAATATATATGGCTTATTTGAATATGAAAAAAAAAACAAGTCTAAATGTGCAAATATATCATTAATCTTATGCCAAGTCACAAACTACCAATTAGCTACGATGGTGAGGATGGGTTGATTTCAATTGCAAGTACAAAAAACCTAAATTCGAGAGCCATATGTACAGAAGAATTGTCATTGACTCTTATCTTTCTTCGTGGACAAGTAGTAAGTCACTGTCTATACATGTTTGCCGGACCAGGGTTCCACTCGCGGCCGGTCACAAGCTCTTGTCTTTGTGTGATTTCGCTTGGGCTCTGATCCCGAGGTCGTTAAGAAAATCTAGACATTAATGTATCCAAAATATATGGCTTATTTGAATATAAAAAAACGTCTAAATGTGCAAAATTTATCATATATATATATATATATATATATATATATATATATATATATATATATATATATATATATATATATATATATATATATATATATATGTGTGTGTGTGTGTGTGTGT
>NC_090738.1:78520304-78522804 GCF_036898095.1 Palaemon carinicauda
GGTAAATCAGTGGAACTTCAAAAGTTCAAACTTGAAGCATATGTTTTTATGTTAAACAGGCTGACATAACTCTTTTTAAAGTTTATATATGAAGTATCAGTTTAAATGTTGTTGAGGTTTTCAAAATATTTTATTTGAATTGTTCATTACTTCTTATATCGTTTATTTGATTTCCTTATTTCCTTTCCTCACTTGGCTATTTTTCGTTGTTGAAGCCCTTGGCTTATAGCATTTTGCTTTTCCAACTAGGGTTGTAGCTTAGCTATTATTAATAATAATAATAATAATAATAATAATAATAATAATAATAATAATAATAATAATAATAATAATTTTTGAGAAGCCTTTAAACCTTTAATAGGGATTATACTGCCCGAAAATACACTGTTACAATTTAAAATGGATCGAGTAAGGTGAAGAAAAAGAATATGATTTATAGAAATGAAGTAATGGTAAAGTGATCGATGCAGTTATAAGTCTTTGGATCTTATAATAAAAAAATAAAACATAAATTTCTACAAAACCTTATATCTGACTGGGAGTTTTAATTCATCCCTTTTTCTTGCAGGGAGGGTGACATGGGGTAACCATCTTAAAGTGAAATTATGTTCAGGTTGGTATATGTTTATTTCTATACGTGTTAAAGCTTGGCACCATGCTTCTAACATCTTATATAAAAAGGAAGAATGAATGATGAATAAGGGGAGATTTTGCAGCCAGATTTTTGGTTCTTTCTCTATTGATATATCTTTATATTCTACTTTTAATATATCTGTCTATCGATATATCGTCATATATATATATATATGTATATATATATATATATATATATATATATATATATACTATATATATATACAAATATATATATATATATATATATATATATATATATATATATATATATATATATATATATATATATATATATATATATTATATATTTAGGTATATATATACATGTATATATGTATATATATGTGCGTATATATACACATATTATGTATATATATATATATATATATATATATATATATATATACTGTATATGATAGAAAATAAATAAATTGATATATCAATAGAATAATACTCTACATAGATAGTCCCTCTCTCTCTCTCTCTCTCTCTCTCTCTCTCTCTCCTCTCTCTCTCTCTCCTCTCTCTCTCTCTCTCTCTCTCTCTCTATATATATATATATATATATATATATATATATATATATATATATATATATATATATATATATGTATATATATATATATATATATATATATATATATATATGTGTGTGTGTATATATATATATATATATATATATGTGTGTGTGTGTGTGTGTGTGTGTACATATATGTGTGTGTGTATGCATATTGTTGCGCTTGTTTGTATGGGTCTGGTTATGATATTTATTCCTGGTATAAACTTTTGTTAATAAATGTTTCAATGCTGTAAATCCATTTCAAATTGTTGGCATAATCATTCCACGTATAATGAAATTTTAAGAAAGGTAGGCTAAAATATGAGCAAAGTAAAGTATTATTCCTTAAATAAAAGTCATAAAGCTTCTAGCTAAAAGATCACTTTTGGGTTTCCATGTAAATATTATTATTATATAAAGCTGAATAACTACATGGTGTCATATAATACAATAATCAACATTAACTTATCATATATTTTAAAAAAGAGGAATAATATCCAAAACATAAAGCAGATGTTCATCATGGCACAATGTCCTAAAAATGTATTTCATAATGACACTTCCTGCGTTTACTCGTATTTCACATCTAATGGCGTTAAAAGTTCATATTACCAAAGGATATGTCGCTTCGTGTTAGCTCGTGATAGCATTTGCATTTTGTTCGAGCATTGTCTCCAAAATTAATGGATTAACGTTGCATAATATTTTATGAAACATCAACGCATCAACTTACCTTCGGCTATGGTTATTTAGAGCATCGTCTTCTATTCCACAGATAATAGATCTTATTCATCATTGTTTCTGGTTATTCAGATATCTTTCTGTAATGATAAAAAAGTGATGGAAATTAATAGGAAGAACTTTTATGAATACAAGCAACCTTGGCAAAGGCAACTCATGATTTTTTAAATCTCTCTCTCTCTCTCTCCTCTCTCTCTCTCCTCTCTCTCTCTCTCTCTCTCTCTCTCTCTCTCTCTCTCTCTCTCTTACTAAACTCACATCACCTGAAATATTATTATTTGCATTGGAAATCTATAAACGGATTCTCATTCGGATGAAATAATAATTTTTTTTTAGCCAGACCGAATTTCAAAACTTTCAGTGACACGATCAGAGTCATTATACTTATGCTATAGTGATGCAATTATAATTGACATTTGCATAAGTAAAAATATTAAAGTATGATATCATATTATTCATGAACTGAATAAACTAGACTTCCATATTTTAGAAGTGTACCTAAGCTCTTATGATTATTTAATGAGACAGTGATATAAAGAATGATGAATCAAAGATACACAAACA
>NC_090738.1:78530304-78550304 GCF_036898095.1 Palaemon carinicauda
AACTATCAAATAAGATCCAAGAAAGTAGACTGAGATTGTATGGTGATGTCATAAGAGATGAACAGTATATTGTGAGGACAGTGATGGAAATGGAGGTACAGAGAACAAGAAGGAAAGGGAGACCAAAGCGAAGGTGGATGGACTGTATCAAGGATGACCTTCGATCAAAGGGATTAACTGGTGATGAAGTGTGGGACAGAGGTAGATGGAAAACGCTGGCCAGAAACATCGACCCCACATAAAAGTGAGAAAAGATGCAGTCAAAGAAGAAGTATGCTATGTTCCTTGATGAGGAGGTACAAACTTTTTCTCGTGTGAACGTAAAGGTGGGTACTGGCCTTATAGTTAAAAGAAGCTAAGCTTCTTCTAGTATGCTATCTTCCTTGATGAAGAGGTACAAATTCTTTCTCATGTGAACATAAGGGTTGGTAATGGCCCTGTAGATAGAAGAAACTAAGGTTCCTCTGGTGTGTTATGTTCCTTGATAAAGAGGTAACAATTCCTACTCATGTGAACATAGTAGTTGGTACTGGCTCTGAAGATAGTAGAAGCTAAGGTTCTTCTAGTATGCTATATTCCTTGATGAAGAGGGTCAAACTCCTCATGTGAGCATAGGGGTTGGTACTGGCTCTTTAGATGGAAGAAGCTAAGGTTCTTCTAGTATGCTATGTTCCTTGATGAAGAGGTACAAACTCCTTCTCATGTGAACATAAGGGTTGGTGCTAGCCCTGTAGATAGAAGAAGCTATGGTTCTTCTAGTATGCTGTGTTCCTTGATGAAGAGGTAAAAGCATTTTCTAATGTGAACATGATAGTTGGTACTGGCCTTACATTACCTTATTGCCTTATTCTATGTTTGGGTTCCCCCAGGTCCCTCAGTGTGAGGTACCTCGTATATCCACTAAAGAGTTGCTTATGCATCTTCCGGTGTATTTTGCCTCTTCCAGTCTTGGATGGTCTGGGAAGCATCATAGGTGTTTATCCAGCTTATTTTTAAAAACATCTACGCTCACTCCTGATATATTTCTTAGGTGAGCTGGCAGCGCATTAAATAGTCGCTGCATTATCGATGCTGGCACATAGTGGATTAATGTCCTGTGTGCCCTCCTTAGTTTTCCTGGTATAGTTTTGGGCACTATTAATCTACCTTGGCTTGCTCTTTCTGATATTTTTAGCTCCATGATGTTTTCAGTAATTCCTTCGATTTGATTCCATGCTTGTATTATCGTGTAGCGTTCTCTTCTCTTTTCTAGACTGTATAATTCTAAAAATTGCAGTCTTTTCCAGTAGTGAAGGTCCTTAACTTCTTCTATTCTAGCAGTAAATGACCTTTTCACATTCTCTATTTGTGCAATATCCTTTTGGTAGTGTGGGTACCATATCACATTGCAGTACTCGAGTGTACTACGTACATAAGTTTTGTACAGCATAAGCATGTGTTCAGCTTTTCTTGTTTTAAAGTATCTGAATAGCATTCCCAATTTTGCTTTACATTTAGCCATCAGTGTTGCTATTTGGTTGTTGCATAACGTATTCCTTTTTAACATTACACCAAAGTCTTTTATTGCTTCCTTGGTTGTGATTGTCTCGTTATTAGGTCCCCTGTATCCATATACCATTATTTCTCTGTTTCCATAACTTATTGATTCGAATTTATCGGAGTTAAATACCATCCTATCTATCTCCGCCCATTCATATATCTTGTTTAGATCTCTTTGTACTGAGTTCCTGTCTTCATTAAAAGTAATTTCTCTGCTTATTCTTGTGTCATTACAGTCTATATCTGAGATCATAATAACAAAAAGCATTGCAGCTAATACCGTACCCTGTGGCATGCCAAATATTACCTGAGCTTCATCTGATTTCTCGATATTTGCAATCACTATCTGTTTTCTGTTTTGTAGAAATTCTTTTATCAATTTTCCTATCATTCCCAAAATATTAGGCTTTCTAATTTTTTTCTCTAATATATTGTGGTGTACCTTTTCAAAAGCTTTTGCAAAATCTAGGTAGACCAGATCTGTGTCTTTTTCATTTATCATATCTTTATATATGTTTTCATAGTGTGCTATCAGTTCAGTTTGTGTACTTTTTCCGGGCGCAAAATCGTGTTGACCTATGTTAAATAAATTATTGTTAACCAGATGATTCATTATTTTCTTTTTTATTACCCTTTCATACACTTTCATGATATGTGATGTTAGAATAACAGGTCTATAATTGCTTGCCTCTAGTTTTGATCCACTTTTGAAAAATGGGGATATATATGCTAATTTATGTTTAACATATATCTCGCTCATATCTACAGTTTGATCCATTTGTAACTTTGCTAATAACCTGCACAATATCTGCTTCATTAATAACTACAGCATATCCGTTAGATATTCAATATTTTCTCCTATCATTTTTGTTTCATTATTCTCAGGTTATTTTACTATGCTATGTTCCATGAGGAAGAGGTGCAAACTCTATCTCATGTCATGAGGGTTGGCTCTGGCTGTGTAGATGGAAGCTAAGGTTCTTCTAGTATGCTATATTCCTTGATGAAGAGTTACAGACTCTTTCTCATGTGAACATAAGGGTTGGTACTGGCCCTACAAATAGAAAAAGCTAAGGTTCTTCTGATATGCAATGTTCCTTGAAAAAGAGGTTTAAACTCCTTCTCATGTGAACATAATGGTTGGCACTGGCCCTGTAGATAGAAGAAGCTAAGGTTCTAGTATGGTATGTTCCTTGATGAAGAGGTATAAAGTCTTTCTCATGTGAACATAAGGGTTAGTAGTGGCCCTTTATATAGAAGAGGCTATGGTTCTTCTGGTATGCTATGTTCGTTGAAGCAAATGATGAGATAAATATAGGCCTGACAGAAGTTTCCCAGTATATGTTGGACTATATATATATATATATATATATATATATATATATATATATATATATATATATATATATATATTTATATATATTTATATATATATATATATGTGTGTGTGTGTTTGTGTGCGTACACACACACACATATATATATGTATATATATATATATATATATATATATATATATATATATATATATATATATATATATGTACGTATATATTTATATATATATATATATATATATATATATATATATATATATATATATATATATATATGTATGTATATATATATATATATATATATATATATATATATATATATATATATATATATATATATATATGTTTATATATATATAAATATATATATATATATATATATATATATATATATATATATATATATATATATATATATATATATATATATATATATATATATATATATATATATTCTGTTTTTATGGAGATGTAATATAATATGTGAAAGAAGTAAATGTACAATAATAATAATAATAATAATAATAATAATAATAATAATAATAATAATAATAATAATAACACAAGAAACTCAGCTCGTCTAACTGAGTTGAAGGTATTTATCGATTACAATGAATGAGTTTAGCTGCTAGTGTGTGTCTGGACGGACATCCAAAATATAATCTATTTGCATTTACTATTTACTTAAAGATTGGTAAACAGGGAGAAGAAGAATGGTAAACAACATGAGGGGAATTTTCAAGGGGAAATGATGAAATAACCTTGAATTAAAGGAGATAAGGTGTGGACTTATCTCTGTGTTTTTTGGGTTTCCGTTGATGTGAGGTAGGAATAGGATAGATGAAACTTACCAATAAATCTTAATTCATGAAGCAAACTGGTGTTGTTGGTTTCTGTTTATTATAAATATAAATACATTTAATTTACATGATACTAAGAAGTTCATGTTTCGGCTTATAATAATTAGGGCTTTATTATTTGGGTCATTTTCATTAGTTCCGTGTCCACTGAGAGCGGAGGTACTTTTCTCATCAGATTTGACTTTTTGGAGCGATAAAAAAGAAATCCAGCCCCCATGCCTCTGTCAAAAGTGTGGGCATAACTTTTGAGAGCCCTGAATTAAAAAAAAATGGCCTCCGTCGCCAGTTCAAAAAATTAACTTCTTCCTGGTTTGGCTTAGACTGCTGTACGAAATATGTTTTAGAGCGTTTTTTTTTTTGTCATGGGAAATTCGTTTCTGATGTTATTTTATTGATCTGAGCTGTTTTTCATATTCAAATTCACTATGACCGCCCAATTTGAGCACCAAACGCTTAATTTTGCTAGGTCATTACAAATCTTTTATGGTAGGTTGTAATGAAAGTTTATTTTTTATTTTTGTGATGAATTTTTTTATTAATGATAGAAGTAAAAGTAAAGAAAAAAAATTAACTTTACAACAAAACCAAGGGTAATGGTTGAAACACAAGGAAATGTATAACAATAAATTGATATTGATTGGCAAATGTACACCACGGAATCAATTGTTCTACGTTAATCATGGGACATTTATACTTCTGAATCTATTGAATCCCCAGACTCACTCATCTCACGGTCAGATTCACTTTCCTTTGAGGAGTCAGGAAGCATGAGCTGTTGGGGCAAGGGGGGTTGTGTGTAGCGCATTGGTCGGCATTGTCCATTCTCAAGTTCAAACAAGTTATATTGTAGTTAGGAATATGTGACATAGTTTGTCCTTTCAACATGAGGATTCAAGGAGTCGTCATCAGGTGGGAGGTGGATCGTACTCTTCTTCTTGATTTATAGCCACTTGGAAGCCCTTGCTTGTCCGCAAGTAGCATTTGCACTTTCCCCATAGATACAGGATAGTACAAAGTTTTTCAAATCAGCTCTTATACTATCCTCCAAGTCGATGCCTTCACCAATTCGTCTCAGATCTCGCCTCGCGATCAGAGATCACCATCTCCATCACCTTCTTCTTTCCATGGCCATAGAACCCTGACGTATGATCACTGCCAGTGATCACATGGGGAGGGATGATGATCTGTGAGACCTCTTCTGGTAGCATGTCACGGCAGTTGATAAAGACAACCTTGCATTTGATAAGTAGATCACCAGGGAGTTGCTGTGAGAGATATGCTGCTTGAACGTACACATCTGTATCTTCACTGTCGAGTACAACTGCCCAATTAAAGTTTCCTGTCCTGAGCTTGGCATAGGGAGAGAACATCATTGTGTCAGCCTCTGGATGTCTGAAAATAGAGTCTGTGTTTGTCACACCAGTGCTCACATTGGTTGCTCTTTCTCCCTCACATAAGATTATTCCACAACACATCATAGAAGCTTGTGCTTTCAGCTGTTCCCTGAGGAGCTTTTGCAGTCTGACCTTGTTCCCTGATTTGACCATTGGTTGGTTAAATCAAGCAGCTCCTGGAAATGTGTCTGTGGGCTTTGGTAAAACTTTTGGAATATGTGCATGTTTTGCTGGCCTTCGTCGTTGATAAGAATAATGTAAGGGCTTGCATTAGCATGGCGTGATAAAATGATCTTGCAGATCTTTTTTAGATAGTCCTTCCAGCAGTACTTTGAGCAATCTCGCCTCTTTGCCTCACAGTCTTTGGGTGTGGGAGTGGCTAGCCGCCAGATCATACCTATGTCGACAATGCTGATGTAGTTTTCTGGTTCTTGAACAACTGGGTCAAGGTTAAACTGATCCAAGAGCTTGCTCTTCATTGTTTTGCGCATTGACCCGTCTGCATTGTACGGAGACAAACACTCCTCAGTCACTCTCCCCTTAAGGGCTGACTCAAGTGGGAGTATGCCTGATTCTTATGCAAGGTCCACCAGAGCCGCCAGACCCAACCTCTCCATCTGAGCCACTTTCATAGGCATACCTGCTGGTGCACAAATCTGTTCACTGGCAAAGCTTCATGAATACTCGCTCGTTCAGGAGAGCTTCAACCTGATCTTGGCCATCTGGAAAAGCAGTGTTGAAGTCTTGTACTAGCTGTGTAGAAGCAACCAGACCAGACTGCAGTGAACTCAGTAAAGGTGATGAGTTAGCAAATGGTTCAGCGCTAAATTCTTTCATGCAGCGCTGTAGATCCTGAACTGCTTGCTCATCCTTCTTCATCCTCGCTGCTTGACACTCAACATGTTTCCTGTTGTGACGCTCACATTTGACACTCTCCTTGAGTGCAGACTTCACTCTGGCTACATTGTATACATTCCTTATTGTAGATAACAGTTGGCTCTTGTTTTGCAAATGGAAAAGCCATCCTTGTTTCAACTTAGAGTTCAGATTCATGGTTGTTTCGATCCAGAGGTCAAGTGGTTGGCAGGAGTAGGGTAGATCTGTCATAGACTGGGCAAAGTGATTATCAAAGAATTCCTTTTGCTCATTTGACAAAGGAGACAACATTGCCCAGTAATCAGGCAGCCACCTTCCATAATCATGGTTGTTGTATGTCATTAGTCCAGGCAACATGTTGTATGTTGAGGATATGTACTCCTGTCCATTTCTGGCATGGCACGCATCAAGATTCTATACAAAAGGGTCTGACATCTCTATGAACGAAAGCCAAAAGACCCCCATGTTGGTACCAGGTTTCTCATAAACTCTGTTGATCAAAGTCTTCAAGTCATGGTCATTTTCAAGGTCAGAGTGAGCTTCGTGAAGTGCCTTTTGTGTTTCGGTGGGTGCGTTATGCAGAATGTCCAGCTTCTCTTTCACATTTTCTGACAGTTCCTCATGCTCAAGAATGTCTCTTAGCCGAAGGTGGATAAGCGCCTCTCTCCATGCCATGATGAAGGGCACACTATGCCTGTAATGTTTGCCTTGTAGTGCTTAGTCCACAGATCAATTCATCACCACTCCTGCTGATAGCAGAGTGTCTGCCATCCCAGAGCCCTTGAATATAGCATCCATGTACGAAATCTGTTGGTGAAAAGCACCAATGATTGGGGTAATATTCTTAAACAATTCTAGATTCTCTGCCTTGAGTTGGACAATTGTCTTATAGGTAGGCAGATCTCCAACGATGAAGATGAATGGCATTTTCTTCTTGCGCTTTGTTTCCACTAGCTTTGTCATGATATCATGTATCACTGATTTGCTCTTGTTGGGTGGGGGACAGCGGCAGGACTGGGCACCACTGTATGCTGGAACCCGTTGCTCACGGGGTAGGGGTCTTGTACCATCATTGTTGGCGTGAGACAATGCATGTATAACAGAGTGAGAACATTGCGAAGCTGTGCCATTCACTGGTGGGTTTACCCAGGCACGAATTGGTGGCTTGCTGGTACTGCCAGAGGGCGAACTGTATTGTTGAACATGTGTGATCTCTCCACATTTTCTTGTCAGCTGTTCAGAGATCTGCTTCTTGGCAAGCCTGGCAAAAGTAATTTCATCTGGTTTCCTTTCGTAGCTTTCTGGCTACACGAACATGATATTAGTTCTGTGAGCGCCTGCTGCACTGCCTGTTATGGTATCTAGCTTGAAGTCGTCGTTGTCAACAATGACAATGGCCGGCTTTCTACCTGCGATCTCTGGTGGGCAGGTGCCTGACACCTCAACATCCTTAAGTTCCAAGTGGTCATCTGAGTAGTTGATGCAGACACCACTGTAATGAAGTGTGTCCACCAGGTCTTTACTCCTTGTCATACCATGAACAGTGAAGCCAAGGTTAACTGCAGTTGAGGTGCACTGTCCAGTGACGTGGTAGGTGATTATGGAGGCCAGGCTGAGTGTGGCAGGACTGAGATCAACAGTTTTCTTGTAGGTTATTTTAACAAATTCAACAACTGCAGTAGTTGCTCTTATACCTCTTCAGCTTCTTCGAGATGGTCAGTGTGAGATGGCCATGGGACAATAGATGTGTCTTTGATCTTCTTTGACAGGCGTGGTGCTAGGTTTTGAATGAGCTGCTCATCAGGGATGCCAAGGGACAACAAAGCATCTTCAATATAGTCACCCCCTCCCGCAGTGTCATACACCCATGGATTCTTATTCTTTGCATTTCCTTCTTTGAAAACAGTTTTGTCCTGATACTCATGTAGTAGCAGACGTTTGATGTAGGACGATTTAACTTCTCCCACTGGATAACCATAGTCACTGACAATACGTTTGTAGTCTGCTAAAAGAGACTGCAATGAACGGGTCTCACGCTCAGCAAATATGACGGTCTCCACGTGTCTAAAGATCAAACTTCAGGTGGCTTACATACTTTCTCCAGCAGTTATGGTGATACATAATGTCTGTTGCAAAAGGGTCTGACAGCACTGATGTGGACTTGACAAATCGTGAGAGACGATCCCACAACTCTTCATCTTCTATTAAAACTGGTTGGTGATTGAAGGAGAGCCATTCCGAGTGTGTGGTGATTCTGAATATCCTGCCCTTTGCTCTATTTGGATGCTTCATGTCCTCACCCTTCATAAACCATACACATTTTGTTTTCTTGATGAGTGATCCACCCACAGAAGAACGCAGGTGGTTAGCAGGCAATAGTCCCTCTGTCTCATCATCATACAGAGCTGGCCTTTCAGAGCTTGATGTTTGACTTGTACTTGGAACAATGTCATTTTCGTTCCGTTTGCGTCGTCGAGACTTTTCATTCTTGTCTGAAAAGGAGATTGATATGTAGCATCCTTGGTGCATGTATTAATTTGCAGGGCCATCTTGCCATGAAGCGATACTGTAAATATCACCATACCTATCAAGTCCTGACCGTCTTTTAGATTTTGACTCTGAAGACTCCCACTTTCCTTGGCTGATGGTATCTGAGGACTTACAAGTCTTTCCACATTTCAGTACACATTCATATGACATCTTGCTGATAATATCTATTTGAAATGTCTTGAATATTGCACTAATTCAGTCTTGATCCTCTTTAAATAGTACTGAAGTAAGAAAACAGAACCACACACATTGACCTGAAACTAAAGAAAACTCTCTTAGCGAGGTGAATTTGAATATGAAAAACATGTCAAATAAATAAATAAAAAAAAACATCAGAAATGAATTTCCCATGCGAAAAGACCCCAAAAAAGATATTTTGTACAGCACTCTAATACAAACCAGAAAAATGTTATTTTTTTTTTAACTGGATACGGCGGCCATTTTGAATTCAAGACTCGCAAAAGTTATGCCCAAAGTTTTGACAGGGACATGGGGACTAAATTTTTTTTTTATTCCTCCAAAAAGTCAAATCCAATGAGAAAAGTACCTCTGCTCTCAGTGGTCACGGTGCTTATGAAAATGACCCACCTTTATTGTTAATGTATGTTATAAGGAGGAGGTCAGGTTGATCCTTTTAAAAGCTAAGCATTTCTCTCTCTCTCTCTCTCTCTCTCTCTCTCTCTCTCTCTCTCTCTCTCTCTCTCTCTCTCTCTCTCTCTCTCTTGATTATCAGTGTTCTTTAATTTTCTCTTCCGAGTGATATTTTTAATTCCATCTTATTGATTATCGTGAATTATTCACGTTACTTGAATTGAGAACATTATTTCAACTATATTGGAATCAATAAACAGTTGGCCTAAAAAGAATTTTTCCACAATTTAAAAAAAATAGCCGAGAGACATTTTCGCCAGAATTTGAATCCTTGTCAAAATTTATTTCAGAATATTTTTCAAAGAATTTTACCATTTCCCAAATTACCTGATTTCCTTAGGGTAACTTTTGAAAGTTCATTACATTTCTCTAAAATCAATACAATTCTCTCGGATTTCCTCTTCAATGATTGATCAAACAACTAACTACATTGGGAATGTTTTAAAATCCGAATAAATCCCGCATATATTACAGAGCAAGTGTCTGGCTATAAAATATATATATATATATATATATATATATATATATATATATATATATATATATATATATATATATATATAAATATAAATATATATATATGAATATATATAAATATATATATATATATATATATATATATATATATATATATATATATATATATATATGTATATATATAAATATATATATATATATATATATATATATATATATACATATATAATTTATATACATATATATATAAACATATAAACTGTGTATATATATATATATATATATATATATATATATATATATATATATATATATATACATATATATATATATATATATATATATACATATATATGTATATATATATATATATATATATATATATATATATATATATATTTATATATATGAATATAAACTGTTAATACATATATATATATATATATATATATATATATATATATATATATATATATATATATATATATACATATATATATATATATATATATATATATATATATATATATATATATATATATATATATATAGAGAGAGAGAGAGAGAGAGAGAGAGAGAGAGAGAGAGAGAGAGAGAGAGAGAGAGAGAGAGAGAGAGAGAGAGAGAGATATACATGTATATATATATATATATATATATATATATGTATATATATATATATATATATATATATATATATATATATATATTTATATATAAATATGTATATATATATATATATATATATATATATATATATATATATATATATATATACATATAAATATGTATATATATATATATATATATATATATATATATATATATATATATGTATATATATATATATATATATATATATATATATATATATATATATATATATATATATATATATATATATATATATATATATATATATATATATTCGGGTCATCCTCAATGGCATTGTCAGACGTATAATTCCCCGTATCTTGGGGAGGGGATGGGAAGTGTTGAATCTATATGTGCATGTGTGCGTATGTATCTTAATGTTTAGCCGTCCTTTTTGACGGGTTTATTCACTTATATTTGGATATTATGCTTAAATCTGAACATTAGAGAGTGTCTTGAGGCAAGTACCTTAAAAATATTTATGGCCCAAAATATAGATAGAACAACCATTTTTATTTCTCTTTTAAACGTTATGAACTTTTGGTCCAACAAAGGTCGGATGGCCAATGGATTCAATTCGAACCACTTTAAACATTTTTGTTTTATTGTAAACCATACGGGGAATTAGAATTGTGTCAGGTCAAGCGCTGATGGTCAAGATTTTCATATGTTACATCAGGGACACTGCTCCCCCCCCCTCTCTCTCTCTCTCTCTCTCTCTCTCTCTCTCTCTCTCTCTCTCTCTCCTCTCTCTCTCTCTCTCTCCATGATGTTTCCTAACTCTTTCAATTACTTAGTCATTTAATCGTGTCTTCTTCATTAAAATTGATGATAGAAGTTTCCTTAATGGAAAAACTTACATGGAGAAATTATGAGTAATAAATTATACTGGTTTTGAATTCAAAGTTCTCCCTATCATCACGATATAAGCAAAATGTGTGGTAATTATTTTCGTATGTTTTAGTTTTGGTATTGTGCAATATATTGAAAGTATAAACATATATATATATATATATATATATATATATATATATATATATATATATATATATATATATATATATATATATATGTATATATATATATGTATATATATATATATATATATATATATATATATATATATATATATATATATATATATATATCCTATGTTGACAGGTAATGAGACATCCGAACAAAGGGTTTTTCCACTTTATTACAAAAGGTTTTGTGACCCCACCTTGCACAGCAAGATACTCTTCAGGCGAGTACCATATTGTTGGGGTCGCTCCAGTGATACTACCACTCATCTGAGTAAGTAATGCAATGTTGCTCGGTCAATTTGCTGAAACTACTAAATTAGTGAAAATCTTTACTGTGATGGGAATGTATTCTTACCATACGACTTATGATACGTCACTGATAATGGAGTTCAGTGATCTCGCACAACAATTTACGGTAGTCATAGTACTCTTAAACTGGCCACTGATCTCGGTGTATAAAAAACATATACATCTACATATTTGTTATATAACGCTTGGGACACACACACACATACACACATACACACCCATGCACACACACACACACACACACACACACATATATATATATATATATATATATATATATATATATATATATATATATGTGTGTGTGTGTGTGTGTGTGTGTGTATGTGTGTGTATGTGTGTGTTTACGTGTGTATACTAAATTTTAGAAATTTTGCTCTATATTTGTCTTCCGAAACTCAAGAGACCCCTGAGAAATTCATCATTAGTGTAAGTTTTTGAGCGTAACCGTCTTTTGATTATATTCGAGATTACATTGTTTATACGGAAAATAAACCTTGTTTCAGGTTTGTATTAACCAGAGCTTTCCAGAGATCTATTTTCTTTTTCTGATAACTTTCCTAAGGTTTGTTGTCCTTCGAGTTTTCTTATGACTCATTTTTCTTGTGTTCCTTTAAGCTTTCTTTTCCCCCGAACTTTCTTGAGGCAAATTTATCGAATAACTCAAATTAAAGTATTTTTTCAAAGTTTTTCCTCTAGACCCATTTTCTCAAACTCCGTCTAAAGGCCAATTTTCCTCAGATCTTTTCCCTGAGGCTTTCTTGAAATAATAATAATAATTATTCCAAGAGTTTTCTTGCGATCCATTTTCCCAGTAACATCCCAAACTCCATATTCATAAAAGCTCTCTTGGGAACTCTTTTTCTAATAGTTTCCCTGACAATAATTATCCCCAGGGATTCCTTGAAAATTATGTTTCCAGATTTTTTCATAGATCTATTTCCCCAAAAGTTTCTTAAGAGAAATTCCCTGACACAAATTTTACCAAAAGCTCTCCTCAAGCCCATTTTTCAGGACTTTCCTTTTTTGGGGACCCATTTTACCATAGGTCTTAAAAGACCAATATTAACACGAAGGCTCTTATAGAGCTTTCTTGAGACCAGTTTTACATTAAGCTTTCACAAGACCCATATTTTCCAAAGATTTGTGGAAAACCATTTCTCCCTAGAGCTTTTCTGGCATTACTTTCCCCCAAAAGTGTTCTTAAGACCATTTTGCCTCAGAGCTTCATTAAAAGAAATTTTACCTAGAGCTTTCTCAAGACTCATACTCCTGAAAAAGTTCTTAATTCCCATTTTTCCACAGCTTCCCTGAAACTCCCTTTTCCCAATGTTGTTAAAAGACCCTGTATTCCCTAGTTTCCTGACATTCATTTTCAATAAAATATTCTCGAGACCCAAAAACGGGTTTTACAGATGGGCTGAGAGACCACGGAATGTGGGATTTCTGGATCAGGAGTCTGCATCTGACACGCTGCCATTGATATCTCTATAGATGCATAAAACAGTTTTCGTTATCAGAGTACACTCGTGAATTATCAGTTGACAAAACATAAAATTTTTAGAAACTGATAAAAGGCTAGTTAGAGTATTTTGATTTACTTCCTTAAAAAAATAATAGAATTGACCGTCCGTTCATTATCATGTCAAATATCTTATATATATTTCCTCCGATTTAATGGTATAGCTTCCATTTGCTTTAACAGGTGTTTCGATTCTGTGGGATATATATCTTACGTTCCTTAAGATTTTTTTTTTGGGGGGGGGAGATACTTTTCTCGGTCCCAGTCAATGTAGCAATTTAGAAAATGTATATTTATATTTTTCATTAGCGAACACATCCCCATATATTAACATCATCTATAGGCAGTGCGCATCACAAGAAACTGGCTATCCTTTGATGTATCTAGCCAATGAATCATCTAAGGATTACTCAGTAGAAGTAGAAGTTGAATCCTAAGAAAACTCAAAGTATGATTGTAAGTAGGTCAAGGACGGTGGCTCCTCAACATCCGGATCTCAGTATTGATAATGTTTCTTTAAATTTGTATGACTCTTTCAAAATTTTAGGAGTGATTCTCGACAGCAAATTTACTTTTGAGAAACATATAAGGTCTGTGTCTTCTTGAATTGCACAAAAAATAGGCTTATTTAGAAAGTCTTTCAAGATTTTCGGTGATCAATCTATTCTGAAGAAGTGTTTTAATTCTTTCATTCTGCCTTGTTTTGAGTATTGTTCTCCTGTCTGGTCTTCAGCTGCTGATTCTCATCTTAATTTGTTGGACAGAAACTTACGGTCTATTAAATTTCTTATTCCTGATCTAGATATTAGTCTTTGGCACCGTCGTTCAATTAGTTCATTATGCATGTTGCATAAGATTTTTCATAACTCTGACCATCCTTTACATTCAGATCTCCCTGGACAATTTTATCCTGTTCGTAATACTAGGCAGGCAGTTAATTCTAATAGCCAGGCCTTCTCCATCATGAGGCTCAATACTACCCAGTACTCTAGAAGTTTTATTCCAGCTGTTACCAAGTTGTGGAATGATCTTCCTAATCGGGTAGTTGAATCAGTAGAACTTCAAAATTTCAAAGTAGGAGCAAATGCTTTTTTGTTGACCAGGTGGACATGAGTCTTTTTATAGTTTATTTATGACATCTGTTTTTTATGTTGAAAATAGTTTATGTATGACATGTCTGTTTTGACGTTGTTACTTTTTTTAGAATGATTTATTGTTAATTTGTTCTCTTCATTTATTTATTTCCTTATTTCCTCTCCTCACTGGGCTATTTTTCCCTGTTGGAGCCCCTGGGCTTGTAGCATCCTGCTTTTCCAACTAGGGTTGCAGCTTGTATAATAATAATAATAATAATAATAATAATAATAATAATAATAATAATAATAATAATAATGATAATAATAACAATAATAATAATAATAGAGAAGATGAAAGAATGACCCCCAGTCCCGGTCTTAGCGGGGTGCTAAGAATGTCTTGTTTTATGAATACTAAAGAAAAAAGCAACTTAGACAATGGCTAGGTTAAGGGAAATTTGGATATCAAATCGCCTAATATTTCATATAAAAATCAGACTATATATCGGTTTAGTAAGATCGGTGTTACATGGGTCATGGTTTGACCATGAAGCAATCTCTAATCTATTAGAGAATAAAGCCCTCAAAAGGATATTGGGAGTTTACTGGCAATACAGGATTAGAAATGAAACTATAACAGAGATTACTTGAGTACCATATGTGGATAAGATGAGGGGTAGATGAAGATGGTTTGGGCATGCTCGTTGCACTCCCCTAAAGAGATTAGTTCACCAAACGTTTATATGGGCTCCATAAGGCACTAGAAGAACTGGAAAACCCAGGCCTACGTGACTTAAAACTATAAAGCACGAGATAGAGGATGGTGAATGGACAAGTAGTGAATTAAAAGATCAAGACAGAGACGACTGGCGAAATCTAACCGAGGCCTTTGCGCCAATAGGCGTAGGAGATGATGATGATATATAGGTGGGAAAAATTCTCCAGATATAAGTAAATTAATAATCTAGGTCAATTGAAAGATATTTATCAATGTTACGAGTACAGCAAACTCCAAATATGAAAAAAGAGAGTTCTTCATTTGAGTATGAACGATAAGTTTAATATACATGATGAAGTTTTCCTTATTGTATACTGCAACTCCTCCACAGTAATTCATTAGATAAAATGGTGGATATACCAACAAGTATTATAGTGTTTTCCTATTATCACTAGAATTATAGCTTCACCAATAATAAAAATAACCGGTATTATAACTTCACAGTTATATATTGTTGTCAATTAAAAAAAAAAAAAACAATTTCGCGGTTTTCAAATTGCCTCTTCAGCTGAAAAATGAAAAAGTTTTACAATTGTCTGGATGTAAACTAAAGTCATATGCTAATGACAAGATAAAAGTTACTAAACAATCAAAGCAGTATTCGAAACTGAACAGTAAAAAAAAAAAAAAAAAATTCTGATACTGAATCATCCGGTAACAAGATGTTACAGAACAACCAAAGTAGTAGTCAAAGTGTAAATTGCTGACTAAAAGTATATAGGTCACTTTTCCACCAAGTGAACAATGGTCTTCGTATCCAAATAGCCAATGACCTGCCAAACTACCAAAGTAGTAGTCAAAGTGGAAATACTAGATAAAACATATAAAAAGTAATTTCCAACAAGTGAAAAGCCTTCATTATATATATATATATATATATATATATATATATATATATATATATATATAGCTTTTTCTACACAGCGTATATATATATATATATATATATATATATATATATATATATATATATATATAAGAGACTGATGTCTCGCCAGGTAAATCCTCGGACAGCTAGGTAGCGTCAGGTTCCGATTTCCTTTTATGGCCTCTCGTGGCATGGTTGGTTTCGACCTGAACTTTCATTAGAAGGGGCTAGCGTTCGATCCCAAGTATGAGGTAGAAATTTATTTCTATTTGAACACGATGTTGTGTTAATATTTATCCATATTGACTCATTAGGGGTAATTTGAATGAATTACTACCAATTGTGTCACGTGGTGGGCCGGGGAAATCAGGTATAACTCGCTGGTAAGAGACTGATGTCTCGCCAGGTAAATCCTCGGACAGCTAGGTAGCGTCAGGTTCCGATTTCCTTTTATGGCCTCTCGTGGCATGGTTGGTTTCGACCTGGCCTTTCATTGGAAGGGGCTAGCGTTCGATCCCAAGTATGAGGTAGAAATTTATTTCTATTTGAACACGATGTTGTGTTGATATTTATCCATATTGACTCATTAGGGGTAATTTGAATGAATTACTACCAATGGTGTCACGTGGTGGGCCGGGGAAATCGGGTAAAACTCGCTGGTAAGAGACTGATGTCTCGCCATGTAAATCCTCGGACAGCTAGGTAGCGTCAGGTTCCGATTTCCTTTTATGGCCTCTCGTGGCAAGGTTGGTTTCGACCTGGCCTTTCATTAGAAGGGGCTAGCGTTCGATCCCAAGTATGAGGTAGAAATTTATTTCTATTTGAACACGATGTTGTGTTGATATTTATCCATATTGACTCATTAGGGGTAATTTGAATGAATTACTACCAATTGTGTCACGTGGTGGGCCGGGGAAATCGGGTAAAACTCGCTGGTAAGAGACTGATGTCTCGCCAGGTAAATCCTCGGACAGCTAGGTAGCGTCAGGTTCCGATTTCCTTTTTATGGCCTCTCGTGGCATGGTTGGTTTCGACCTGGCCTTTCATTAGTAGGGGCTAGCGTTCGATCCCATGTATGAGGTAGAAATTTATTTCTATTTGAACACGATGTTGTGTTGATATTTATACATATTGACTCATTAGGGGTAATTTGAATGAATTACTACCAATTGTGTCATGTGGTGGGCCTGGGAAATCGGGTAAAACTGGCTGGTAAGAGACTGATGTCTCGCCAGGTAAATCCTCGAACAGCTATGTAGCGTTAGGTTCCGATTTCCTTTTATGGTATCTCGTGGCATGATTGGTTTCGACCTGGCCTTTCATTAGAAGGGGCTAGCGTTCGATCCCAAGTATGAGGTAGAAATTTATTTCTATTTGAACACGATGTTGTGTTGATATTTATCCATATTGACTCATTAAGGGTAATTTTAATGAATTAATACCAATTGTGTCACGTGGTGGGCCGGGGAAATCGGGTAGAACTCGCTGGTAAGAGACTGATGTCTCGCCAGGTAAATCCTCGGACAGCTAGGTAGCGTCAGGTTCCGATTTCCTTTTATGGCCTCTCGTGGCATGGTTGGTTTCGACCTGGCTTTTCATTAGAATGGGCTAGCGTTCGATCCCAAGTATGAGGTAGAAATTTATTTCTATTTGAACATGATGTTGTGTTGATATTTATCCATATTGACTCATTAGGGGTAATTCGAATGAATTACTACCAATTGTGTCACGTGGTGGGCCGGGGAAATCGGGTAAAACTCGCTGGTAAGAGACTGATGTCTCGCCAGGTAAATCCTCGGACAGCTAGGTAGCGTCAGGTTCCGATCTCGTTTTTTGGCTTCTCGTGGCATGGTTGGTTTCGAACTGGCCTATCATTAGAAGGGGCTAGCGTTCGATCCCAAGTGTGAGGTAGAAATCTATTTCCATTTGAACATGATGTTGTGTTGATATTTATCCATATTGATTCATTAGGGGTAATTTGAATGAATTACTACCAATTGTGTCACGTGCTGGGCCGGGGAAATCGGGTAAAACTCGCTGGTAAGACACTGATGTCTCGCCAGGTAAAACCTCGGACAGCTAGGTAGCGTCAGGTTCCGATTTCCTTTTATGGCCTCTCGTGGCATGGTTGGTTTCGACCTGGCCTTTCATTAGAAGGGGCTAGCGTTCGATCCCAAGTATGAGGTAGAAATTTATTTCTATTTGAACACGATGTTGTGTTGATATTTATCCATATTGACTCATTAAGGGTAATTCGAATGAATTACTACCAATTGTGTAACGTGGTGGGCCAGGGAAATCGGGTAAAAGTCGCTGGTAAGAGACTGATGTCTCGCCAGGTAAATCCTCAGACAGCTAGGTAGCGTCAGGTTCCGATTTCCTTTTAAGGCCTCTCGTGGCATGGTTGGTTTCGACATGGCCTTTCATTAGAAGGGGCTAGCGTTCGATCCCAAGTATGAGGTAGAAATTTATTTCTATTTGAACACGATGTTGTGTTGATATTTATCCATATTGACTCATTAGAGGTAATTTGAATGAATTTCTACCAATTGTGTCACGTGGTGGGCCGGGGAAATCGGGTAAAACTCGCCGGTAAGAGACTGATGTCTCGCCAGGTAAATCCTCGGACAGCTAGGTAGCGTCAGGTTCCGATTTCCTTTTATGACCTTTCGTGGCATGGTTGGTTTCGACCTGGCCTTTCATTAGAAGGGGCTAGCGTTCGATCCCAAGTATGAGGTAGAAATTTATTTCTATTTGAACACGATGTTGTGTTGATATTTATCCATATTGACTCATTAGGGGTAATTTGAATGAATTACTACCAATTGTGTCACGTGGTGGGCCGGGGAAATCGGGTAAAAGTCGCTGGTAAGAGACTGATGTTTCGCCAGGTAAATCCTCGGACAGCTAGGTAGCGTCAGGTTCCGATTTCCTTTTATGGCCTCTCGTGGCATGGTTGGTTTCGACCTGGCCTTTCATTAGAAAGGGCTAGCGTTCGATCCCAAGTATGAGGTAGAATTTTATTTCTATTTGAACACGATGTTGTGTTGATATTTATCCATATTGACTCATTAAGGGTAATTCGAATGAATTACTACCCAACTTTGTCACGTGGTGGGCCAGGGAAATCGGGTAAAAGTCGCTGGTAAGAGACTGATGTCTCGCCAGGTAAATCCTCAGACAGCTAGGTAGCGTCAGGTTCCGATTTCCTTTTAAGGCCTCTCGTGGCATGGTTGGTTTCGACCTGGCCTTTCATTAGAAAGGGCTAGCGTTCGATCCCAAGTATGAGGTAGAAATTTATTTCTATTTGAACACGATGTTGTGTTGATATTTATCTATATTGACTCATTAAGGGTAATTCGAATGAATTACTACCAATTGTGTCACGTGGTGGGCCAGGGAAATCGGGTAAAAGTCGCTGGTAAGAGACTGATGTCTCGCCAGGTAAATCCTCAGACAGCTAAGTAGCGTCAGGTTCCGATTTCCTTTTAAGGCCTCTCGTGGCATGGTTGGTTTCGACCTGGCCTTTCATTAGAAGGGGCTAGCGTTCGATCCCAAGTATGAGGTAGAAATTTATTTCTATTTGAACACGATGTTGTATTGATATTTATCCATATTGACTCATTAGGGGTAATTTGAATGAATTACTACCAATTGTGTCACGTGGTGGGCCGGGGAAATCGGGTAAAACTCGCTGGTAAGAGACTGATGTCTCGCCAGGTAAAAACTCGGACAGCTAGGTAGCGTCAGGTTCCGATTTCCTTTTATGGCCTTTCGTGGTATGGTTGGTTTCGACCTGGCCTCTCATTAGAAGGGGCTAGCGTTCGATCCCAAGTATGAAGTAGAAATTTATTTCTATTTGAACACGATGTTGTATTGATATTTATCCATATTGACTCATTAGGGGTAATTTGAATGAATTACTACCAATTTTGTCACGTGGTGGGCCAAGGAAATCGGGTAAAACTCGCTGGTAAGAGACTGATGTCTCGCCAGGTAAATCCTCGGACAGCTAGGTAGCGTCAGGTTCCGAATTCCTTTTATGGCCTCTCGTGGCATGGTTGGTTTCAACCTGGCCTTTCAT
>NC_090738.1:78555304-78560304 GCF_036898095.1 Palaemon carinicauda
TATCGTGTTTTGACGCTCTTTAATTCAGTCATCGCCTGACCCCATACTAGATTGCTAGCTTAGCCCCTAGGCCAGATTGCCTAGCACCAGTGTTCATGCATGATATATTCCAGTGATCCTAGGTTAAGTTATGAAGATAGGGGCATTATTTATTATACTGTTTACTGTGATGCAAGTGTTTTTCGCCTTCAGGGACCATATAGGGGATCGGTTTGATAGTGAGCCTTTCTAACCTAACCTAAATGTAGGACCCCTATATGCTCCCTTCACCCCCTGCCTTCGGGCATTCCCTCTGTGTGGCCATGCTCCCCCTGCCATGTAGGGGGATCAAGTCCGTATCAGAGTATTTATCGCTTCTCTGTCCTCCCTAAGGGAATGATCCCCCCTTAGGGTTGCGTCCGAGAAAGAGGAACGGCCTGTCCTTCCTCGGTTGCTGTGGTTAGGTTACTTATCCTTCCATGCAACTTGCGATGCGTCTTTCAGCCTACCTAGCTTGGGGTTTAACATCCCTTATCTAGGTTAGGCCTCGGGGGGAGGCATGTTCTGTACTATTTAGTTTGAAACGGTACCCATGCACCATTCTCATACAGGTTACCTACACTAGGCTAGGGAGCGTCCTCCCTTCCTTGGTGGCCGTTTTTGTACAGAGCCTCCCCTATGGAAGACCCCTTTTCTTCTCCCTCCCCACCTATCCCTTGGTATGGTCTAGCCTATACATAGGCTAGCCTATACACATCTGTCCCTAGTCCTACAACTCCTCCTTCGGATGGAGTGATAGGGCTATCTTGAACTCCTGTTGACAGGCCGCTCTGGTACATATACCCTTCATAGCGTCCTATGGGGTTAGCCACTGGAAGCGATTTGTCCGCAGGGGTTCCCCTTCTCTTGGGTGTACCCTAACCCTCCCTTGGGTTACTCTGGCACTAGGCCGACTGCCGGCCCCCTGCCATTGGGTGATAGGACCCACTCCTATCATGGGTACACTCACTCAGGTGGGATGCTAGAGGGGTTAGTGTTCTTACCCCTCCAATCCCTCCTTCTGTCTCTCTTCTTATCCTAGTGCCGGTCCCTTGCCGCCTCTACTGTCGGCGATACCGCCCCCCTCTTGGTGACACATTCCTGAGATACCCTCCCTCCCCTAGCCGACAGCCCTCCGCGTGCCGGAGGGCTGCCGCCTTCCATCGGAGTATAGCTGATGGCCCACCCTTACACTACCTAGCTTCGGTTGTCCGTCCTTAGGGGCCGGCCTCCGGCGTGCTGGCATTGATTGCCGGGGGTCTGGGTATACCATACCTCCCTACCTTATCTTATGAACTAGTCACCAAGCCGGCAGCCTTTGGCTGCCAGAGCCTCCGCCTCCTGCCGGCGTGCCGCCAGAGCCTCCGCCTCCTGCCGGCGTGCCGCCGCTGTGCCGGCGGCCGCCAAGCTGGCATTATACCTGAATTCTCTGTGTGTCTTCCCTAATGCCATAAACCCTGCTGGAGCGGCCTCCGGCATGCCGCCGGTCTGCCGGAGCCCTCTGGAGGCACCAAGGGACTTGCACCCCTTTTACCAGCTAGGTATTGTCTTACCGTTCTATTAACGGCCGTGCTGTCTTCTTGCATATCACAATTTTCCAGCATACTGTGTGTGTCTTAGCGCAGCTGGTTGCCGGAACCCGATCTCATATGGGGTCTTCTACTACCCCCATTTTACTATAAAGGTCTGAGTGGTCTCAGTCCTTGATATACATCGCAGGCAATCTCTGCTAGAATTATCTTCTGCCTTCTTTGGCGGTCCATGAAGATTTCCTCTTTGTGTCCTCGGTCACAAACGAAATTGCCTACTGATAAGGTTATGGTAACCAGCTGGGCAGGATGCACAAGTATGTGTCTATCTACTTCCTTTCCCGCTCCACTCTTTAACATTACAATTTTATAAATTAATTAAGGTTAAGTTAAAGTTTAACTACTTCAAAATTAACTTTAGGGTAATATAAGTCACTCTTATGACTTCCGTGTACTCATGTTCTCTTTCTTTTACAGGAGGAGTACATCAAATGTGACCACAACTTCTGTGGAGTGAAGCGCCCGCACTTCTACGGGCACACGGCGTGTCGGACCCACGCCCCTTGCGCCAATAAGAAAGGCGAACTGAAATTCTGGTACCCGCAGCACTGTACAGTCTACAAGAGTCGTCTGGTCGAAGCGTTCGACGATCCTCCTTCAGCGGAGGTAAGGGACACTGCTCGAGAGAAGCTACGCAAGTGGGTGCGTGGCTTCCAGAAGAACGCCACCGGACCATATCTCGCCACTGAAGATATGAGGGCCTTGCTTTTCCCGAAGGCATCACCAGACTCAGTGGTCCCTAAAGATCAGATTCCCACTGTCCAGATAGAGGTGGAACCGGATGTGGTCATGGCTCAGTCCATGCACGAGTGCCGTTTAGACTCCGACAACGTGGAACGTATGTCGGAAGTGTCTGAGAACACGGAGAGGAACCTCATGGGCGATGAACTAGACTATGAGGAAGATCAGGTGGAATACCCTGAGTCGGAGCAGGAGGTCGCTCCAACATCCACCCCTACACCAACTCCTACACTGACGGATGTATTACTCCCTTCTACATCCGCTACCCCGGATCCTACCCCATCCAACACCCAGGAGATCTTCAAGATGCTTGAAGCTCTCATGGATAAGAAACTCCGCGAGACGCATGAGTTCTTCAGGTCCAACATGGGAAGTTCGAAGCAACCGAAAAGTATTTCGGTTAAGGACCTTCCTGCATACTCGGATACTAACCCATGGAGGTATGCCGAGCACAGGCTGATCACCACGGGCAGGATCTATATCAGCGAAAAGGTCGGCTCGATCGCGCTGGAAGAAGTGGAATTCTTCCCAAACTTTGAGGCTTACCCGGACTGTTACGTCCGATTTAGGTCTGAACCTGCCTCTAAAGAAGAGACCGAACCAAAGGAGGTTATCGTGTTCGATCTCCCGAAGGCCCAGGCTATGTTAGCCAATACGGTGAAAAGTAGGGGCTTCACCTACTCTAAACCACCGGCGCTTAGCAAAAAGCACCTGACCTACGTCGCACCAGACGATGCGACCTTCCACTTTCTGGAAAAGGCCTTCACTGCGGTGCATAAGGCAGTGGAAGAAGGGAAACGTTGCCCTGCACTGGAGGAGTGCAGACCCTTCTCCCTAACCACTCCCCCTGATGTTAGACACTGGAAAGACGTCCAGTCAACCTTTGTAGTGGGAAAACTAGAGCCTGACGTCGCTGGTTGTCAGTTTAACGAGGACCTCCCGAAACTTAACGATCATCTCCTTCGTCGGGAACATGATACGAAGGAAAGGCTCGCCGCATCTATGTCCCTCCAAGTACAGCTCGAAGTCATGGCCGGTGACACTAGGGTCCCTGACTACTACATGGTCCTCGCCAAGACACACCTGGCGACTGTAGTAAAGGATCTGTACAGCTTCACGAAGGCTCGTAGAGCCTGTCGTGAATTCGTGTTCTCAAGTGCTACAGTGAGACACGAACCCCGGAGGCTGATTTCCTCCAACATCTGGGGTAAACACCTCTTTCCCTCCTCCCTAGTGAAAGAGATCACCGACAAGGCCGCCACGAAGAACAGGAACCTTCTCCATAAATGGGGCATGTCGAAGAAAAGGAAATCCTCTCAGGACGATGGCCCTCAACCTGAAAGGAAACCCACAAAGCCGAAACCCCAGCAACATCAACAGTTACGGCAGTTTCCGGGATCCGCTACTCCCCAAGTGGCAGCTCAGCCACAACAGACCTTTCAATTGGTCACCCAACCGGTCTTGTCACAGTCGCCGGTCTTCACCCCTGCATTTGAGCAGCAGTCAACTACCTTTCGTCCCAAAGGTAGAGGCTCAAACAGAGGTGCGGGCAGAGATGCATCTCGCCGTCCCTCCAGAGGCAGAGGAGAAAAGGGAGCTAGCGGCCGAGGTAGTAAGCCCTCGGGAAGCCAGAAGCAATGAAGTGCTTCCGGTGGGAGGAAGACTCCGCCAATTCCAGGATCGTTGGTCCTTCGATCCCTGGGCACACAGCATCGTCAAGAAGGGTCTAGGCTGGAGCTGGACTCAACCACCCCCATCCTTCCAGCAATTCTTCCAACAGTCAACCCCCCTCCTGGAAGAATATGTCCTAGAACTCTTGAACAAGAAGGTGATAAAGAGGGTAAAGTCAACCAGGTTCCAAGGGAGACTGTTTTGCGTCCCCAAGAAGGACTCCGACAAACTCAAAGTCATTCTAGACTTATCCCCCCTCAACAAGTTCATAGCGAACAACAAGTTCAAGATGCTGACTCTTCAACAGATACGGACCCTTCTGCCTCAAGGTTCCTACACAGTCTCGATAGACCTGGCGGATGCCTACTGGCACGTTCCAATGAACCACCACGCTTCCTCCTAACTAGGATTTCGACTCCAAATGAAAAGCTACGCTTTCAGGGCCATGCCCTTCGGGCTCAACGTGGCCCCACGGATCTTCACAAAGCTGGCAGACGCCATCGTTCAACAGCTCCGCCTCCGCGGCGTCCAGGTGATGGCCTACCTCGACGACTGGCTGGTCTGGGCGACATCGCCCGAAGATTGTCTAAGATCCTGCAACAAAGTCACCCAGTTTCTAGAACACCTGGGATTCAAGATAAACACAAAGAAATCTCGCCTCTCTCCAGCTCAGAAGTTCCAATGATTAGGAATCCAGTGGAATCTTCAGTCACACCACCTTTCCATTCCCCAGAAGAAAAGGAAAGAAATAGCGGGGTCTGTCAAAAAACAGCTGAAATCCAAGCGGATCTCAAGACATCAGCAGGAACAAGTTCTAGGCTCTCTACACTTCGCCTCAGTGACAAACCCAGTGCTGCGTGCACAGCTAAAGGATGCCGCGGGAGTCTGGAGACGTTCTGCACCCATTGCTCGAAGAGACCTCAAGAGACGGCTCCCAAACAGACTTCGGTTACTCTTAAAGCCGTGGTCGGAAGCAAAGGT
>NC_090738.1:78577804-78587804 GCF_036898095.1 Palaemon carinicauda
TTTAACCAATCTCTACATAAATACTTTAAAACCGTTTTGTTAATACTTGAAATTTTCGGAGAAAAAAAAAATTGCATTTACCTTTTTTTTTATTTTTATCAATGACAAAGTTTCGTTATTTTAACAACAACAAAAAAGTGGAAATTTGAAGCCCATAATCTGGAAAATCACTTTCCGATAAAAAAAAAAAAGATACATCCTCATGAAAGTTGTGTCACTTTAATATAATGATAAAATAATTCTGAAAGAAATCATAACACTAAGAAAGGTCCTCTTTCCCTTTTTCTTTCATAGACAATTATCTTTTAAAAGCTTTTCGATGTAATAAATCGATCGTGGAAAAAAACCATATATCGAATTTGAAGTAACCCCAAAATAACATGGTTTTAATGGGGGTGGGGGAGGGACATTACTCTTCTAATAACTCCAGCAAATGAACCAGTTCCTAAAAACTCTCAAGTTGATATAAATATTATTCTCTATTTCTAGATATGTGTCACTAGAAATGACATATCCAAGCTTAGATATATGAAATTTACATATTTTTTTCAAAGGTAATTTCATCAAATGGATCAGTCCCTAAATTTAATACAAGTATTACTCTCCTGATCTTTTGGAAAAAAGAAAAAAAAATGTCACTGGAAAGGGATATGTTGCATCAGATGTCAACTCAAATCTTCTACTAGTTTATAAATCATAGAAAAAAAGGTGAACAAAGTTGGAAAGGATACCAGATATTGTTACAAGTTTTAAAAAAGGTCAACCTTTAATATGCTAACCACAATCAAAACACTATCTTTTAAAACTATACAACTATGATGTAAATCATCAATTTCCTTTGTCGGATTATAGACATAAAATCTACCGTGTTCTCTACTCATGAATATATATTCTCTGCAGATGGCTGAAGTATCCACTATTTAGTAGACCTCCAATGTTCCGTAATTCCCTGGAAAGTCCTTTGCTATCCCCACGGCCACTGATGTGTGTGTGTATATATATATATATATATATATATATATATATATATATATATATGTAAACAGTATATGTATATAAATAAATATATATATTTATATATACATATATATATATATATATATATATATATATATATATATATATATATACAGATATGTAAATTATATATATATATATATATATATATATATATATATATATAATTATATATATACAGATATGTAAATTATATATATATATATATATATATATATATATATATATATATATATATATATATATATATATATATATATACATATATATTTATATATATATATATACAAATATATGAAAATATATATATATATATATATATATATATATATATATATATATATATATATATATATATATATATATATATATCACAAGCACACGTGATTTCAATCAATGTAAATATCACCCACGAATGGCATTTAATACCGAATTCTATCTTGGGAATATATATCCACTTGGAATTCATTTTATGGTAACAGCTTCTGCCCGGTAGAGATTCCAAGTGAATATATATTCCCAAGATAGAATTCGGTATTAAATGCCGTTCGTTGGTGATATTTACATAAAATGAATTCCAAGTGGATATATATTCCCAAGATAGAATTCGGTATTAAATGCCGTTCATGGGTGATATTTACATTGATTGAAATCACGTGTGCTTGTGATATATGTTCATTTGAAATGACCACGTGCAGCAAACTCACGATTCAGCTATCATGGCGGAGATGGGTTTATTTCAAGTCTATGAACAGATTCCTGAATTCGACAGGAATATGTAAGGGGACTTGTCATAAACTTTTATCTTTCTTGATAGCTCAGTCGGTAGAGCCGTTGCTGGCATGGTTTCCGGCCCACAGGTGGGGGTTCGAATCTCCACCCGGCCAGAAGCTGTTACCATAAAATGAATTCCAAGTGGATATATATTCCCAAGATAGAATTCGGTATTAAATGCCGTTCGTGGGTGATATTTACATTGATTGAAATCACGTGTGCTTGTGGTATATGTTCATTTAAAATGACCACGTGTAGCAAAAATCACGATTCAGCTATCATGGCGGAGATGGGTTTATTTCAATTCTATAAACAGATTTCTGAATTCGACAGGAATATGTACGGGGACTTGTCATAAAATTTTATCTCTCTTGATAGCTCAGTCGGTAGAGCCGTTGCTGGCATGGTTTCCGGCCCACAGGTGGGGGTTCGAATCTCCACAAGCCGTAAGCTGTTGCCATAAAATGAATTCCAAGGGGATATACATTCCCATGATAGAATTAATTTGGTATTAAATGCCATTCGTGGGTGATATTTACATATATATATATATATATATATATATATATATATATATATATATACATATATATATATATATATATATATATATATATATATATATATATATATATATATATATATATATATATTTATACATATACATATATATATATATATATATATATATATATATATATATATATATATATATATATATATATATGTATAAATATATATGCATATATATATATATACACATGTATATATATATATATATATATATATATATATATATATATATATATATATATATATATATATATATATATATATATATATATATATATATATATTTACATAGATTCTCTAAAAGCATAAAGCATAGCAGAGGTATTAAACAAGTGATTGAAAATCGATTCACATCAAATGGATCACGTTTCCACCACTATTAACCGGTTATGATCGAAAGATTTAATCTTGATCTGTTAGCAGGGTAAAAAAGCATTTTACGAATGTCTTTTTTTCTGGCAAATCCCATCGTTCTTCTTTATATAAGTATAACACTGGCATGGAAGCACAGTGAAATCAGAAAACCATCAATTTCATTGGGTTAAAACATGCGAGAATTTTTAAATATATCTTAGATTAATGTAGTCTTCCCGTAATAGAGGTCACTACAGATGATATTAATCATTTTTATATATTTGTATTATCCTTTCTAGTTTACCTATTGATTTCGGAAAATGACAAACTAATCTCTATAAAGGGTTTGAGTCTAATAGAATTGGCATGTTTCAATTATAATTATCTTGACTTTGATAATGCTATGAATGCACTTTTTACTTGGCACTTGGGGTACTGGCGCTCGATATCTACTCAACAAGAAAGGAAATAAGTTGCTATCCATTCTTTCTTTCTAATAGAAATACCATGAGATTTTTTAAACCTTGATGGATGGATGGGTGAGAAATTTGGAGCAATCCCAGGTCCTTGCAAATTTAAATCCATTAAAACACCACAATTTCTATCAAAAGTCAGGTTTCTTTTATTCATTTTTATGTTTGCTCTTTACTGCCCTCTTCACAAACACACGCACACACATACACACACACACACACACACACACATATATATATATATATATATATATATATATATATATATATATATATATATATATGTGTGTGTGTGTGTGTGTGTGTGTGTACAAACGCGCACACACACATATTTTATATATATATATATATATATATATATATATATATATATATATATATATATATATATATATATATATATATATATATACTGTATATATATATATATATATATATATATATATATATATATAGATATATATATATATATATATATATATATATATATATATATATAGGCATATATATGTATATATATATATATATATATATATATATATATATATATATATATATGTGTGTGTGTGTGTGTGTGTGTGTGTGTTTTCGTGTATGTACACACGCACACACACATACACACACACACACACACACACACACACACATATATATATATATATATATATATATATATATATATATATATATATATATATATATATATATATATATATATATACATTTACGAATTATCGGTGTGTAACTGTATCAGCAAGCATGTCCTTATTATAATTTCAATACAGTAAGATCACGGATACGAGAAGCAAAGACACACAAACCCACACAAATTATATAAGTAAATTAGGGATATCCTTCCAACGTTATAAAATGAGGATAGTTTATTATGAAAAATTAATCCGCGTACAAAGTTCAATCACCCGAACATTTTTTCTTTATTCTTTTTTTCCAGCTACGACAAAATCAAGGTACGAAACGATCTTGGTACGAAGTGATAAATATCGGGTGAATGATGTTCGTATTTTTTTTTTTTTTTTTTTTTTTTTTTTGACATTTATATTCATCTCCCCAGCCATGCCGAGTTGAACAGAAGGATGCCGTCTTCTTTCGAGAATGGGGACACTAACGAGATAAGAAATGAGGATTTTTTGCGTTGTAATTTACGAAATTGTTTTACGATTTTTTTTTCTTGCGCTGTAATTTAAGAAAAAATTTTGTTTTGTCTTGCACTGCAATTTACGATGGTTTTTTTTTCTTGCTCTGTAATTTACGAATATCTTTTTCTTTTTCGCTGTAACTGGCGTTGTTTACTTTTTTTTTAGATTCTGTATAAGCTTATCCTGATATTTAATTTGTTTAAATTTATTTCAAAATCTTTGTTGAGGGGATTCTAAAACCTTTTTTTATTTGAGAACAGATCTATATAAGCTGTTTGTTTTTCAAAACTCTCATTGCACTACTGATCAGTAATTCCTTTAGGTATAATAAACAACCCACACGTAATGCTGCTACTTATTATTAATGCTTACCAAAATCTAAAATTAATTTGAAACAAATGGGATCTCTAAACCGTTATGGGATTAAAGATCTCTGATCCTTCTACAGTTAGTATTAGTTGTAATCCCATAAGGACGCAGTAAAAAAAAAGAGTGATCAAGATCGGATTCCGAGGTCGGGATGTAATTACATATGTAAACTAAGAAGATTATCGTAGTAATTGACACATTACAAACTTATCAATAATTTTAATTAACAATAAATGTATATAACGTTAGGTAAGTTATTGTTTAGTAAGATTGGAAATGCCGGTCTTGATTATTATTATTATTATCATTATTATTATTATTATTATTATTATTATTATTATTATTATTATTATTATTATTATTATTATTATTATTCTAGCTAAGCTACAACCCTAGTTTGAAAAGAAGGGTACAATAAGCCCAAGGGCTTTACCAGAGAAAATAACATAAAAAAGAGCAGTGCATACATATACTGTATATATATATATATATATATATATATATATATATATATATATATATATATATATATATATATATATATATATATATATATATATATATATATATATTATTAAATGCTAAGACACAACCCTAGTTGGAAAAGCAGGATACTATTCAGGGGACCCCAACAGGGAAAATAGCCCAGTGAGGAAAGGAAATAAGGAAATAAAGAAAAATAAAATATTTTAGGAATAGTAACAATATTCAAATAAATATTTCCTATTTAAACAATAAAAACTTTAAGAGAACAAGAGGAAGAGGAACTAGATAGAAAAGTGTGCACGAGTGTACCCTCAAGCAAGAGAACTCTAACCCAAGGCAGTGTAAGACCATGGTACAGAGGCTATGGCACTACCCAAGACTAGAGAACAATGGTTTGATTTTGGAGTGTCCTTCTCCTAGAAGAGCTGATTACCATAGCTAAAGAGTGTCTTCTACCCTTACCAAGAGGAAAGTAGCCACTGAACAATTACAGTGCAGTAGTTAACCCCTTGGGTGAAGAAGAATTGTCTAGTAATCACAGTGTTGTCAGGTGTATGAGGACAGAGGAGAATCTGTAAAGGATAGGCCAGACTATTTGGTGTCTGTGTAGGCAAAGGGAAAGAACCGTAACCAGAGAGAAGGCTACTACGTAGTACTGTCTGGCCAGTCAAAGGACCTCATAGATATTTATATATATACATATATATATTTATATGTGTATATATATATATATATATATATATATATATATAAATATCTATGTATATATATATATATATACATATATATATATATATATATATATATATATATATATATATATATGTATATATATATATATATATATATATATATATATATATATATATATATATATATATATATATATATATATATATATATGTATATATATACATATATATATATATATATATATATATATATATATATATATATATATATATATATATATGTGTGTGTGTGTGTATACCTTTCTCTAAAATTTTGCTCTTTATTTGTCCTCCAAAACTTAAGAAACACTAAGAAATTCCTCATTAGTGTAAGTTTTTGAACGTTGCCGTCTTCTGATTATATTCGAGACTGCATTGTTTATACGAAAAATAAACCTTGTTTCAGGTGTATATTAACGAGAGCTTTACAGAGATCTATTTTCTTTTTCTGATAGCTTTCCTAAGTTTTGTTATCATTAGAATTTTATTATGATCCATTTCTCTTACGTGTTCCTTTAAACTCTCTTTTCCCCAGAACTCTCTTGAGGCAAATTTTTCCAATAACTCAAATTAAAATCTATTTTCAAAGGTTTTCCTCGAGACCCATTTTCCCCAAAGCTGTGTAAATGCCAATTTTCCTCAGATCTTTCCCCTGAGTCTTCCTAACACTATCTTTTTTAAGAGTTCCCTTGACACAAAGGATTCCAGATCTGTCCTCAAATCCAGGGCTTTCTGGAGACCCATTTATCACTGAGCTATCCCAACAGTAATTATTCCAAGAGTTTTCTTGAGATCCATAAACTCCATATTCATAAAAGTTCTCCGGAGAACTCTTTTTCTAATAGTTTCCCTGACAATAATTTTTCCCAGAGATTTCTTGAAAATTATTTTTCCAGATTTCTTCATAGATCTATTTCCCCAAAAGTTTTCTTAAGAGAAATTCCCTGACACAAATTTTACCAAAAGCTCTCATCAAGCCATTTTTTCAGGACTTTCCTTTTCTGGGGACCCATTTTACCAGAGGTCTTAAAATACCAATATCAATACAAAGTATCTTATAGTTTTCTTGAGACCAGTTCTATACTAAGCTTTCACAAGACCCATATTCCCAAAAGATTTGTGGAAAACCATTTTTCTCTAAAGCTTTCCTGGTATTACATTCCCCAAAAGTGTTCTTAAGACCATTTTTCCTCAGAACTTTATTAAAAGAAAGTTTACCAATAGCTTTCGCAAGACCCATACTCCTGAAAAAGTTCCTAATTCCCATTTTTCCACAGCTTTGACTTAAACTCACTTTTCCCGATGTTGTTATAAGACCCAGTTCTCCCAACTTTACTGATATTATTTTTCAATAAAATATTCTCGAGACCAAACAAAGGGTTTTTAGCAGATAGGCTGAGAGACCACGGAATGGGGGATTTCTGAATCCCGAGTCTGAATCTGACACGATGCCATTGATATCTCTATAGATACATACAACAGTTTACGTTATCAGAGTAAAATCGTAAACTACATAAAATTGATAGAAATTGATAAAAGGCAAGTTAGAGTATTTTGATTTTCCTCATTAAAAAGTGAGAAATCTCGATCCATTCAATATCATTTAAAAGATCTTAGATATATCTCCTATGATTTGCTGGTATAACTTTCCTTTGCTTTAACAGGTGTCTTAATTCTCTGGGATATAAAACTTACATTCCTGTGGAAGTTTTTTAAGATAATTTTTTTTCGGTCCTAGTCACTATAGTAATTTAAAAAAAAATATTATATATATATATATATATATATATATATATATATATATATATATATATATATATTCGTTATTAATAAATACCTCCCCTTTCTTTTAACATCAGCTATATAAAGCTGGAAAAAATCTTAAAACATAAAGGATCTATCTAGCTCAATTGAAGGATATTAATCAATCTTACAAGCACACCAAACTCCAATTAGGAAAGAAGGAGATTTCCATTTAAGTATGAATGAAAAGGTTAAAAATATATATCAGCGCTCCCTTGTATTTCATAAAAGAACTCCTCTATAGCAATTAATTAGATAAAGGGTGGATATTCCAGTGGGTATTATTATTATTATTATTATTATTATTATTATTATTATTATTATTAAAAAAAAATTTCATTATCATTCGGATTGTAGTTTCACCATTGGTAAGAATAATCGGTATTAGAACTTCACAGTTATATATCGTTGTCTATTATAAAAAAAAAATAAATAAAAAAGTACCTATTCAGCTGAAGAATGAAATAGTGGTTCGTAGGTAATCTAAAAACATATGTCAATTTCAAGGTAAAAGTTACTGAACATCGAAAGTAGTAGTCCAAACTAAACAGTAGATTAAAATGAAAAAGCAGTTTTATATCGGGTGAACGGTTTTCATATTCAAATAGCTAATCGTCTGGCAACAAGATGTTACTAAACAAGCAAAGTAATACTCAAAGAGTAAATAGTAGATTAAAAGTAAATAAAGCAGTTTTCCACCAAGTGAACAATTGTCTTATTATTCGAATAACCTGCTACTGGGTAACAATGTAGGTAATAAACTACCAAAGTAATAGTCAGTGTAAATAGTAGATTTAAAAAAAAAAACGCAGTTTTCCAGCAAGTGAACAATCGTCTTCGTATTCAAATAGCCAGTTACCGGTCAAGAAGATAGTTAGTAAACTACAAAGTTAGTATTTAAAGTCGAAATATTAGATTAAAAGGGAAAGGGCACTTTTCCACCAAGTGAACAACCGTCTTTCTATTCAAATATGTAGTTTCCAAGCAATAAGATAATTAATAAACTACCAAAGTAGTAGTCAAAAAGTAAATAGTAGAGTAAAATAAAAAAAATAAAAGGTAGTTTTCCACAAAGTGATCAGCCGTCTTTCTAATAAAATTGCTAGTTTCCAAGTAAGATAGTTACTAAACAAACAAAGTAGTTGTCAAAGTTTAAATAGTAGCTTAAAAGAAAATAGACAGTCTTCCAACAATTGAACAACAGTCTTTCCATTCAAATATTTAGCATCAAGGCAAAAATATAGTTGCCAAACACCCAAAGTAGTAGTCAAATTTGGGGCAGTAGACTGAATTAAAGAAGGCAGTTTTCTAACAAGTGAACAACCGTCATTCTAATCAAATATCTAGTTTCCATGCAACAAGATAGTTACTAAACAACAAAAGTCGTAGTCAAATTTGAAATAGTAGATTAAAAGAAAAAAAGACATTTATAACAAGCGAACAACCGTCTTTCTATTCAAATAGCTAGTTTCCAGGCAACAAAGTGGCTACTAAAGAAACAAAGTACTAGTCAACGCTGAAATAGTAGATTAAATGAAAAAAATGAATTTTCCACCAAGTGAACAATCGTCTTTCTATTCAAATATTCAGTTTCCAGGCAACAAGATAGTTAATAAACAACCAAAGTAGTAGTAAAAGTGTTAATAGTACATTGAAAGGATAAAAGGCACTTTCCCACCAAGTAAACAACCGTCTTTCTATTCAAATAGCTAGTTCTAGGCAACAAGATAATTACTAAACAAACAAAATAGTAGTTAAAATCTAAATAGTAGATTAAAAGGAAATAGGCAGTTCACCAACAAGTGAACAACCGTCTTTTTGTTCAAATATCTAGTTTCCAGGAAACAAGATAGTTAATAAACTACCAAACTAGTAGTCAAAGTTTAAATAGCATGTTAAAAGAAAAAATTAAGTTTTCCAACAAATGAAAATTCGTCTTCATATTCAAATAGTTCAGTGAATTTTAATTTCTTGGCTCTTGTGGAGTCATTGGCGGCTCACAATGATCTGTTTGGCGGCTTGCAGGAGAGAAAGAGAAATGGAGAAAATTCATCAGTGATTAGAGAAAATATTCAAAGTTTTATATATAAATTCATTATTTTGCTGTATCAATCATCTTTTAATAATATTACTATTAAGAATAGGTTCATCAAGCACAGAATCTCAATTTTCATATGATCAAAAATATGAATTCTGAAATCTTGATAACTCTGTCACGGTTTCATGAAATAAAATGAACTTTTAAAAAGAAAAAACTAGCAAG
>NC_090738.1:78597804-78600304 GCF_036898095.1 Palaemon carinicauda
GTTCAACTCCCGGACGGTCACAAGCTCTCGTCTTTGTGTGATTTCGCCTGTAGCTCTGATTCTGAGGTCGTTAACCCTGGATAGGTACGCTCCTCGGACACCCCTTTAAGGGTATACTCGGACGCGAACGACCCCGACGCCAAAAAAAATTCTTGAAAAATCAGTTTTTGCAGTAACCTCCTTTTTTCTTTTGCCAAAAAAAAACTTCAATGAATGCTCAAAACAACTGTAAAGATAAATACTACTCATCTGCAGAAAAACTATTTATTATAAATATTTTAAAAAAATTAAGTAGAAAAAAAAAGACCTGACATAAAAATTCATAAAAAAAAAGTTTATACATATATACACAAATCCTTTTAGGAATTGATTCTTGAATGTTTAGGACACATCTTGATGTATTTTGGATGAAGTCAGACCCATGGAGGTGAAGATCTGAAATGAGAAAAAAAGGGTAACTTTTTTTGGCCAAAAAAATTTGTCCAAATTTCATGAATTTTTTTGGGTACCCAAATGAAATAGGAAGTAGCTAATTTTTTCAGGGAATAAACATATGTTATCCTAAAATAGAAATATGTAAAAAAATCTTCATTATTCTGTAAATTACATTTATATCAGGGGCCATATCTAAAGGTAATTTTTTGAGTACTTAGAAATTTCGTAAAAAAATACATATATTTAATATATAATATGATATTTATGCAGGTAAAAATATACCAAAATATCACAAATTCTATAGGGAACAAGAATATATATAGATAGGGCAGCTTACGCTTCGGATATGTCCACAAAATGGCCGCCAACCACACTGACTCAGACTCCCTAATCTGCCACTTGAAATGTAGGAAGGGTATGTCAATTTCAAGGTGTTATTTACTAATCTAATTATTATTGGATATGCATAAAAATTGTATGGTGGGTTGCTGGATAATTGTCGATTATTTTACGACTATAAAATTAAAATTCTGACCCAAAAAAATTTTTTTGAAGGGAAATAAAATCGAAAAAAAAAATGTAAAACAATATAATATTTTAGCTAAAAAAATTTGATGATATTCAATCAAAAAAAAAGTAAACAAAATTTTCCGACAAATAAACATCTAGAGGAATCATTACTCTGTGATAGTTCCTTAGTACGTAGTAATTTTGAAAGAATTGGGAAAAAACGAAAAAATGGCAATCACCGGAAAATCGAACACATACCTATATATACGCCATATCTGGCTAAAAAAAAGATAGGCATGGGTAGCCAGATCATCTAGAAACACTTTCCAACACTATAAAAATATAAGTTTTGCGACACTACTTGCCAATTCCTTACGGTAACATGACTAAGCGAAAAAATGCAAAACAAATAAAAAGGGGCACTCGCGGAAAAATGGCTAACATTCTAATATACGGCATTTCAGAAAAAAAAAATTCAGCCACGTGCTAGGCAAACCATCAAGGCACATTTTCCGACAAATAAACATCTAAATGAATCATTACTCTGTGATAGTTCCTTAGTACGTAGTAATTTTGAAAGAAATGGGAAAAAACAAAAAAATGGCAATCACAGGAAAATCGAACACATACCTATATATACGCCATATCTGGCTAAAAAAAAAAAGATAGGCATGGGTAGCCAGATCATCTAGAAACACTTTCCAACACTATAAAATTATAAGTTTTGCGACACTACTTGCCAATTCCTTACGGTAACATGACTAAGCAAAAAAATGCAAAACAAATAAAAAGGGGCACTCGTGGAAAAATGGCCATTCTAATATACGGCATTTCAGAAAAAAAAATTTTCCGCCACGTGCTAGGCAAACCATCAAGGCACATTTTCCGACAAATAAACATATAAATGAATCCTTACTCTGTGATAGTTCCTTAGTACGTAGTAATTTTGAAAGAAATGGGAAAAACGAAAAAATGGCAATCACAGGAAAATCGAACACATACTTATATATACGCCATATCTGGCTAAAAAAAAAAATAGGCATGGGTAGCCAGATCATCTAGAAACACTTTCCAACACTATAAAAATATAAGTTTTGCGACACTACTTGCCAATTCCTTACGGTAACATGACTAAGCAAAAAAATGCAAAACAAATAAAAAGGGGCACTCGCGGAAAAATGCCCAACATTCTAATATACGGCATCTCAGATAAAAAAAAAAGACATGCACGTGTTAGCCCAACCATCAAGGCACACTTTCTAACACATAAACATGAAAAAAAAATCAATAATATACGGCAATTCCTTACTACGTAGTAAATTTTTACAAATATTGAAAAAAAAAAACAGAAATTGGCAACCGCAGTTAAATACCCAATATACCAATAACTACGTCGTATCTGACAAAAACAAAATCACGCATGGGTAGCCAGTTCATATAGACACACTTTCCAACACTAAAAAAGCAAAAGTTTTACGACACTATTTAGCAATATCTTACGGAAAAATGACTTGGCAAAAAAATGAAAAAAAAATGAAAAAGGGGTACTCGCGGT
>NC_090738.1:78610304-78615304 GCF_036898095.1 Palaemon carinicauda
TAGGTTGTGAGTCAAAGGCTAGATGAATGCAACTGAGTAACTTTATTACAGACATATCAAGTATATGTACAAACTAGGTCCCGGTAAGGTCACAAAATTCAAACATGCTATTTCTTGTCAAACCGGCAACCGGTTCTGTTAACAGTTAATAATGAAGTAAGCAGACAGGCTGATAAAAGTTGTTAGTGCGAGGGAAGAGTGAAGATACAAAGGATGATATATACAAAAAAGAGAAATGTCGTTATTTTGTATGATCGTGTGACACACGGGTGGTACATGGCTCCCCCCTTAAAAATAACATACTGTACATGTTGAATAGGGTGCCCTGATCTAGAGAGGCGAACTGTAGGCGGGTCATCTGGCAGGAGATAAGCAGGTTTTAGACGATCAATAGAGACATAGCCTTCTTTGCCACGAATGTTTAGTGAGAATGCTTTTGGGATGCGTCGCATCACAAGGAAAGGGCCCGTGTAAGGGGGCATTAGCGGTGGCTTGCTAGTGTCGTTTTATAGGAAGACGTGTGTTGCAGAGTGCAAGTCTGTCGGTATGTGATGCTTCGCTGGGGGCTTGTAAGTCTGGCAGCATGGAGTAAATTTTCCCACAACGTGACATATTCACTGGAGATCGTCGGAAGAGGTTGCAGAAGGAAAAAATTCGGCAGGGACAACCAATGGGTCGCCATACACCATTTCAGCTGCTGAGACGTCCAGGGCATCTTTTGGAGTGGTCCTTAGTCCCAGAAGGACCCAATGAAGCTGAGTAAACCAGTTGAAGTCCTTGCAGCAGGACATCAAAGCTGCTTTGGGTGTGCGATAAAAACTTTCAACCATTCCATGGGCAGCGGGGTTGTAGGCAGTTGTCTGATGTAGGGTGATGCCCAGGAGATTCGCTAATGATGTCCACAATTGAGAGGTGAGAGTGGTATCCCTGCTAGAAGTATTATGCTCAGGGATACCTAATCTTGCTATCCATCCTGAGAGTCAGGCAGATGTACATGAGGCGGACATTGCAGTTTCCCTGAGAATGGCTTCAGGCCAACGAGTGGGGCGGTCTGTGATGGAAAACAGGTAACGATGTCCTTGTGATGTGGGTAAGGGCCTTACAACGTCGACGTGAATGTGGGCGAAACGGCGCTGAGGTTGAGGAATGGTGCCCACTCCTCAATCCGTGTATCGATGTACTTTGGAAGTTTGGCAAGAAGTACAAGCGCGGACCCAATCCTTAGCATCCTTAGTACTGCCGTGCAAATGAACTCCGTCTTCAGTAGCTGTGCAGTCGAACGGCGCAAGGGATGTGAAAGGCCATGAGTGAAATCAAAACCTGTTGGCGCATGGGAGCAGGAATCCACGGCCGTGGTCTACCAGTACTGACGTCACGGAGGAGGGTGGTGTTGGAGTCGTCGAGGGGGACGTCTTCCCAAAGGAGGGATATGCAGGATGTCCTACATGCTTGATACTCTGGATCCTGTTGTTAGGCTTCAGCCAAGGCATTGTAATCCAATCCCAGTTAAATGGCGATCAACGTGTTTCTTGACAGCGCAACAGGAATTATTTTCCAAGGGACGTGTTGAAGGGAGCAATTGTATTCAGCCACGGTGGAGAGATGTCGGCATTGATGGGCTGACCAGGCGTCAGACTGTCGAGTGAAGGCGCGCACCAGAGGCATGTGGTCTGTGCAAATGACGAAGGACGTACCTTCTAAGAAATGGCGAAAGTGACGGACAGCCAAGTGCACCACCAACAATTCGCGATTGAAGGTACAATAACCCGATTTTGCTTTCGACAGTTTTCTGCTGAAGAAGGCCAATGGGTGGGATGAGCCGTTGTCCACCTGTTCGAATACTGCACCAATAGCGACGACGCTGGCATCAGTAGAGAGATGGATAGGGGCATGTGGGACGGGAAATGTAAGAGTAGAAGCGGTTGATAGGGCCTTGTTTGCGTTGCAGAAGGCTGCTTCCTGAAGGGGACCCCAAATCAGATCTCTTGGCTTGGCCTTGAGGAGGCATAGAGGCGAGGCAAGAGTGGCGGCAATGGCTGGCAGAAAACGAGGATAATAGTTAACATGCCCAAGAATTCATGCAGTGCTGTAACGGTCGAGGGCGTTGGGAAGTTCTGAACGGCTGCTACCTTCTCAGGTAGGGGATGGACTCCTTCAGGAGTGATGCAGTGGCCTAAGAATGACACTTCATTGGCGCCAAAGGTATATTTTTCGTACCGGACTGCAAGGCCGTTATGTTGTAGGTGGTCGACCACGATGGGCAGGTAAAGGAGTGGTTCCTCTTTTGAGGAAGAGAACATAAGTATGTCGTCCACGAAACATACACAGAAGGGGAGGTCCCATAAGATGCCATCCATGAGACGTTGAAAAGTGGCCCCAGCATTATGAAGGCCAAAACAAGAGTAATTGAAGGTGTATGTACCGAAGGGAGTGGTGATGGTGGTCTTGGGGATATCTCTTGGGTTCATAGATACTTGATAATACCCCTTCAGGAGGTCTAGCGTGGAAAAAACCTTTGCTTTGTGCAGGTAGGAGGTCAAGGACTCATGTGTGTGATGTTTGGGAGGGGGTAGTGATCCGGTTCTGTTTGCATGTTCTGGCGCCTATAAGCCCATGTACGGAGGGAGCTGTCTTTCTTCAGGACGATGTGTAATGGTGACGACCATGGGCTGGAGGCCTTTAGGCCAAGGACCATTTCTTCCATTTCATCGAACATCTGTTTGGCGTGTGCCAATCGATCCGGTGCCAGACGTCTGATTTTGTCGAAGACTGGCGGTCCCGTCGTATTGATATGGTAATAACCGTGTTTGGCAAGAGCGGTGGGCGTTTGGCAAAGTTCTGGACGGAAAACTTCCAGGTACTACCTGAGGAGGTGGGCATAGGCATCTGTGGGATCGCTGATGTGGAGAGCAAGGTCGGAGGGGGTGGGTTGAAGAGATGTCAACAAGAACGAGTCTGTGTTGAGCAATCGTCGGTGGGTGACCTCGACCAGAAGGTGGAAATAAAAAAGAAAATCAGCACTGAGAATTGGCAATGTGACGTCAGCAACGAGAAACTTCCAATTAAATTTGCCGTTTCCAAACGATAATGTGAGGTTCTCGTAGCCGTAGGTGGGTATCGCAGATCCGTTTGCAGCTACCAGGTGGACGTCGGCAAACTTAGACAGACTATGTCGTGTCCTGAATAGTTCCCTTGGTAAAAGAGAATGATAAGCACCCATATCTACCAAAAATTGCATGCCCGTTCCTGCATCATGTAAAAAGAAAAGATTAGAAACATGGGAGGCCACTGCATCGAGCGATGGCCTACTTACACGCTTTTTGGCCACTAACAATCCTTGGTGCATTTCTTCGCGGCAGCCCCGAATCTGAAGTAGTAGTAGCAAAACTGCGGCCGATGGGCGGCAGTAAGTTGCTGTAGAAGTCGTTGATTGGAGCGCGATCGAGTGGTAGGTGATGGGTGGCATTATTGCCGCTCTGCCACGTCGGTGGGTAGGCATGTGTGTCGTACAGCATTCACGTCAGCTTCGGTTGTCTTTGAATAGGTGTTCTCTTCGTCAGGAGTGGAGGCGTTGATGGGTGTCTTGAAGGTCGTGAAGTCACTGTCCATAAGGGCGTCGGCTTTGGTCATCAAGTCCTTTATGGGTAAACTATTGACATCGGGTATGGCAGCACATACAGATTTGGGTAAACGGCGTAACCAAAGGGCACAAAGTAGGTTCATCTCACGAGGAGAGCCGTCTGCGGAAGGTTGCAGGAGACCGATACTGGTCATTTCCCTGAGAGCGAGCAAAGCCCTTTGTTCCCCCAATGGTTGTTGAGAGAGCTGAAAAACCTTTCCTATATGGGCAGCTGGCAGAAGGTATGTTTTGAAGGTATCATATGCTTCTGGGGTGTCTCCTTGTTCACAACGCCAGTCGGAGATTTCCGGGAAGGTGTCCTTGAGTATTGCCGCGAGAACATAATCTGCTTTGGTGGTTGTGTGAGTCACGCCTTTGAAGTGGAACTAGACTTTTGCTCGCCGAAACCATGCAAACGCCTCTCTGCTGGTGAACAACGAAAGTTTGATTGGGACAACGACAAGTTCTGTGGAGTCCACCATAGTAACAGTGAAGGGGGGGGGGAGGAGCGAGTCATCCTCCGGGGTCACCAATGTGACGGGCCAAGAGTAGGTTGTGAGTCAAAGGTGAGATGAATGCAACTGAGCAACTTTATTACAGACACATCGAGTATATAGACACACTAGGTCCCTGTAAGTAGGTAAAAAAATACAAACATGTTATTTCTTGTCAAACTAGCAACCGGTTCTGTTAACAGTTAACAATGAATTAGGCACACAGGTTGATACAAGTTGCTGTCAGCGCGAGGGGAAAGCGAAGATACAAAGGATAATATATACAAAAAAGAGAAATGTCGTTACTATGTACGATCGTGTGACACACGGGTGGTACAAGTTGCACTCAGGAACTCCTGCCATGCCTCGCTTAGAGAAAGTGGTCCATGTCATATACACTTACTACGCGGAAAATAACCAAGCAGCTATTGTAGAAAGAGGTGGCAGAGGTTGTGGTCAGGGATGCACAGAGAAACTTGCGGAAAGTGAAGGTGTGGCAGGTGCACTTCATTTATTCTGTGACCAACTATATGTTGCCTACGTTCACAAAGTCATAGTTACAAACAAATAAATCATGCCAAAGGTAGTTTATTCAAGTAACGAATAATTATTCCGTTGTTTATTAACAAGCATTAATATACATAACAGGAAAGACAATAAAAACACATGTAACAATAAATAATATCATTTTACTGACCTCTATTACGGTCATAGAACTTTAGGCTAAGTCTTATCTCAATATTTTTGCAAGTCGGAACCCAATGAAAACAATGGTTTCCTGCTTGCATTGCGCTTGCATGCTAGTGTTCTGTTCATATAAAGAACGAGGGAATTAATCTGTGAAAAGAACACATTCGTAAAACAATTTATTCTACCTGCGAACATAA
>NC_090738.1:78625304-78630304 GCF_036898095.1 Palaemon carinicauda
TATATATATATATATCTATATCTATATCTATATATATATATATATATATATATATATATATATATATATATGTATATATATATATATATATATATATATATATATATATATATATATATATATATATATATATATATATATATGTATATATATATATATATATATTTGGGCTCAAGCCATGGAGTCCTGATGGAAGGTTCCTTTTTGGTAGCTTCCTTGGGTAAATAACTACTAAGGTATTCCCAGAGAATTTAACCACAGGTTATCACAGAATTCTAACTTCTGGAGCGAGTATCCTAAAGGTTTCCCTTTTAAGACATCGTATATCAACAGGGGACGCATGTATTAACGCGCCACATAGCTATCTACACCCCGAACAGAGTTAATGCTTCGGTGTGTAAGGGCGGAGAATAGCTGGGAGCCGTTCCACAGCTAATCTCGTCCGTGGCTACTTTTGGTACTCGAGACGTAAACAAACGGGCGCCATTGCTAAATGACGTCACGTCCGTCTTCATCCTTTGCATAGTAGCTCGCCTTACTTAGACGGATTTTCCTTGTGCTTACTTTATCGACTTGCATCTTTATCATGTCGCTACCTTCGGCCTCGCCTTCTTCTGGAAAGTTGAGTACAAGGTTCCAGTATTGTTTAGTTAAGCTCTGGCCGTAAAGTAAATTTTACTTTTCGAGATATTTGATGTTTTGTGGCAGAGCTGTGCCTCAACCGGACCCGCCATTTTATTGCGTCGTTGTTCTTCTGCATGCCTTATTTAGTTAGCCTCAACAACGCTTCCGGCCTTATTTACTAATCGATACTATTAGTTTATTTAGTCTTCATAGCTAGGAACTTTTATATCGTGTTTTGACGCTTTTTTACCGGTCATCGATTGACCCCATACCAGTTGGCTACTATAGCCCCCAGGCCAGAGCGCCTATATCAGTGTTCATGCATGATAATTATCAGTGATCCTAGGCTTATTTATGAAGATAGTGGCATTATTTTACAATACTATTGACTGTGATGCAAGTGTTTTCGCCTTCAGGGACCATATTGGGGATAGCTTAGTTAGTGTGCCTTTCTAACCTAACCTACATGTAGGACCCCTATATGCTTCCTTCATCCCCCTGCCCTAGGGCATTCCCTCTGTGTAGCCTTGCTCCCCCTACCACGTAAGGGGATCAAACTATTATCAGAGTATTTTATCGCCTCTCTGTCCTCCCTAAGGGAATGATCCCCCTTAGGGTTGCGCCTGAGAGTGAGGAACGGCTAGTCCTTCCTCTATTGCTAGGCTAGGTCTACGACTTTCCTGCAATAAGAAAGGGGATCTGAAGTTCTGGGACCCGCAGAACTGTACGGTCTGCCAGGCTCGCCTAGTCGATGCCTTCCATAATCCTCCCTCAGCGGAGGTCAGGGACACTTCTCGGGATAAGCTACGCAAGTGGGTGCGTGGCTTCCAAAAGAATGCCACTGGACCGTACCTGGCCACCGAAGAAATGAAGTCCCTTCTGTTCCCCAAGGCCTCCCCCAATTCTGTGGTGCCCAAAGAATTGATCCCCACTGTCCAAATTACGGTGGAACCAGACGTAGTCATGGCCCAGTCCATGCACGAGTGCCACCTGGATTCCGAGAACGACGAACACATGTCGGATATTTCGGAGGGCACGGAGAAGACCCTTATGGCCCAAGGTGCGGAAGAGGAAGAGGACCAGGTGGAATACACCGAGTCGGAGCAAGAGGTCGCTCCTCCTTCCATCACCGCCCCTACTCCTACACCGACGGAAGTGTCTCTCCCGTCTACCTCCGCTACCCCGGAACCCATTCCATCCGCCCAAGAGATGTTCCGGATGATCAAGGCCATTATGGACGACAGGCTGAAAGAAAATCAAGAGTTCATCAGGTCAATGATGGGATCCAAAGAACCGAAGAAGATCTCGGTTAAGGATCTCCCTGCATGCTCACACGCTAACCCTTGGAGGTATGCTGAGCATATGGTTATCGCGACCGGCAGGATCTTTGTCAGCGATAAGATCGGCACGGTCCCCCTGGAAGATGTGGAGTTCTTCCCAAATTTCGAGGCCTACCCAGACTGTTACGTCCGGCTCCGTTCTGAACCTGCCTCTAAAGAAGAGACCGAACCCAAGGAGGAGATAGTGTTCAATCTCGCGAAGGCCCAGGCTATGCTAGCCAACACATTTAAAAGTAGGGGTTTTACCTGCTCTAAGCTTCCGGCCCTGAGCAAGAAGCACCCTACCTACGTCGCTCCCGACGATGCAGTCCTTCCTTTCATGGAAAAGGCCTTCACTGCGTGCCTCAAGGCTGTGGAAGAAGGAAAACCCTGCCCTGCACTGGAGGAGTGCAGACCCTTCTCCATAGTGACTCCCCCCGACGTTCGACACTGGAAGGATATCCAGCATACTTTCGTGGTGGGAAAGCTAGATCCTGACGTAGCCGGACGTCAGTTCAACGAAGACCTCCCGAAACTCAACGACCACCTCCTTCGTCGGGAACAAGATACGAAGGAGAGGCTCGCAGCATCCATGTCCCACCAGGTCCAACTTGACGTCATGGCTTGTGACACCAGAGTCCCAGACCACTACATGGTACTCGCCAAATCCCACATGGCAACCCTGGTGAAGGATTTGTACCAATTCATGAAGGCTCGGAGAGCCTGTCGTGAATTCGTGTTCTCGGGTGCCACTGTGAAACACGAACCCCGGAGGCTGATTTCCTCCAACATCTGGGGTAAACACCTCTTTCCCTCTGACCTCGTGAAAGAGATTACTGACAAAGCCGCCACGGAGAACAGGAACCTTCTCCACAAGTGGGGCATGTCAAAGAAGAGGAAATCCTCCCAGGACGACGGACCTCAACCTAAGAGGAAATCCTCCAAACAGAAACCTCAGCAACGTCAACAAAGACGACAGTTTCCGGGACCCGCTACTCCCCAAGTGGCAGCTCAGCCACAGCAGACCTTCCAGCTGGTCACCCAACCGGTCTTGTCACAGTCACCGGTTTTCACCCCTGCTTTCGAGCAACAGACGACTACCTTTCATCCCAAAGGTAGAGGCTCAAGCAGAGGTGCAGGCAGAGACGCGTCTCGCCGTCCCTCCAGAGGCAGAGGAGGAAAGGGAGCTAGCGGCCGAGGCAGTAAGCCCTCGGGACAACAGAAGCAATGAAGTGCTTCCGGTGGGAGGAAGACTCCGCCAATTCCAGGATCGTTGGACCTTCGATCCCTGGGCACACAGCATCGTCAAGAAGGGTCTAGGCTGGAGTTGGACTCAAGCACCCCCAACCTTCCAGCAATTCTTCCAACAATCAACCCCCCCTTCTGGAAGAATATGTCCTAGATCTCTTGAACAAGAAGGTGATAAGGAAGGTGAAGTCCACCAGGTTCCAAGGGAGACTGTTCTGTGTCCCCAAGAAAGACTCCGACAAACTCAGAGTCATTCTGGACTTATCCCCCCTCAACAAGTTCATAGCGAACGACAAGTTCAAGATGCTGACTCTTCTACAGATAAGGACCCTTCTGCCTCGAGGTTCTTACACGGTCTCCATAGACCTGGCGGATGCCTACTGGCACGTTCCAATGAACCATCACGCTTCCTCCTACCTAGGATTTCGACTCCAAAGGAAAAGCTACGCCTTCAGGGCCATGCCCTTCGGCCTCAATGTGGCCCCTCGGATCTTCACAAAGCTGGCGGACGCCATAGTACAACAGCTCCGCCTCCGAGACGTCCAGGTGATGGCCTACCTCGACGATTGGCTAGTCTGGGCTCCATCGCCCGAGGATTGTTTAAAATCCTGCAGCAAAGTCACCCAGTACCTAGAACACCTGGGATTCAAGATAAACGTGAAGAAATCTCGCCTCTCTCCAGCTCAGAAGTTCCAATGGTTAGGAATCCAATGGAACCTTCAGTCACACCGCCTTTCCATCCCCCAGAAGAAAAGGAAGGAAATAGCAGGGTCTGTCAAGCGACTACTGAAATCCAAGCGGATCTCAAGACGCCAGCAGGAACGAGTTCTAGGCTCTCTACAGCTTGCCTCAGTAACAAACCCAGTGCTTCGTGCACAGCTAAAGGATGCCGCGGGAGTCTGGAGACGTTCTGCATCCATCGCTCGAAGAGACCTCAAGAGCCGGCTCCCAAACAGACTTCGACTTCTCCTCAAGCCGTGGTCGGAAGCAAAGGCCCTGAAAAGGTCCATCCCTCTTCAACACCCACCTCTATCACTCAACATCCACACGGACGCTTCGCTGGAGGGTTGGGGAGGTCACTCCCACCTAAAACAGGCTCAAGGCACATGGTCTCCCCTGTTCAAGACGTTTCACATCAACATCTTGGAGGCCATGGCGGTCCTTCTAACTCTGAAGAAACTCTCCCCGCCTCCCTCGATCCATATTCGTCTAACCCTAGACAACTCGGTGGTAGTTCGATGTCTCAATCGCCAAGGCTCAAGATCGCCTCAGATAAATCAGGTGCTTCTTCCAATCTTCCGTCTGGCAGAGAAGAAGAAATGGCACCTGTCTGCAGTTCACCTACAAGGATTCCGCAACGTGACAGCGGATGCTCTATCTTGGACAAGCCCGATAGAGTCGGAATGGTCTCTAGACGCAAGATCATTCTCCTTCATCTCTCACCAAGTCCCAGAACTCCAGATCGATCTCTTCGCAACGAGCGACAACAATCAACTTCCTCGGTATGTGGCCCCGTACGAGGACCCCAAGGCAGAAGCAGTGGATGCCATGTCACTGGACTGGAACAGATGGTCCAAGATCTACCTGTTCCCTCCCACCAACCTTCTGCTGAAAGTCCTCTCCAAGCTGAGAACCTTCAAAGGGACAGCGGCCCTAGTGGCTCCCAAGTGGCCCCGGAGCAACTGGTACCCCCTGGTCCTGGAGCTGCAGCCCAAGCTGATCCCTCTCCCGGGCCCAGTTCTCTCCCAACAAGTACAGAAGTCGACTGTCTTCGCTTCATCATCGAAAATCAAGGACCTTCATCTCATG
>NC_090738.1:78637804-78652804 GCF_036898095.1 Palaemon carinicauda
AACGTTTTTCAACGAATTATGTGTTATGATAAAATATAAATATACTTTCATTTTCAGTAGAAAATTCTAAAAGGATTTATGGTTCAATAAACCTTAGTCTGTTTGCAATATTGTGGTATTTAATGTAATACTAGGTTATTTTCATAGTTTATACAGATATACATATATACAATTTCAGACATACCCTAATACATGCGGTAACATGCAAAGAAACAAAATAGGCATATAAACTTTCATATACTTCCATAACATTTCCATATTTATGAAAGTTTCTATGATAGTTTTCGTAAAAAGCATGCACGCAGAAATTATACAAAAAACTTCCCAGAGTATTAACAAGATTCGCTCTTCACATATCCCTTTAATGTAATCCGTACGTATATCGCACTTAGAAAAATTTTAATTCATTATCTCTTTGCCTTATTTTCTAGCATTCTATAAATTTCCTTTTGATTACCTAAAGTTCATTTCAGCACATAATAACAGTTAACAAATCTTTCGTTTATATCTAACCATTTTTGGGGGGCTCGAGCCATGTCGTCCTCATGGAAGTTCCCTTCGGCTGCTTCCTACTGTATAATATTTCTGTGAGTGATATTACAAGAGAATTACCGTCAGTTATCACGAGGTTCCAACCCCCGAAACGATTATCCGTAGATATTGTGTATAATCAGGGACATATCCTAAGATAACCATAGATATCTGCACCCCCAATAGACTTTACCTAGTCTAATCCACTAAGGGGAAGGATAAGGGAGGATTCGTTATATATCCTCTCACCTTTCGGTGGCCCCATACGTCACTGGCACCTCATTCCTTTGTTCGCAGCTTCAAGCTATTGTTGTTTTGTTTTGTTGTGTGCTCTTTATCAGCTTATTTTGAAGTTTTTCTTTGTATAATATCTTCCTCTTCTTCGTCTAAGTTAAGTGCCAACCTTTCTTTGCAGTGTGGTTTAGCTGTAAATGTTTGGGATCCCTACGTGGAAAGTTATTTAGCTTTTACCTTGAGGGAGCCAGAACCCTTCGAGTCCTGCTAGCTTGGGGATCGGGTTTTGTACCTGATCGCCCTTATTTTCGTGTTTACCCGTTTTATTGTGTAAGCTTCACGTTAGCTAGTAGTTTTTTAGCATTGCTATGCTTTCGGCTCTATTTCATGTTTGCATTTACATTGTATTTTATGTTTTTGTTGGTGTGCGTCAGTTTCGGTTAGCCTAGCCTAGAGATGGTAACTTTTCAGTTGAAGATGGACTCGCCGATGTCGATTTGGTGTATTGTTCCGGAGTGGTTGACAGTGGCTTTTCCCTTTGGGGATGTTTACCTGAGTTATACTAGTTTTCTGAGTTATTTTGTCCACTTGTTGGCGATTTCTTTGTATTTTGACCTTTTAGGCTCTTGGCCATCGTGCTGCAATCAATTGAGATTTTCAGGGCTAAGTATGGGCAGTTTTTTGGAGCTCCCCTTTGGGAAGGGTGAGCTCATTTATTTTATCATAAGTCGGTACGCTGACTTTATGTACTGCCATCCCTTTTAGCCTTTGGGATTTCTCTTTTGACTTGATGCATTCAGGCCTAGCCTATCATTGGACGGCGTATCAATTGGTCCGCCATGCCACATTTGTTCGAGATTTCTCATGCTGAGTTCTTGCAGCTCTTTCCAGTTCTTCTTTACGAAGGGTGAGCTCAAAATGTCAGTGCGCTGACTCTAGTGTTCTGCCGTTTCCTAGCCTATGGGATTTTTACATTGAAAATCACTTTTACTTAGTTATTTATTTTAGTTTTTAGGCTTACTACCCCATGTCGTTACCTCTCCCTCTGGTTGGTCTTCCTGACACTGACATTGACCTCAGAATTGTTTATGATGCTGTGTTTTTGAATTGTTGTTTGCAAGGGCTAGTCCCCTCTGGGTTCTGGCCCTCCGGAGCCGTCAGCATACCTCTCTATACGGAGTGAGTTGTTAGACTGACGGCAGTGCTGGTACTTACGGCCTTGTCGTTTCCCATGTTATTCCTAGCTTTTATACATGTAATAGTGATGCATCGCTATTTACGGTGGTGTTGCCTTTAACGTCATTGCCTTCATATACGGCACTATGTTTCTGTGGAAATTATTGCCGTTTGGCTATGCCTCCTTACATTACCGTCATTGTTGTTACTGGCGGTGGGTCTAGTCTCAGTATATGGGAATGTTTACTATGCTTCTGCCTTAGGGCAAGTTTTAGGTTGACGACAATTCCGTTACAAGAGTGTGCCGTTACTCCCGGCAACATTTGTACCTTTAAGGCACATGTCCTTTTTTCCTTTTTGAGACCGCTTTTTATACTATAAAAGGGTTCTCTACTCTCTGTCTATGAGTACAATTACATATTAATATAAAGACCTTATTTCTACTACTTTGGAGGCTTCTTTATGTATGCCGGCCATGGAGGTCTCTTTTACGAAAGGTCTTCTGTGTCAGCTTAGAAGTAACCACTACATTTGGTTATGTGTTTCTATCAATTTATCCATTTCCCTTTTAGGGTTTCGATTGGATTTTTGATTGGTAACTTTACAGGTTGGATCCCTTGTTGGGTTCTTTCTTGAAAAATTATTGATTCGAATTTTAGTCTTTTGTTGCTACGGACATTTGCTCAGTTATCGATGTGTCGATATTTTATCCTATTTGGATACCAGCTTTGTTGCCTTGTGATTAGCTTTTTCTTTTTGGAGATATAAGAGCTATGGTTCTTTTATGAGCATACCCCCCTCCACCCCAAACATAATAAATTTAGGTTACGCGTAGCAATTACTTTTTAAAGGCTATTTTTTTTCCAATCTAACGCCATTAATTGGGGTTTGGATATTTTGTTCTTTATCTCCTACTTTCTCACCAATTGCAATTACACACAATTTGGCGATTACTATTCCCTTAATTGTCATCACAGAATGTTGCTAATCCATTCTTTTCAGCCTTTGGTGACTGCTAGAGACACTTGTACTCATATCTCTTCTTTTTCTCCTTACAGGCAGGGTCTTCGAAGGAGATGCAGTGCAGAGTACAGATTTGTGCCAAGACCGTGAGGCATCCTTGCGGACATGATACTTGCAGGACCCATACCAAGTGCCGGAGGATGAAGGGTCCAGTCTCTTACTGGGTCCCTCAAGATTGCAGTGTATGCAAGGACCTACATCACTCGGGGTGGATAACGAAAGATATTTCTGAATATGACCGGATGTTCTTCTAGATATCCCTTCGTACCTGGGTCAGGGGATTAAAAATAAACGGCAATCCAAAGGCTCTTTACCTTCCATCTACAGAGTGAAAGGATATCCTCTTCCCTAAGGTGACACCTGACTCTGTCTTGGGATATTTCCAGTCTAAGCCCATAGCAACCATCCAGCTGCACGTGGATAAGGCTTTAGGTGCTATGTGATTGAACCTTGAAAACATTTCCACGGCTTCCTCCGTATCTCCAGGTAGAGAATCGGCTCTACTGTCGACTGTAGAATCAGATGATAAACCTCTCCCTCTGGTGGATGATTCTTACCAGTCTGAGTTGGATGATGATAGTGTGGCGTCTGTTAGGGACTCTTCAACTACATTTCAACTACTACTACGACAGCGGCCTCCCTGTCTATAGCGATGACTACATCTTCAGTATCGGGAGCGGTGCCTGCTATATTTCCTCCTCCGCCTACCGACGAGCCTGTGGAACTAAAACCTCCTAAATTCCCAAGTACTTTGGAGGACTCGTCCCTCTTAGCTAACATAAAGGCTTTCATGGAAGGGACTCAAATATATCAACGGATGATGCTCAAAACCTTGCGTGTGGAGATACAGGCTTTGAAGTCTTAGGAGGACCCAGGTAAGCTTAAAGTCTTGGTTTCTTAGCTACCTTTCTGTACACAGCAGAATCCTTGGAGGTACGCCGGTCACACAGTTCTTTCTGAGGGTATCCTCCACATTGGCGAAGGGTTAGGGTCCAGCCTGATAGCCGATCTGGAATTTTATCCAGATATTGAGGCCTATCCCTTTTGCTATGTGAGGTTAGCTGAAGGTGTTCCATTGAGGGATGATACTAAAGAAATGATCCTTCTAGAACAAACAAGAACCCAGCACCTAGCCGTGAAGGAAATGAAGACAGCAAGGTGTATTAACACACAGCTAGGTGCTTTTGGTGAAAGTTTAGCCACCTTTGTAACTCCAGATACGATGGTCTTCCGTTATTCTTCGAAGGGCTTCATAGCTGTGGAAAAGGCCATTCGGGGAGGTAAATCTCTCCCGGCGTTGAAAGAGTGTAAACCTGTATCACTCGCTCTTCCACATGATGCTGACCATTGGATGGATGTCCAGTTTACTTTTTCCGAAGGTAAACTGGATAAGAATGTAGCCATTCGTCAATTCAATGAGAAATTGCCTAGGATACCTGAATACCTCCTTAAAGCTGAATTTGAGGCTAGGGAGAGACTATCAGATTCGATGTCTCTCCAGTGCTTTATGGAAATGATGATTGAGAATTTTACTGATGCCCCAGTCTTTTCCCTGTTGATTAAAACTAATCTGGCTACATTTATGAAGGATCTCTATGCTTTCTTTCAGACTCGTAGAGTCTGTAAAGAACATGTTCTCGCTTCAGCTACTATACGTCATGAGCCAAAACGTCTCATCGACTCTTGCATATGGGGTAAAGACCTGTTTCCCCAGAACCTAGTGAAGGAGGTTTTAGATAAAGCTGCAGCAGAGAATGAGAGCCTGTTCCAGAAGTGGGGGATCTCTCTAAAGAAGAAATTCTCTCTTGTTGTAGGACCTCAGCCTAAGAGGTCCTGCAAACCAACCTATCTCAGGAGGTTGTTTGCTCCTTCCCCCTCTAATGTCCCTCAGAATGTTTTTGCTGTTCCTCATCCTATGACTTCACAGTCCCCGGCTTTCAATTCAGTGTATGAACAGGGGCCGCCGTCCTTTCGATCCCATAAGAGAGAAAGAGGCGGTAGAGGCCGCTCAGACATAGGCGGCATATACAGAGGTCGTGGTCATCGAGACGGCAAAGGAGAAAGGGGTGCACATCTTCAGCTCAAACAATGAGGATATTCCGGTTGAGGGAAGGCTGAATATGTTCAAGAACCAGTGGGCATTCAGTCCTTGGGCACAAAGCGTCATTTCCAACGGTTTGGGTTGGAAGTTGAAGAAACAGCGTCCAATGCTCAGGAGATTTTTCCAGAAGTCAACACCTCATCTGGAACAAGACCTTCTGAAGAAAAGAGTTATCCGTTGCATGAGATCTATGAGATTTCAAGGTCGTCTATTTTGCGTGCCAAAGAAAGATTCGATTATTCCTCGAACTATTCTTGATTTGTCCCGTCCAAACCTGTTTGTTCAGTGCGACAAGTTCCAGATACTATTTTGTAGATAAGGACCTTACTACCCCGGGAGGCTTACGTCGTCTCTTTAGATCTTACCGACACATATTGGCACCTTTCGATAGGTCGACGCTTCACCCCCTACCTTGGTTTCAGCCTGAAGCGAAAGGCTTATGTATTCCGAGCTATGCCATTCGGACTCAACATAGCTCCGAGAATTTTCCCGAAGGTTATCGATGCAGTCGTTTAACAACTTCGGGAAAAAGGCCTTCAAGTAGCGGTGTACCTGAACGACTGACTAGTGTGGGCTCCCTCAGCACTGGAGTGCTCGGAAGCAACCTCTCAAGTAAGTCTCTGCAGTCCCTAGGAATTCAGATCAACTTCAGGAAGTCGAGACTGGCCCGGACACAGGTTTTCCAGTGGCTGGGGATTCACTGGAACATACAGTCTCATTCCCTGTCTACACCTCCCTCCGAGAGGAAAGGAATAGCGAAGTCAGTCCGGTCTCTGATCAAGTCGGGAGCAACCACCAGGTGACGCCAGGAAAGGGTTCTAGGCTCTTTGCAATTTGCCTCAGTAGCGAACCCTGTCCTCAAAGTACAGCTCAAATAGGCAATCAGGGACTGCAAATGGAGAGCCTCCAAAGCTATTCACGACCATCAGAAGAATACCCTGGTGTTACTCTGAAGACAACTTCGACTGTGGTCTACTGCCAAAAGTCAATCACAGACAATGCCGTTGCGCTTTCCTCCTCCTGTAGTCATTCTTCATACGGACACCTCATTGGAAGGTTGGGGGGTGGGGGGTGGGGGCACACCTTACTCGAGAAAGTGCAAGGTGGTTGGTCCCAGAAATTTGAACAATTCCTCATAAATATTCTGGAGGCCATGGCAGTCTTCTTGTCCCTCAAAAAGTTACACTTGAAGAAGAACATTCACATTCGTTTAGTCCTCAACAGCAAAGTAATAGTCCATTGCATCAATAGGCAAGGGTCGAGGTCTCTTCAAATAAATCATGTAATGTTAGCCATCTTCATTCTGGCTCAGAGGAAAGGGTAGCATCTGTCAGCATCCCAACTTCACGGAATAAGGAATGTGAAGGCGGATTCCCTATCTCGGACACAGCCTCTAAAAACGGAATGGTCTCTAGAAGGAAGATCATTCTTTTTCGTGCAGGATCAAGTCCCTGGACTTCAAGTGGATCTGTTTGCGACGAGCCTCAATGAAACTTCCTTGCTATGTAGCACCAAACATGGATCTAACAGCAGTGAGCATGGATGTGATGACCCTGGATTGGAATCAGTGGGAGAGCATTTACCTGTTTCTACCCTTCAATCTTCTTATGAAGGTTCTGGAAAAGCATTGATCGTTTAACCGGACAGCGGCTCTGGTTGCAACTGGTTCCCCATGGTAACAGAAATGAACCCCAAGTTGCTGCCGTTGCCCAACCCGATTTTGACCCAGGAAGTCCAGAGGAGGATTGTCTACGCTTCATCATGGAAAACGAACATCCTTCATCTCATGATTTTTTCGCCTTAGCTCTGGAAAAGAGGTTTCAAATTCAACGTGATAAGTTGTCATTCGCAGAAAATTGTAAAACATCCACTACCTTGACCCAGTACGAAATGTCATTGAAGAAATGGGTCGAATACGTTAAGGACAAGAATCCCAATTCAATTATCATAGATTTTTGTTTCGGGTTTTTTGATTGACTTCCATGATTTCCTCGTACAAGTCAGGCCTTGCTAGACCTGTTCTATACACTTTTGATATCGATTTAAACTCAGAACTCTTTAATAGGATTCCGAAAGCTTGTGTAAGCTTAAGACCGTCGGCTCTGCCGAAACCTGTCTCTTGGTCTTTGGACAAACTGTTACAATTTGCTTTGCAAATCGACAATCAAACTACTTCTATTCATGATCTGACTCAAAAAGTTATTTTTCTAATTGCAATGGCTTCTGGTGCTCGTGTTAGTGAGATTATTGCTCTCTGGAGACGAGGGTCACCTTGAATTTGTGGATAATGGTAAAGTTAATTTATATCCCTATCCTACTTTTCTAGCTAAAAATTAGCTTCCCTTTATATGTTGGGGTCCGTGGAAAATAGTTCCCCTGGTAAGTGATCTTTCCCTATGTTCAGTGCAGTGTTTCAAAGCGTATCTTTTAAGAACAGCGCATTTTAAAGATGGTCAGGTATTTAAGGCTGATACGGTAGGATCATATTTGTCTTTGAAACAAGTGAGAGCGAAGATTACATATTTTATAAGAAGAGTCGACCCGGCTAGTATACCATTGGGTCATGACCCAAGGAAAGTGGCTTCTTCGATGAACTTTTTTCAGTATATATCCTTTGAGGGTTTACTGGTATATACAGGTTGGAAGTCCTCCAGGGCGTTCTTCAGGCATTATCTGAAACAATTGGAAGAAATACTTCCAGTTGTGGTGGCCACGGGTACTGTTATAAAACCCGTTGCATTGATGTAGCCCTCAAGTGTGTCCCTGGGCACTCTTCCAGCTTATTTCTTTTAATGAGTAAACTGTGTTTTTGTTTTAGGATCATTAAAAAAATTTTAATTTTCAGGATTCATTACTCTATCTCTGAATTTAGAATGTACCTGTATAACTATTGCATATCTACCTTAGTATCGGTTACACTAAAGTTCAATTTATGTGTTTAATTATAAGATTTTGTCTTTATTATTTGTCATAAGCATCTTCCGGTGTCTTATGACAGGTTTTTTAAATTTTTCCCTCATGGCACCTTGTGTAAAGGTATATTGGGGATGTTTTATTGGGTACAACAACATTGTCTCTGCTAATTATACTAATTGTTATTATTACTCTTTGCTATGATTTTTGTAAACAATAGACTGAATTTTTACATGCCTTTTATTTCTAGCCGTAATTTCTTCTTTAGTGGCAATAAAATTAGTGTGCCTATTAATATTTAGCCTTCCTGAACCGGCTTAATTATCTAATAATGATGAGTATTTGTTCCATACTTTTTACTGAATGCCCCTATACTGTTTTACCTCTTTGACATCTCACCGTTAATATTGGATGTCATCCCCATTGTGGAAGGTGGTGATTTGAACCTGTTCTGCCTCCTTAACAGGCCCTCATACTTATCAAATACAACTTTATTATTGTTCAGCAATAAAGGTTTAGTTTGATACCTATACTTTGACGGAGTAATTTGGTTAGCATATTTCGGTATTGGGACCCTTCTTCGAGGCCTCCTACCGAGTAATAGGTAATTCTCTGGTACACTTCCATCAGGACAACATGGCTTGAGCCCAAAAAAAGGATTTTGACGTAGGAAAAATCTTTTTTTGGGTGAGATAGCCATGTCGTCTATCTTGCCCACCCGTTGCTGCGTCCCTCCCCAATTCCTTGTAGGATGCTCCTTTTTTCACAGTAGTTCCGCTGTGATGTGGAATAAGGTGCCAGAGACGTATGTGGGCACCAAAAGGTGAAAGGATATGTAATGGCTCCTCACTTATCGTTCTCCTTAGTGGATTAGACTGGGTGAAGTCTATTGGGGGTGCAGATATCTATGGTTATCTTAGGATAGGTCCATGATTATACACGATATCTACGGATCATTGTTCCGGAGGTTAGAATCTTGTGATACCTGACGGTAATTCTCCTGTAATATCACTCGCACGAATAATATACAGTAGGAAGCAGCCAAAGGGAAATTCCATCAGGACAACATGGCTATTTCACCTAAAAATTAATTTTTCCTACGTCAAAATCTCTTTTTTCTTTGTTGCTGTAAACTATGATGTAAGTTTTATAATATTTTCATTATTTGCTAAATTCCGGAAATCCTATTGTTAACATCCAATTATATTATCAATACTTTCATCAAATTTCCTAGTACCAAACAATATACAGAGAGAGAGAGAGAGATAGAGAACTTTATAGTAGGTTATACTTGCAGGTGCTTAAGGATTAATATTTGGAATGGTAGAAAATATTTTCGAAATGCAATTAAGATTCAACAGCATTCATAATCATTTACGAAATAGGAATCGTTTATATCGGTAATTTTTTTTTATCTCCTCCAAGAAGTTTATAAAAATTATCTGCGTTTATTTATCTGTTTGTTTGTTTGTGAGCAGGATTATGTTAAACTTTTCGCCAGATTTTTACCAAGTTTCAAAAACAGATAGGTATTATGTTCCGGGAGAAACCATCAAATTTTGTAAGTGCTTCTCATCAAGATAGGGTTTCATGTTTTTATTATTGTTTTTGTACAGTAGATTAATTCACGGTCAAATATGAATAACGGAATTAACATAGCACTTTTCCCATATCCACTGAACACAACATATGAAAGGTGGGTGGCAGTGTCAATAGACTTGAGTAAAATGATGACAATCCTCATTGTTTTTATCTTAAGTTTCGTAGCTTGACACAAAATTGCTCTTCCCCTTTCTCTAAATTTGGATGATGAATAGTATTTGGAGAATTGTGCCTATAAATTCATTATAGTAATTGAAATACTTGTTGGTAAGACTGGTCATAAACAATACTCCTATATATTCATAATTGCTCACAAATAAGCACAAACCGTTATTTACACATACACAGACATTTACACACATGCACATGTACACACGCATGTATATATATATATATATATATATATATATATATATATATATATATATATATATATATATATATATATATATATATATATATATATGTATATATATATATATACATATATATATATATATATATATATATATATATATATATATATATATATATGTATATATATATATATATATATATATATATATATATATATATATACATATATATTTATATATAAATATATATATATATTATATATATATATATATATATATATATATATATATATATATATATATATATAAGTATATATATGTATATATAATATAAATATAAATATATATATATATATATATATATATATATATATATACGTATATATATATATATATATATATATATATATATATATATATATATATATATATGTATGTATATATATATATATATATATATATATATATATATATATATATATATATATATATATATATATATATATATATATGTATATATATATATATATATATATATATATATATATATATATATATATATATATATATATATATATATATATATATCGATGGGGCCTATATATATCCGAATAATATTGCTACTACTATTATTTTCATATGTAGTTATGTAACTTATATCTTCAAGTTCAAAGCTTAATAATGCAATAAACATACAAAGAATGATATGAATTACCGATCCTCTTATTTTAGAGATTTTGCACATTAATTAGACTTATTCATGCTGATTAAAATCATAAATATTCATGAAATCAAAATATAGTTGAATCCAGCTTTAGTCGTTTATTCATTCTTGCAACATGTTCCAGTCCAGTCCAAGACACCTTTCCACATGCAAGTGGTTTTCCATGTACAGGTTTGTTTTGGCAGTATGCAAATGACTTGCAGGAAGGAGCTGTTCTCTATTCATTGAATAGTGGGACTTCTGTCTGAGGTGGTAAGCATTCTGTCTCAGAATTAACAGGATGTTAAATAGAGACACTACTGCTCAATTATCTTAGAAGGTATTAATCTTGAATATGTCACGTGTATTATAATCCTTTCAGAAACAATGCGATGTAAGTAGATTCAACGATTTAGGAATTGGAGAATTTTACGAGTTATTAACCAGATCTTCCAATTTCTATTATTATGGTCAAATTGAGTTTTGATTATTTTTGTAAGGATTGTCTGATAAGTCAACCAGTCTCTAAAATACTGAGATTTCAAATGCATCGAAAAAACTATCTAGCTCTGTTAATGAATGGAAGATATAAAATATCGATCGAAAGGCTTATGATTTTCATCATGACAATAATATCTTCGTATCCACTTAGACAAATTCCGACGTTTACTCTTTTTTGGTAATTGTTAACTGATATGTTTTTCATAGCAGCTCGCGATAACATTAATTTTTTACATATCGATTTCCAAAAAATTCACATGATTAGTCTTAATCATATTTCATAATAAACAACTAATAAACTTTCTTTTTTTGTCAGCAAATATTTTGAGCATCATATTCTCTTTCATATAAATCCCAGTTTTATTTCAACTTTATCTTTTCTATTATTGATACTTTACTCTGATAATTGATACTAAAATAAAGAAAATAACTGGGAAAACTTTCATGGATAACTGCAGTTTCCCAACACACATAACCCGTTCTTTACGAATAAACTCTCTCTCTCTCTCTCTCTCTCTCTCTCTCTCTCTCTCTCTCTCTCTCTCTCTCTCTCTCTCTCTCTCTCTCTCTCTACTAAAATCATATTCCCTGAAATAATAGTATTTACAATGGAAATCTATAAACGGATTCTCATCCGGATGGAATAATCCTTTATATTGTTGTGTCGAATTTTAGAATTGTATGTGATCTGGTATAGCACAATCAGAGTTTCTATACTTACGCTAAAGTATTAAAATTATAATTGATATTCTTCATGAGTAAAGATATAGAATTCAATGTTATATTATTTGTGAAATAAATACATTATCAATCCATTTATCAAAGTGTACCCACGTTTACTAATTCATGGATATGCACGAAAATTAAACAAAGATATAAATATTTAGATGACATTATAACAGATATATTGATAGATGTAGTGATATTCCGAAATGGTAATATAACCAGATAATATCATCAGATTCTGTACACCATCCACCCGTCAATTTCGACCTGACTCAAGAATCTAATTATGAAATGATCTTAACATATTACTTAAGACCTTCATGTTCATCTTCACCTATATGAAAAGTTGAACAGAAGGCTGCTTCCTGCTTCCCTCGGAAATGGGTAAATTAACGAGACTTGGTAAGAAATATCTTACCATGTAATTTTCTACATTAATTTTGGTTTTGTTTATATTTTGCATACTTATTAGTGTTGTTTACGGGGTTTTTCAGACTTCCTTCTGAGAGAGAGAGAGAGAGAGAGAGAGAGAGAGAGAGAGAGAGAGAGAGAGAGAGAGAGAGAGAGAGAGAGAGAGAGAGAGAGGATGTTTTTCAAGACCACTATGAACACCATATGCTTTTTAAATCCTTATATCTAAGTTTTACTTGAATTAATCATTCTAACTTTAATCGTTTATAGAAGTGTATTGACAATATTAAATCCTATCTGCATTTCATATGTACGAACAAAAGAAACGACATTCTTGGTTCTCTTTTTTTTATTTTCCCTTCAACCTTCAAATTTAATACGAGTTGTTTGATACCTGAAAAGAAAAAAATTCTAAGCTAAATAAGCATTGCAAATGTCAACCATTGGCTCGCTAAATAGAGCATTTAGAGTAAGAATTTATACTTTATTGATTTTGAATTGTTTTATATACCGCGGAGCTATACTTCTTGAAAAAAAAAAAAAAACAGGTTTAGTAACAATGTTTTCCTCCAATTGCTAATTTGGATTTTGTTAATTAATCCAGCTTCAGAATCTCAAGACAGAAGTTGGCGAAAAAGTTTTCGACAAAATCTTATAAAGATTAAAAATAAAAAGAAAAAATGAAAAGATCCAAAACAATCTTAACCATTTGACCCCAATTGGTTACCTCTCTAATACTCCGGCTGTTGACGAGACAATACTCTCTTCTTAGGGAAAAAATTGGATATTGATCCGGATACGAAAAGAAGACTCGAGTCAAACCTTCATTGCGGAAAGCGGAGTTGAATTTCCGGGCCATCAACTCTCTCCTTCCCCTTCCAGTAGAATGCCCTGGAAATAAGTCCACGTTTCAGGATTAGGCGCAGTGTTTTTTTTTCCTTCTTTCTTAGTTCTTCTTCTTCTTCTTCTTCTTCTTTAAAGTAGAGAAACAGTGTTTTCACTCTATCTTTATAAAGCTTGCTGCTAGAGGAATCAAGAAATTCTAGAATTACATAGAAGATTTTAAATTAAGCACCGTCATCAACATGCGTTATAGCAGGTATAAAATAAAGTTAAACCTTCCAAAACCGGAATTGTAGGCTTAGTGAGGAAATGTTTAGCGTACAAAGTGAGATGATTTCAAGGTCAATTGATATTTAGGTAAGAAATACATCGCTCCACGATATAAGTAAGGCAATGTTTTCAATAGTATTAATAAAGTATTGAGTAATATTCCTGGTAAGAAATAAAAACTATCACGAAAAAGAGTATCTAACATAAGTATAGGAGATCAAACATTACACTTTCCCGAGTACAGAAAATTGGCACTATTACATTAGGTGAATTACAATGCCTCAGTTATTGGTTCTTTGGTGTAATTACACCCTTGGCTATGTGATTAGAGAGTATAGCTCGGCTTCATGGTAGTATGTAGATGATTTATGATTCTTATTGCTTACCTGAAAACCTTTTACGACTTCGGTATCTTAAATTGTCTTGATTTTGTACAGAGAAGTCTAATGTTGAAATTTACTGTAAGCCATCGACAATTTTACTAAGGATACCCATGTTATATATATATATATATATATATATATATATATATATATATATATATATGTATATATATACATATAGAATCATATATATATATATATATATATATATAGATATAAATATATATATATATATATATATATATATATATATATATATATATATATATATATATATATATATATATATATAAATAAATATATACACATATATAAATATATATATATATATATATATATATATATATATATATATATATATATATATATATATATATTTATATATATAGACGAGGGGGCTGGGGACTCCCTCGCCTATATTATAATCCTCTGAGTCATCAAAGAGGTGGAGCTGGGGAGAGAGTGACTGCTCCCCTCACTCTAGTTTTTGGAGTGGTTGAATGTGCCTGGATGTAGTAATATAGAGAGTAAAAGATGTGAGATTGGAAGTATGTTTAGGTATAGAAGGATGGATATATTGGCTTTGTGTGAGACAAAGATAAAAGGGAAAGATGAAGTGATGTTTGGTGAAATGTCTGGTAGAGTATCTAGGATATAAAGGGGAATAGCAAGAGGTTTATCTTAATGCTGAGTGAATAGATGATATGTAAAGTAGTGGAATGGAAGGAGATATCATCTATGTTAATGTGGGTAAGGGTTAGGTTGGGTAGGGAATGTTAGGCTTTTGTCAGTGCATATGGGCCAGGTTGTGAGAAAAGTGAAGAAGAGCGGAATGAGTTCTGGAATTAATTAATTAGGTATGTAGAAGGACTGGGTAGAAGGAATTATGTAGTTGTCATGGGTGACTTAAATGCTAGAGTGGCCGCTGGAGAGGTAGAAGGTGTTATTGGGGAGTATGGTACCAGGTGAAAATGAGAACGCTGAGAGACTGGTGGATATGGGTGATGACCAAGACATGGGTAAGAGTGGAAAATGGAAGAGTGGTAGAAAAGTCGTTAATGGATTATGTGTTGATAACTAAAAAAAAGTGCATGTGTCTAGGGGTATGGCTAACGGTATGTCTGATAATTTTTGGTGGAAGGAATATTAGTTGTAGCAAAAGAGTGGGGGCATAGAGTAAGTGGATGTAAAAGGGAGCTAGTGGGGGTAAAGAACTAATAAAACCTG
>NC_090738.1:78660304-78665304 GCF_036898095.1 Palaemon carinicauda
TTTCTCATAGAATTATTAATGAAATTTCTATGAGGCAAAGAGGAAGAAGCATATACCCATCTAAAAGAGAGATGGATGTGTTGTAACAAGAGAAGACGAAGAAAAACAAAATTAGATGGGACACTTAAGTGTGGTTATGAATAGGAGATATGAAGGGAATAACTTGATCGATATACTTGAAACTAATGAAGACCTTGATGTGCCCATGAATATATTGTGTGTTTGAAGTGGAAGCTATCATCAAAACACTAAAGATATGGAAATCCCCTGGATACGATGAAATAACTGCCGAGATGATACTGGCCGAAAATGAAGGGACTCCCAGAGTATTTACGAGATTATTTTATAGCCTGTGGCATGAAGAGGCAAAACCTGATGAATAGGAGTGAAGAGTGTTTTTGAAGATCGCAAAAAAAGGAGACCTGATTGATTACAATAATTACAGAAGTACAATACATACACAAGTTGCTCTGGAAATAATTAGCATGGTAATTCTAAAGAGGCACTAGAGAAATGGTTATGAAAAGCGAAGAGATGAACAATCAGTATTTAATAAAGATGAAAGTTGCACTGACCTAATTTTAATTTTGAGACATGTTGTGCAGCATTGCGTAGAATATAAAAAAAAGTAACTTTTAATGCCATTTGTGGACTATGAAAAATCCGTTTACAGTGTGCACTGGCTAATCATATGGAGAGTCCTGCCTTATTATAGAATTCCTCTTAAATATGTAAATTTGATTAAGTCTGTTCACGAATATAGCAAGTGCAAAGTAATGCTAATGGAGTCTTATCAAATAAATTTCCAGTGAACACCGGAGTACTCCAAGGGAACGTGTTGTCACCTATATTGTTTTTCCTTTTCATGGACTGGATTGCTTATAGGAATTTAGCAGACCTAGAGTATGCGGATGATGCTGTCCCTGTTAGCAGAATACCGCAAAATTTGCAACGCTGGCTTACCGAATGCCTGGAACATCACACGAGGTTAGGCTGGAGATAAATAGAAGAAAGACAGAGATGATGAGAACGGAGTATGCAATGGAGGATGAAATATCATTGGAAGGAGGAAAGATTAATGAGGTAGAATCTTTCAAGTATTTAGGAACATTATGGTCTTTAGAATTAAAGTTTAAAGAAAGATTGAAAAACGCAAATCAGACCATGGCTAGGTTAAGTAAAATTTGGAAATCAAATCGCCTGAAATTACATATAAAAATCAGACTATATATAAATTTAATGAGATCAGTGTTATTGTATGGACACGAGTTACAATATGACAATCAAATAATATCCAATAGATTTAGATGAATTGAGAACAAAGCCCTGAGAATGATATTTGGAGTTAAATAACCGGGCAGGATTAGAAATGAAACTTACAGAGATTACTCAAGTGCCATATATGGATGAGATCATAATGATCAGAAGGATAAATTTTCATCATGACAAAATGTCCATTTCTCATATATCCGGTTCCATTTTGACAAATTACTGCTTTTCGTTTGTTTCACTTCTTATAGTATTAAAAGATATGGTGTTCATAAGAGCTAGTGACAACGTTGCATTTTTATATGTTGCTTTCCAAAAATATTCTCTTGCTTAGTTTTAATTCTATTTCATAGGACACTTAAATAAAGAAAAATCGTGGAAAACCTTCATGGATAACTGCAGTTTCCTAATACACTTAACCCGTAATTTGAGAAAACTCTCTCTCTCTCTCTCTCTCTCTCTCTCTCTCTCTCTCTCTCTCTCTCTCTCTCTCTCTCTCTCTCTCTCTCTCTCTCTCCCCTACTAAACTCATATCCCCTGAAATATTAGTATTTCCATCGGAAATCTATAAACGGTTTCTCATCCGAATGGAATAATCCTTTTTATTGATATGGGTCGAATTTTAGAAATTTCTGTGATCTGGTATTGCGTGATTATACTTTTTATACTTATGCGTAAGAATTGAAATTATAACTGATATTCTCAAGAGTAAAGATATAGAATTCAATATTATTACATTTGTGGAATATATACAATATGAATCCATTTATCAAAGTATACCAACGTTTACTGATGTATGGAAATGCAGGAAAATTAGACGTATATATACATACACAGCTGACATTAGTACAGGTAAGATAATGGATGTGATGATATTTCGATATATTAATAAAATCCGATAATATTATTAGCTAGAAATCGATTCTGTACACAATCAACCAATTGAAGGATTTTTTGTTAATCCACTAGACTCAAGAATTTGGGTATAAAGTTATCTTGGTACATTTCTTAAGACTTTTATATTAATTTTCCCCTATATGATAAGTTGAAAAAAAGGCTGCTTCCTGCTTCACTTGGGAATGGGGAAAATAACAAGATGTGGAGAAAAACTTCACACGATGTAACTTTCTACATTGTTATTTGGTTTTGTTCACATTCTACCTGCTACTTATTTTTTTTGGGGGGGGAGGGATTTTATGACATGTTTTGTGAGAGAGAGAGAGAGAGAGAGAGAGAGAGAGAGAGAGAGAGAGAGAGAGAGAGAGAGAGAGAGAGAGAGAGAGAGAGAGAGAGAGAGAGGTAAGATTCTTAAGACCACTTTGAATCACTATATGTTTATTACTTCATTATATCTAGGCTTTGCTTAAATCAGTCCATTTTACATTAATTGTTTAGAGATGTGTACTGAAGAAATCATAACATATCCTCTTTTTATAAGAATAAATAAAATCAACGACATTCTTGTTAATCTTTTATATCTTCCCTTTAAAATTCTAATATTATACGAGTGGTTTGATCCATAAAAAATAGAAATTTTAAACTAAATAATCATTGCAAATATCAACCTTTTCGATCAGTGTATAGAATTTACGTTATTGATTTTTCATTGATTTAAATACGACGGAGATATTTTCCTTGGAAGTTAAAAAGAGAAGACAATATAACAAGGATTTCCTCCAGTTGCTAATGTAGATTTTGGTAACCAAGCTCTCTTCAGAATCTCAAGATATAAGCTGGCTTCAACCTTTTCCCGTAGGTCGTATAAAGAAAAAAGTAAAAACAAATGAAAATTGGTGATCTCTCTAAACCTACGGTTGTTTTACGAGACAAAGCTTTCTTTTTCGGAAGGAAAACGGATATTAATCCCTATAAGAAAATTAGACTCGAGTCAAACCTTCATTACGGAAAGCGGAGGTGATTTTGCGGGCCATCGACTTTCTGCTTCCACTTTCAGTAAAACGCCCTGGAAATATTTCCACGTCTCAGGATTAGGCCTATCGTCTTTTTTTGTCTTTTCTTACTTCTTCTTATTTTCCAAACTCGAGTTACTGTGCTCTCGCTCTATCTAAATTATGCAACAGTGCTCTCACTCTATATAAAGTAGAGTAAGACTACTCTCACTCTCTATCAAAAGCAGGGTAACAGTGCTCTCACTCTATCAAAAGTAGAGTAACAGTACTCTCACACTCTATGAAAAACAGAGTAACACTGCTCTCTATTGGGTATGAAGTTTGTTATGAAAGTTAGATACTACCCTCAACATAACCTGGTATAATATTAGTTAATTGTAGAGAATGTCCTTATCCCAGCATCTTCGCAGACTTGTCTTCTAAATTGGATAAGATATAATCAGAGACTTCTTATTAAAATACGTTTAATCTTGCTCAGATCTACATCTCTGCTCTAAAGTAACAATTTCTGACTCTCGAGTGAGAATATGTAAACAAAACTCCTACACAACACTACAAAAATAACAAATTAGCATCACTCTATAAAAGATTGAATCCTACTGCAATACAAAAGTAAGAAGAATCACATCCTAACTTTAGGACGACTAACCAATGATTTAATCCTTCATAACATACGCTACTACACTTATAAAGTAATTTATGTTAAAACATGTTCTATCAAGACAATACTGTAAAACATTACTCTTAATACTCGTAGAGCATATAGTATAACAGTACAAAATGCATAACATTCTCACTCTACTAAAAGTAGAGTAACAGTGCTATCACTCTATCAAAATTAGAATAAAAGTGCTCTCACTCTATCAAAAGTAGAGTAGCAGTGCTATCACTCTATCAAAAGTAGAGTAAAAGTGCTCTCACTCTATCAGAAGTAGAGTAACAGTGCCCTCACTCTATCAAAGGCAGAGTAACAGTGCTCTTAATCTATGAAAAGTAGAGCAATAGTGCTCTCACTCTATCAAAAGTAGAGTTCCAGTGCTCTCACTCTATCAAAAGGAGAGTAACTGTTCTCTCCCTCTATTAAAAGTAGGGTAACAGTGCCCTCACTCTAGCAAAAGTAGAGTAAAAGTGATATCACTCTATCAAAAGGAGAGTAATACTACTTTCACTATATCAAAAGTATAGTAATAGTGCTCTCACTATATCAATATGCAGCTACCTGTTGGAGGAATCAAGAAATCTCAAAATTTTAAACTATATAGGATTTTCATGTGTATTCCTTTATCAGTTGCATCGATATCAACAGGAGTTATAGCAGGAGGAAAATAAAGTTAAATCCTCTATATTCTGAATTATTTTTTTACTGAGGAAATGTATAGCGCAAAACGTGAGATGAATTCAAGATGAATTGATATTTAAGTATTTAAGTAAGAAATGTCTTGTTACACTAAGTAAATGAGGCAATGCCTTCAAACTTTTCTATTGCCTTGTGGAGCCCAGTTGAGCGTTTGGTGAACTAATATCTCTTCGGGAGAACGAAGCACATGCCAAAACCCTGTCCATCTACCCTTCATTATGATCTCAACCACATATGGCACGTGAGTAATCTCTCTAATAGTATCATTTCTAATCCTGCCCGGCTATTTAACTCCCAATATCCTTCTTAAGGCTTTGTTCTTAATTCAACTAAATCTATTGGATATTGTTTCATTGTCATACTGTAACTCATGTCTATACAGTAACACCGATCTCACTAAACTGTTATATAGTATGATTTTTATATGTACTTTCCGGCGATTTGATTTCCAAATTTTACTTAAC
>NC_090738.1:78672804-78677899 GCF_036898095.1 Palaemon carinicauda
TCTGTTTTATCCTTAATCCTATTAATCAGTAGTCTACCATACCCTTTTCAAACTACACTCAACAAACTAATACCCCTATAATTACAACACTCATGCACAGCTCCCTTACCCTTATATAGTGGTACGATACACGCTCAAACCCAATTTACTGGTACCATTGACAACACAAAACACATATTAAACAGTCTCACCAACTATTCAAGTACAGTCACATCCCCTTCCTTCAACATCTCAGCTTTTACACCATCCATAACAGATGTTTTTCCTACTCTCGTTCCATCTAGTGCTTTCCTCTCTCATTCTCATCTCCCTTCACCGGCACCTCAACACCTGCAGCAGCAATTATATCTGCCTCCTTATTATCCTCAACTTTCAGTAAAATTTCAAGATATTCCACCCACCTTTTTCTTGCCTCCTCTCCTTTTAACAACCTTCCATTTCCATCTATCACTGTCTCTTCATTTCTTGAACCAGCCTTCCTTACTCTCTTCACTTCTTTCCAAAACTTCTTCTTATTCTCTTCACATGAATGACCCAATCCCTAACCGCACCTCTGGTCCACTGCCCTCTTTGCTTCATTTAACTTGCGCTTTTCCTCAAAAATGTTCTCCCTATATCTTTCATACTTCTCTACACTATTACTCTGCAGCCATTCTTCAAAAGCCCTCTTTTTCTCTTCCACTTACATCTTCACTCCTTTATTCCACCATTCACTGCCCTTCCTCATGCTGCCTCCAACAAACTTCTTGCCATACACATCACTTGCAATCCCAAAAAATTTTCTTTTACTAACTTTCACTCCTCCTCTAAATTACCAGTTTCTCTTACTTTCACTTTGTAATATGCCATTTTCACCCTTTCTTGATATTTACTTTTTACCCCTGGTTTTATTAGCTCTTCAATCCTCACTAGCTCCCTTTTACATCCACCTACTCTATTCCCCCCCTCTTTTGCTACAACTAATTTCCCTTCCACCAAAAAATTATCAGACATACTGTTAGCCATACCCCTAAACACGTGCACGTCTTTCAATTTTCCAAACGTCCTTTTAGTTATCAAACCATAATCCATTAACGCCCTTTCTACCACGCTTCCATTTGCCACTCTTTCCCATGTATACTTATTTTTATCTTTTTTCGTGAAAAAGCTAGAACTTATCACCATCTCTTGCTCAACACACATATACACCAGTCTCTTAGCACTCTCATTTTCACCTGGTACACCATACTTCCCAATGACACCTTCTACCTCTCCAGCAGTCACTCTAGCATTTAAGTCACCCATAACAACTACATAATTCCTTCTACCCAGTCCTTCTACACACCTAGTTAATTCCTTCCAGAACTCATTCCGCTCTTTTTAACTTTTCTCACAACATGGCCCATACGCACTGACAAAAGACCAACATTTCCTACCCAACCTAACCCTTACCCATATTTACTTAGATGATATCTCCTTCCATTCCACTTCTTTACCTGTCATCCATTCACTCTGCAATAAAGGCAAAACTCTTGCTCTTCCCCTTTTAATCCCAGACACTCTACCATACATTTCACCAAACATCACTTCACCTTTCCTTTTATCTTTGTCTCACACCAAGCCAATATATCCATCCTTATATTCCTAAACATACTTCCAATCTCACATCTTTTACTCTCTATTGTACTATATTCACGCACATTCAAACACCCCAAAACTAGAGTATGGGATGCAGTCACTCTCCCCACAGCTCCACCTCTTTGATGTCTCAGAGGATTATAATACAGGAGAGGGGGTTGCCAGCCCCCTCGTCTATATATATATATATATATATATATATATATATATATATATATATATATATATATATATATATATATATATATGATTCTATATATATATATATATATATATATATATATATATATATATATATATATATATATATACACACACATATATATATATATATATATATATATATATATATATAACAAGGGTATCCTTACTAAAATAGTTGATGGCTTACAGTGAATTTTAACATTATTCTTCTCTGTAAGAAATCAAGTCAATTTAAGATACCGAAATCGTAAATGGTTTTCAGGTAAGCAATAAGGATCTTAAATCGTCTATATTCTACCATGAAGCCGAGCTATACTCTCTAATTACATAGCCAAGGGTGTAATTACACCGTAGAACCAATAACTGAGGCATTGTAATTCAACTTATATGATAGTGTCAATTCGCTGTACCCGGGAAAGTGTAATATTTGATCTCCTATATATATGTTATATACTCCTTTTCTTGATAGTTTTTATTTCTTACCAGGAATATTACTCCATACTTTATTAATACTATTAAAAGAATTGCCTCATTTATATCATGGAGTGAAATGTTTCTTACTTAAATATTAACTGACCTAGAAATCATCTCACTTTGTACCCTAAACATTTCCTCAGTTAGTACAATTCCGGATATGGAAGAATTAACTTTCTTTTATACCTGCTATAACCCATGTTGATGACGGTGCAATTGATATTGTTACCAGAACTGCTTAATTTAGAATTTTATATGTAATTCTCCAAATACTTGATTCCTCTAGCAGCAAGCTGTATAAATATAAGTGAGAACACTGTTACTCTACTTGAAAAAAGAAGAAGAAGAAGAAGAAGAAGAAGTAAGAAAAAACAAAGACGCTGGGCCTATTCCTGAAACGTGGACTTATTATTCATAGAAATATTTTGAAGTACTTAGGAGCTTTATTTTCAACGCATCCGGTATCCGAATAGAAAAAGCAGAAAGTCGATGGCCCCCAAAATCACCTCCGCTTTCCGCAATGAAGGTTTGACTCGAGTCTTTTTTTTTCGTATCCGGATCAATATCCGTTTTTCTCCCGAAGAAGAGAGCATTGTCTCGTCAACAGCCGTAGTATTAGAGAGGTAACCATTTAGGGCCAAATGGTTAAGATTGTTTTGGATCTTTTCCTTTTTTTTTTTTTTTTTTTTAATCTTTATAGGACTTTCGGGAAAACCCTTTAGCCAACTTTTGTCTTGAGATTCTGAAGCGAGATTGGTTAACAAAATCCACATTAGCGATTGGAGGAAAACATTGTTATTTTATCTCGTTATTTTTTCCTCCAAGAAGTATATCTCCTTGGTATATAAAACAATTCAAAATCAATGAAGTATAAATTCTGACACTAAATGTTCTATTGAGCGACCCAAAGATTGAGATTTGCAGTGATTATTTAGCTTAGAATTTCTCTCTTTTCAGGTATCAAACAACTAGTATGAAATTTGAAAGTTGAAGGGAAAATTAAAAGAGTACCAAGAATGTCGTTGCTTTTATTTATACTTATGAAATGCAGATAGGATGTAATTTCGTCAATACACTTCTATAAACGATTAAAGTTACTATGATTAATTCAAGTAAAGATTAGATATAAGGATCTAATAAGCATATGGTGATTCATAGTGGTCTTGAAAAACATCCTCTCTCTCTCTCTCTCTCTCTCTCTCTCTCTCTCTCTCTCTCTCCTCTCTCTCTCTCTCTCTCTCAAAAAGATGTGTTAAAACCCCATAAACAACAGTAATGAGTAGCCGAAATATAAACAAAAACAAAAATAATGTAGAAAATTACACGGAAAGATATTTCTTACCAAGTCTCGTTATTTTACCCATTTCCGAGGGAAGCAGGAAGCAGCCTTCTCTTCAACTTTTCATACAGGCTAAGATGAACATGAAAGTCTTAAGAAATGTGCCAAGATCATTTCATACCTAGATTCTTGAGTCAGGTCGAATAAAAAAAAATAAAACTTTTTGACGGGTGGATGCTGTAGAGAATCTAATAATATTTTCTGGTTATATTACCATCTCGGAATATCACTACATCTATTAATGTATCTATTCTAAAGTCATCTGGATATTTATATCTTTGTTTAATTTTCGTGCATATCCATGAATTAGTAAACGTGGGTACACTTTGATAAATGGATTTATAATGTATTTATTTCACACATATTATAATATTGAATTCTATATCTTTACTCATGAAGAATATCAATTATAATTTTAATACTTTAGTGTAAGTATAGAAACTCTGATTGTGCTATACTAGATCACATAGAATTCTAAAATTCGACCCAGAATAATAAAAAGGATTATTCCATCCGAATGAGAATCCATTTATAGATTTCCATTGTAAATACTATTATTTCAGGGGATATGAGTTTAGTAGGACGTAGAGAGAGAGAGAGAGAGAGAGAGAGAGAGAGAGAGAGAGAGAGAGAGAGAGAGAGGAGAGAGAGAGAGAGAGAGAGAGAGAGAGAGAGAGAGAGTTTTTTCTTAAAGGACGTGTTATGTGTATTGGGGAACTGCAGTTATCCATTAAGGTTTTCCAACTTTTTTCTTTATTTTAGTGTCCATTATCAGAGTTAAGTATCAATAATAGGAAAAATGTTAAACTATAATAAAGATTTATATGAAAAATAAAAAACAAATAATGCTCAAAATGTTACCTGAAAAAGAAATATTCATTTATTAAGGTTTTATGAAATATCATTAACACTAAATATGTAAATTTTTTGGAAATCAATATGTAAAAAGGCAATGCTAGCACGAGCAAGTTTGGAACAATATATTTGTTAATAATTACCAGCTTTGAATACGATAAAAAAGTGAAACAAGAGTGAACGCCAGAATTTTTATAAGAGGATACGGAGATATTACGAAGGGACATTTTGTCATGATGAAAAAAATTAACCTTTCGATCAATATTTTAATTCTTTCATACATCAACATAGCTAAATAGTTTTTTTTTCTAATTAAAAAAAACTTTTAGATTTTCAGAGAATGATTGACTCCTCAAACAATCTTTACAAAAATTATCACAACTAAATTTCAGCATTACAATTCAGATTTTTAAATCTGCTTAATAATTCATTAAATTCTCAATTTCTTTAATCGTTGAATTTACTTATTCCGCAATTCTTTTGACAGAATTATAATCTACGTGGCATCCTCAAGATTAATGCCTACGAAGATAATTGAGCAGCAGTGTCTCTATTTAACATCCTGTTCATTCCGAGACAAAATGCTTACCACCTCGGACAGAGATC
>NC_090738.1:78683399-78765899 GCF_036898095.1 Palaemon carinicauda
ATAATAAGCATAAGAACACCTGCAAAAATCAGTCATCCGTTAACCAACATCCAATCCTTTAATCCTTATCCTTACCTTCCACCCGTGCTCTTATATCAGAAGCAGTGGCCTTTCTATGAACTATCATATTTCACCTTCTCTGAAAATGTGGAACAGTCGAGGGAATATAACATTAATTTACCTCATACCTGTGTTATGTGCAAAAAAGAATCTATACTCTAAAAAACTGTACATTTCCATCAGAACAACTTATAAAGGTTGTATATATTCTCAACTTTGTTCTTAGAGGGTCACAAATGTATTCCCACGTTTCTTTACGACTCAAGCAGCGTTTCTTATTACTTTTATTCCAGTCTTATGTTTTTTTTTACGTAGAAATCAATCGTGTTATTCTCATGTCGTCCAAGCTAATGTTTTTTTTTTCTTTTTTTTTTTTTTTCTTTTTTTTACATTATTTCCCTTGACGTAGTACACTAACAAATATACACTCATAATCATTCGTGTATGTATATATATATATATATATATATATATATATATATATATATATATATATATATATATAATATATATATATATATATATATATATAAATATATATATATATATATATATATATATATATATATATATATATATATATATATATATATATAAATATATATATATATATATATATATATATATATATATATATATATATATATAAATATATATATATATATATATATATATATATATATATATATATATATATATATATATATATATATATATACATATATATATATAAACTCCCGACCAAATGGGGAAGATCTTAGTAAATATATATATATATATATATATATATATATATATATATATATATATATATATATATATATATATATATATGCATATATATAAATATATATATATATATATATATATATATATATATATATATATATATATATATATATATATATATATATATATATATATATATATATATATATATAAAATCATATATTGTGTGTGTGTTTGTTTACGGATCAACACAAACACTTGAGGGAGGGGCTTCACCACTGGTTAGTAAGTAACCCTAAAATGTAATGGTGATCCTCATTGGTGAGGAAAATTACTTCTAAAAGCCCATACGTAGTCATACCAAGTCTGTCTAACCAATCTCTACAGAAATGCCATGGAAACCGTTTTCTCAATACTAGATTTTTTTGTAGCGAAAAAAAATTGCATTTACTTTTTTTTTATTATTTTCTTATCAATGACCAAATTTATTTATTTGAACAGGAAAAACGCTCTCAAAAAAATCCTTATGAAACATAGTCACTTCTAAAGCTATCTTAACACATTGATAAAATAATGCATATAGAAAAAATAACGCTTAGAAATTTCTACTCCATTTTTCTTGCATAGACAATTATCTTTCAAATATTTTTCATTGACATAGATCGATCGTGAAAAAAACTATATAGAATTTGCAGTAACCACAAAATAACATTGCTTTAATGGTGGGGGTTGGTCGGTCCTCTCATGATAATTCCATTAAATAAATAAATTTTTTATAACTCTTAAGTTAATACAAATATTATTCTCCATTTTTTAGAGCAGGGTCACTAAAAATGATCACATGACCAAGCTGAATTATCTCATGAAATTAAAAAAAGAAAGTTCTCAAAAAGTAATTTCATCAAATGAATGAGTTACTGATATTCCTCAATTTATTACAAGTATTACTCTCCTCTTCTAAAAAAAGAAAAAAAGAAAAAAAAATCATGGGAAGGACTATGTTGAATAAAATGTAAACTCAAATCTTCTACTTATTCAGAACTCGAAAAAAAAAATAACGGATAAGTAAGACATTAAAAGGATTCAAAATATCTTTACAAGATTTCAAAAATAATCAACCAAGTATGCTACCACAATCAAAACACTATTTTTTAAAACTATACAACAATGAGATAAAGCATCAATCTTCACAGTAGGTTTATAGATATAAATTTTATCGTGTTCTCTTCTCGTGAACATATATGCTCTCCAGATGACTGGCGTATCCATTATTCAGTAAAACTCCTATGTTCCATAATTCCCTGGAAAGCCCTTTGCTATCCCTACAGCCACTGGTGTATATATATATATATATATATATATATATATATATATATATATATATATATATATATATATATATATATATATGTGTGTGTGTGTGTTAATGTACGTATATATATATATATATATATATATATATATATATATATATATATATATATATATATATATATATATATATACATACATTATCATATATATATATATATATATATATATATATATATATATATATATATATATATATATACACACACAAACACACACACATATATATATATATATATATATATATATATATATATATATATATATATATATATATATATATACAGTATGTATATATATATATATACATATATATATATATATATATATATATATATATATATATATATATATATACATATGTATATGTATATATATACACGTGCAGTTTTCTGACTGATAAGTAATATCTATATATATATATATATATATATATATATATATATATATATATATATATATATATATATATATATATATATATATATATACAGTATACATACATATATATATCTATATATATATATATATATATATATATATATATATATATATATATATATATATATATATATATATATATATATATATATACAGTATACACACATACATATATATATATATATATATATATATATATATATATATATATATATATATATATATATATATATATACAGTATACATACATACATATATATACATACACATATAAATATATATATATATATATATATATATATATATATATATATATATATATATATATATATATACATACACACACACACACACACACACATATATATATATATATATATATATATATATATATATATATATATATATATATATATATATATATATATATATATATATATATATATATATATATTGAAAGAAACACTTCTTCAAATATTCATTTGTTCTTTAATTTACAATCTAAACACTCGTTTTCCTTCCATAAAGAATAACGTCCTTACCAATTATTTCTGCATTACCACTTTGGATCTGATTATCTAAAGTTCATAATCAATCGTCTGAATACGAATGCCGCCTTTTTTAGCCTCACGATTTTTGAGACTCACCACTTATCTAAAAATCTTATTCGCAGTTTTACTTAATAAAGTTATAAGACTCAATCCTTTAAATCTTTCTAGAATCAATGTTAACATAAATGATTTCATTATATTTGTTCCTATTTACACTTGTCACTTTACTATAATTTGAATGAATTTAGAATTTTATAAACATGTAGACTATTAAAAAAGTGTTTACCCACATCTTTCTGTCAATAATAAGCATAAGAACACCTGCAAAAATCAGTCATCCGTTAACCAACATCCAATCCTTTAATCCTTTTCCTTACCTTCCTCCCGTGCTCTTATATCAGAAGCAGTGGCCTTTCTATGAACTATCATATTTCACCTTCTCTGAAAATGTGGAACAGTCGAGGGAATATAACATTAATTTACCTCATACCTGTGTTATGTGCAAAAAAGAATCTATACTCTAAAAAACTGTACATTTCCATCAGAACAACTTATAAAGGTTGTATATATTCTCAACTTTGTTCTTAGAGGGTCACAAATGTATTCCCACGTTTCTTTACGACTCAAGCAGCGTTTCTTATTACTTTTATTCCAGTCTTATGTTTTTTTTTACGTAGAAATCAATCGTGTTATTCTCATGTCGTCCAAGCTAATGTTTTTTTTTTTTTTTTTTACATTATTTCCCTTGACGTAGTACACTAACAAATATCCACTCATAATCATTCGTGTATGTATATATATATATATATATATATATATATATATATATATATATATATATATATATATATATATATATATATATATATATACACACACACACACACACATATATATATATATATATATATATATATATATATATATATATATATATATATATATATATATATATATATATATATATATATGTATATATATATATATGTATATATATATATATATATATATATATATATATATATATATATATATATATATATATATATATGTGTGTGTGTGTGTGTGTGTGTGTGTGTGTTTGTATCTATAATAATAATAATAATAATAATAATAATAATAATAATAATAATAATAATAATAATAATAACTTTTATGTATCGTCATAGTTATTGCATACATGGGTACAATCATCAAGCAACCACATGGAAATAGATTGATTTATTTAATTTCCTATCATCCTGTAAAATAAAATACGATACACTAAACTATATTTCACTATAAATGATGATCAAACCTCTTTGAATGACGCTTCCACCTCCCTATTCAAACTTTGGTTATAAACCTTACAATAGTTCACGAGTTCATTTATATAATAATTCTTCAGAGAAAATATAAGGCACACACACATGTACAAAAGTCTTCCAACATTACCAATCAGTACTGGCCAACGTGATGATGAACACAGGCCAAGCCCTAGACATATATAAAGCCCTATCTGAGGATTTGTTCCTGCAGTGAACTAGAAATGCGAGTCTGACCGTGTCTGCCATCTCCATACTGAACGGAGTCTACTTGACAAACCCATTCAGGGTTGAGAGGTCGATGACTGGTCTCCAGCCTCCAGACGCCTTTTTCACTAGGAAGAGTCGACTGTAGAAGCCTGGGGACCCGTCTACAACCACCTGGATAGCGTCCTTTTTCAACATGGTCTTGACTTCTGCTCGAAGGGCTTGCCCTCTTGCCGATCCCATGGCAAGAGAGCTCAACGACACTGGATTCGCTGTCAGGGGAGGTAGAGAGGCTGTGAACGGGACGTGATAACCCAGAGCGATCACGGAAATTGTCCAGTCATCTGCCCCGAGTTGCTGCCACTTTGTCGCGCAACTTTGTAGGCATTCCCCCACTGGTGGACATGCAGGGGGACTGCCAACCCTAGCATTTACGGGCTCGACTGTTACCTCTAGGGTTCTTGCCTCTCCTGGAGGACTTCTTGCTCCTTCTGCTCTTGGCAGGAAAGGGCTTAGACACCTTCGGCTTCGCTGCAGTGGTCTTCTTCGTGTCCTAAGCTGGACGGGGCTGTTGAGCCGCTGGAGGTTTGTAGGGCCTCGATGTCAGGGCCCTATGGATGAGGGAATCCTGGTTGGACTTCCTCCACCTCTCAGCGGTATGCTCCACGTCCTTAGGCTCAAACAAACTCTTACCGAAGACGGAAGAGTGTCTGAGCCTGCTAACCTCCGAACTGGGAACCTTCTGGTGGAACCTCTCAGCCACAGCGTCCCGACGTTTGAGAATCGTATTGGCCCTCAAGCTCGAGACTTGGTGTGCCTGAGAGCAAGAAAGTCTCCAGTGCCTTCCTGGTGCTTTCTTTGGAGAGGTCCTCAGACCGCACCAGGATGCCCAGAGACCCCAGTCAGATGTCAAGCCACGAAGTTGCCTGCATGGCACACTTAGCGACCTTCTCTTGGCTTAGGATCTCAGTAGCTGAGTAGGACACGTGACGGTTGGAGAGTCTCTAGAGGGACTACCCCGGTGAGTTCTTCCAAGGAGTGATGCATCGGAAGACCCAAACAAGACTCCTCAAGGATCTCAAAGTACCTCCTCTGATGGACTCGAGGAAGAGGGAGGAGCTTGTTACTGGCACTGGATCTGCTGGAGGAGGCAAGCTCAGAGAGCTGGCCCTCAACCTTGTCCCTGGCACTCTTCATCCACTGACACCAGGGCAAAGCTTCACTGACCCTAGCGGGTTTCTGGGTGCCGTAGACGCGGTCCAAGACCGTGTCCTTACCTTCATGAGGAGGGATCTCAGAGTCTGGGGTCCCATTAAGGTTCCTCATGAGGGTCATGACTTGCCAGAATGCGTGTTCTGACTCTTTGTTCTCTCCTCCTGAAGGACTGGCAGGGAAGTCTCTCGTCCCCAGTGGCTCTTCTTGGGGGGACATGTGGACATCCTCAGAAGGTCTAGATGGCTACTGCCTGATCCTTGTTGATGATTTAGGGATCATCTTAGAGTCCTTCGGTTCCCTCCTTGGCAAGATACAGGACTCGAGTAACGATGGGTGCAGGCTCTTTTCCACCCCTGGACAAGAAGACTTCTCAGGGAGAGGCGGAGCTTCCCCCATTGGTGCGATGGTAGTACGGTCTGGCTCGTCCGACGCTCCTGAGGATGGGTAACCCTCATCCGCAGGGGAGGGAGAGAAAGTCTGGTGGGGGAGGGAAGGAGCCTTGCGCAAGGATCTGCGAGGAGACAAGATAGGCCTTGGAGAAGTTTCCACGGGAGAGACTTTTCTCTTCCTCTTCAAGGGAGAGGAAGCTGCCACTGAATTGTGACCCATATTACAGAAGGCAGGCTTCATCGCCTGCACAAGAGCTCTGACCAGGGTACCGAAACAGGGCTGCTGGCTGACAGTCGTGCTGTCAGACACTCTCTCTGGAGGGAAGGGGATCGTTCGATCCCTTGGAGGAGTCGACAAATGCGGGTTCGCCTGCGAAGCTGGAAAGAAAGAGTCCTTAGACCTGTCTGGGAACCACCCCTCCTCGGGTGAGAGCGCTTGTCTGCGCTTGCGGGAATCGGAATGAGATGAAGATCTATCCGCCTGGCGACGCTCGCGCTGAGGTCGCGTGATGGGCCCTGGTCAGGGTCGCACGCGAAAGGATCGCATGCCACAGGAATCTCTTGCGCGCGCGCATCGGCGTGTGCAAAAGAGGGTGGTGGAGCGAGCGCGAGGGCGCGGTGGTGCGTAGGCGTGGGCGCGGTGGTGCGTAGGCGAGGTCACAGGGGCGTGGGAGCAATGGCGTGCAGGAGATGGTGCGGGCGCTTGGGCGCGTGTAGGAGATGGCGAGGGCATGTGGAGCAAAGGGCGCGCAGGTGATCGTGCGCGTGCATGGCACGCATCAGGATGGGGACACAATGGTGTGTGCTGCTATGGTGGGCGAGCAGGCCGCGCGGTTTGATGAGGCCGCACAGGTGTGCGCTGGAGGGTTGCATGGGGCGCCTTGATAACTGGAACAGGCCGCGCAACCGGAGCGTCGCGCACGGTTGGAATGCGTGCAGGATCGCGCAGTTTGGAAGGAGAGCCCTGGGGTGCCTGTGAGCACCCGTGCGCTAGATTAGGCGCCTCCTGGGCGGCGTGTTGCGATGTGGAAGTGCGTTGACGCATTGGAGAGCACTGAGACTGGAATCTCGCGGCCATCCCAGATATGCCAGGTGTACACTAGCGCCCTCGCGGTACTACAGATAGAACTATACCAAACCCTTCAGATCTTCTCCTGCCGCCATTGCTAGCTGTACTATTGGAAATTTTCTCTCACTATATTACTCTGTTTGCACGTTATTTGGTGATATACTACATTTTTTTGAGTTTGGGCTTTCGCTTAATTGATTTTTTTTCCTTTACTCTTGATATTTTTTTCTTTGGAGTTATATTAAATAATTTAAACTTTGTTCTATGTGTTTGGTCTCTCTCTTAACCTTTCATTATGGCTGACCGCTCCCCCGTAATTCGGAAGTATGTTAAAGGTTGCCGTACTCGACATCCAAAGGCTTCTGTAGATCCACATAATATTTGCATTAAATGTAGGGGAAAATCATGTTCTTTTGGGGATCGGTGTGATGAATGCATTTCATTAACCGATAATGAATGGATAACATATGCACGTTATATTAAGAGATTAGAGAGGGGCAGGGTTAGGCGCAGTTCATCACGCTCTGTTGATTTAACGTTGCCTAATGACTTTGATCTTATTCCTTCCCCCGTAGTGGTAGATCATCAATCGAAGGAACCTTCTATGAAGGATATGTTTACCGCTATTCAGGCTCTCGGTGAAGGAGCTGAGTCTTTAGCGGCGAATAGAAATCAGATTTTATCCGAAATCAATGTATTAAAAAATCGTGACTCTGAAGGAAATGTGAAAAGTGTTTTGAATATGTTTAGTGTTGTGGAGGGTGCGTCTGCATAATCTTGTCGTTCGCCCAGCCTACGACCTCTTTCAAGCTCCCGAACCCATGGGAGAAGTAATGTCGGACGGCAAAAGGGAACGAGAAGCTTCATCAATCGTACAGACGTCCCCTCGAGCGTTTCTTCTGCCGTATCATAGGTCGCTCGCCCTCCTCATAGAAAAGATGAGGTTGGCGTGTTATCACCCTCCTCCAATGAATGTTCGAGTAGCGAGGCCTGGCATCACGCGTCCAGACCGCTCAAAAGAAAATTGCTAGCGGTCGTTCAACGTCACGAATTGCTTATGCGTCGACCAGGTTGTAGTACTTGGGATACACCTGAGCGTTTCCCTTCCCCTGACGCTTACACACCTGCGAAATGCTCTAACCGTGGTGTAGTTGGCGATGTGTTACACTCCAATTCAGAACTTTTGCCTGTTGCTGATTTGACAATTCATGCTCCGCCGCTTCTGTCAGACTGGCTTTCGTCTCCTGAGAGTGGGAAGCATTGTGATAGTGAGATAGAAGATGATCTCCCCTTAGAAAAGGAGTCGAATATATCACATTTTGGCGATCCTAAGTGGTCTATGCTTTTGGGCATGAAACAACAGCTCTCGTCGTTAATGCGGTCTTATCAACCTGTGGTTGGCAGTGCGGTTGGGCGTCAGTCTTTGGACCCGTTGTCACACAGGCGGCCTGTTGTCTCTGGTGCTGACGTGTTATCACACAGGCGATCTCCCATTCACAGTGCTCAATGGCAGGTTGATTTAGATGAGTCCCGTCAGGGAGCTGTTGCCAAACAAAAATCGACTTACGAACGCGACGAGGAACGGCGTTGGTGACAAGTGGACGCAATGCATCACCGTGACGGCTCTCAGCAGTCGACTCCTGATGCGATGGATGCGATGGAGCGTCAGCGTAACACCAATTGGACGCTAGGCGTCCAATCGTCGACACACGGCAGTTGACCCCTGACGCCGAGTGTCAGTCCATTCAACAGAAAGCGGACGCTAGGCATCCACGCGACGGCACACGGCAATTGACCCTTGACACCGAGCGTCAGTCCTTTCATGGCATCACACACCATTCAACTTCGACCTCTCTGCTTCAGTTGGAGGCTAGTCCCCAAACTACATGCGAGTTTAAACGACAGACTAGTGATCGCCCAATAAAAGCAATTACGGAACATAGCAAGCATTCTCTTTCCGACATTGACTCCTCGGTTGAGGCTGCAGCAAGGAGCCTGAGGTTTAGACCAGCTGTTGTGCAGCCACCACAGGGCCGATAGAGAACGTATCAAGTCTCCTGTGTGTTACGTCTTGCAGGTAGTGGGCTGTGAAGGTCGTCTGACGCTTCCACACCCCTGCTTGCAGGACCTGCGTCACTGAATAGTTCTTCTTGAAGGCCAGGTACGTAGCTATGCCCCTGACATCATGTGCTCTAGGGCGATGTGACGGAGGAGGGTCAGGATTCAAGGATAGGTGGATCACCTTACGAATCCCGGCCGAGATGGTATTCTTAGTGACCCTCCTCTTCATTTTCCCAGTGCTCACAAACAAAGCTTGAACTTGGGGATGAACTGCAGCCGTTCTCTTAAGATATATCCTCAGACTCCTTACTGGGCACAGTAGGAGATGGTCTGGGTCATCTGTTACAGAACGAAGACTCGAAACCTGGAAAGAGTCGAACCGAGGGTTCGGCACTCCCGGATTCTAAGTCTTGGCAACAAACTCAGGGACGAACCTGAACGTTACCTCCCCCTATCCCCTTGAATGGGCGATGTTGTATGAGAGACCATGAAGTTCGCTGACTCGCTTGACCGATGCCAAAGCTAGCAGGAACACCGTCTTCCAAGTAAGGTGGCGATCTGAAGCCTGGCGTAATGGTTCGAAGGGAGGTCTCTTAAGAGACCTGAGAACTCGAACCATGTTCCATGGAGGAGGTCTCACTTCCGACTGAGGGCAGGTAAGTTCATAACTCCGTATGAGTAGGGTAAATTCCAGCGAGGGAGAAATCTCCACTCCTTTCAGCCTGAAGTCTAGACTTAAGGCTGACCGATAGCCTTTCACCACCGAGACTGAAAGTCGCATTTCTTCCCGAAAATACACGAAGAACTCCGCTATTGCTGGAATAGTAGCATCGAGTCAAGAGATACCCCTTCCGTGACACCAACCACAGTAGACTCGTCACTTCGCCTGGTAGATCCCTGCGGATGACCTTCGCTGGTGTCCAGACATCCTGTTCGCAACTTGCTGCGAAAATCACTCTCTCAGTGAGGAGATGCTGGAAAGTCTCCAAGCGTGAAGTCGAAGCGAAGCTACGGCTTTGTGAAAGAAGTTGGTGTGGTTGTTTGAGTAGCTTGTGTCGTGGAGGGAGTTCCCTCGGAAGCTCCATTAGGAGTTACAGAAGGTCTGGAAACCATTTTGCATGATGCCATAGCGGACCTATTAGGGTCATCAAGAGATTGACCGATATTCTGGTCTAGTTGAGCACCCTCCTCATCGGACAGAACGGAGGAAAGGCGTAGACATCGACGTTTTCCCACCGTTGTTGGAAGGCATCTTGTCAGAGAGCCTTGGGATCCAGGACTGGGGAGCAGTACAGCGGAAGTTTGAAGTTCAGCGCTGTAGCGAACAGATCCACAGTCGGGAAACCCCACTAAGTCAGGACTTTGTTGGCTACTTGACGATCCAAAGACCACTCCGTACTCACTATCTGCGTCGCTCTGCTCAGACTGTCGGCGAGTACATTCCTCTTGCCTGGAATGAAGCGAGCCGAAAGTGCGATCGAGTGGACTTCGGTCCATCTGTGTCTCTACTGCGAGATGGGATAGCTGTTCTGAAAAGGTACTTCCCTGCTTGTTGATATAAGCCACTACTGTGGTGTTGTCGCACATCACCACCACAGAGTGGCCCGCCAGGTATTGTTAGAACTGTTGAAGGGCCAGGAATACGGCCTTAATCTCTAGCAGGTTTATGTGGAGTTACTTTTCTGATTCTGACCACAGGCCTGAGGTCCAGTGGTTCAGAGCGTAAGTCCCCCACCCTTTTTTTGAGGCGTCCCAAAACAACATCAAATCCTGATATAAGCCACTACTGTGGTGTTATCGCTCATCACCACCACAGAGTGGCCCGTCAGGTATTGTTGGAACTGTTGAAGGGCCAAGAATACGGCCTTCATCTCTAGCAGGTTTATGTGGAGGTACTTTTCTGATTCTGACCACAGGCGTGAGGTCCTGTGGTTCAGAGTGTGAGTCCCCCACCCTTTCTTTGAGGCATCCGAAAACAACATCAAATCCTGGGGGAGGACGAGAAGATCCACTCTGTTTCGTAGGTTTTCGCCTGCCACCCACCACTGAGGGTCCGTCTGTTCCGCAGAACCTATAGGGATCATAGTGTCCGGGGAATCGTGACCTTGATTCCACCGGGACTTGAGTCGCCACTGGAGAGATCTCATTCTGAGGCAACCATTGGTAACTAGACGGGCCATGGATGAGAGGTGACCGAGGAGACGAAACCACGATTGGGCTAGAAGTTCTTCTCGTCTGAGGAAAGGCCTTGCGACCCTCCTCAGCCTTGCTATCTTGTCGTCTGATGGGTAGGCTTTGTGGAGATTGGTGTCTATGATCATGCCTAGGTATACCAGTCTTTTAGTGGGCAGCAGAGAGGACTTCTCGAGATTTACCATGATCCCTAAATCTTGGCAAAGTCCCAGAAGTTTATCTCGGTGACGAAGAAGGGCTGCCTCCGAGTCTTTTAGGATCAGCCAGTCGTCCAGGTAATGGAGGAGATGGATGCCGATCTTGTGAGGCCACGAAGATATTCGGGTGAACACTCTAGTGAACACCTGTGGTGCTGTGGAGAGACCGAAACACAGCACCTTGAACTGGTAAATCTTGTTGTCTAGGCTGATTCTTGAGTACTTCCTCGAAGACGGATAGACTGGGGTCTGGAAGTACGTGTCCTTCAGGTCCAGTGTGCACATGAAGTCTTGCGGTCTCACTGCAAGTCTGACTGTGTCTGCCGTCTCCATGCTGAACGGGGTCTGCTTGACAAACCTGTTCCAGGCTGAGAGGTCGATGACTGGTCCCCAGCCTCCAAACGCCTTCTTTACAAGAAAGAGTCGACTGAAGAATCCTGGGGACCAGTCGACTACCTTTTGGAGAGCGTCCTTTTTCAACATGGTGTCGACTTCTGCCCGAAGGGCTTGGCCCCTTGCCGATCCCATGGCAAGGGAGCTCAACGACACTGGATCCGCTGTCAGGGGAGGTAGAGATGTCCTGAACGGGACGCGATATCCCTGACTGATTACGGAAATCATCCAGGAATCAGCCATGAGTTGCTGCCACCTTCTTGCGCAACTTTGTAGGCATACCCTCACTGGTGGACATGCAGGGGGACTGCCAATCCTAGCGTTTGCGGCCACGGCCGCTCCCTCTAGGATTCTTTCCTCCCCTAGAGGACTTTTTGCCTTTCTTGTCCTTGACAGGAAAGGGCTTAGACACCCTTGTCTTTGCTGCAGCTGCCTTCTTCGTACTCTTGACAGGACGTGGTTGTTGGGCAGCTGGAGGTTTGTAGGGCGTCAATATTAGGGTCCTATGGAGAAGGGAGTCCTGGTTGGACTTCCTCCACCTCTCAGCAGCCTGCTCCACGTCCTTAGGCTCAAACAAGTTCTTACCGAGGACGGAAGACTGCCTGAGCCTGCTAACGTTGGTACTGGGGACCTTTTAGTGGAATCTCTAATACACTGTCCTGACGTTTCAAGATAGTGTTTGCCCACAAGCTCGAGACTTGGTGGGCTAGAAACTCAATCGTACGCGCAGCTAAGAGCAAAAAGGTCTCCAAGGCCTTCCTGGTGCTTTCTTTGGACAAGTCCTCAGACCACACCGGGATGCCAAGAGGCCCTAGTCAGATGTCCAGCCACGAAGTTGCCTGCATGGCACACTTCGCTACCTTCTCCTGGCTCAGGATCTCTGTTGCCGAATACGAGACATGCCGGTTGGAGAGTCTCTCTAGAGGGACTCCGCCGGTAAGCTCTTCCAGAAAGTGGTGCAAGGGTCGAGCTAAACAAGTCTCCTCCAAGATCTCAAAGTACCTCCTCTGATGGACGCGAGGGGGCAGGAGGAGCTTGTTACCGGTGCTGCATCAGCTGGAGGATGCAAGCTCGGAGAGATGGCCTTCGACCTTGTGTCTGGCACTCTTAACCCCCTGTTACCAGGGCAATGCCGCACTAGCCCTCGAGGGTTTGTGAGTACCGTAGATTCGGTCCAAGACCATGTCCTTGCCCTCACGAGGTGGAGTCTCTGGATCCGGAAGCCCATTGAGATTCCTCATGAGGGTCAGAACTTGCCAGAACGCATGTTCTGACTCCTGCTGCTCTCCTCCTGAAGGGCTGGCAGCAAAGTCTCCTGCCCCAAGAGGCTCTTACTAGGGGGAACTCGTGGACATTCTCTGAGGGTTTGGCTGGCTCCTATCTAATCCTTGATGAAGACTTTGGCAAAGTCTAAGAGTTCTTCGACTCCCTCCTGGGAGGGAAACAGGACTCCAGCAGTGATGGTGGAAGACTCTTCTCAACCCCTACCCGAGAAGACTTCTCGGGGCGAGGCGGGGATTCCCCCATTGGTGCTTCACCTTACTCCCCATAGGATGGGAAATCCTCGTCTACAGGATTTTCGAGGAGTCAGTTTCGCCCTTGGAGAAGTTACCACGGAAGAAACTCCTCTCTTCCTCTTCAGGGGAGACGAAGCCGCCACTGATTTGTGACAAAATTCAGAGAATACAGGATGAAAAGCCTGCACAAGAGCTCTGACGATGGTACCAAACCAGGGTTGCTGACTGACAGTCACGCTGTCAGACACTCCCTCTGGAGGGAAGGGGATCGTTCGATCCCTAGGAGTAGTTACCAAATTAGGGTTCGCCTGAAAAGATGCTGAAACAGGAGAAAAGTCCTTAGACCTATCCGGAAATCTCTCCTCCTCCGATGAGTGCGCTGTTCTGCGCTTGCGGGGAGGGGAACGAGATGACAATGACTTGGCCAGCGATGTCCTGCGGCCTCACGCGTGGGATCGCGCTTGTGATCGCTCTGGGGAGCGCACTGCAAATCGCGTTGGTGGTAGCGCGATGGGCCCTGCCCTTGGTCATGCACGCGCGAGGGCGATGGCGAAGGAGCGCGCGCGAGGGCGATGGCGAAGGAGCGCGTGCGAGGGCGATGGCGAAGGAGCGCGAGCGAGCAATGACGCGAGCAAGCAATGACGCGCGCGAGCGAGCAATGGCGTGTAAGCCATGACGCACGGGCGAGCCATGGCGCACGGGCGAGCAATGGCGCGTAAGCCATGGCGCGCAGGCGAGCAATGGCGCGTGGCGGCATGGACAGGCGGTGACAGGTGACGCGAAGGCTGGATAAGCGCTCATGCTCACGAGGGCGATTGTTAGTGCGTGCGGGCGCGCAGGATCCTACCAAAGAGCCCGTAAGGACGATCGCGCGGCACGCATATCTGGCTGAAGCAGTAGGCGAACAGGGCGCGCTTGCGCATCCTCGTGGGCGCGTGATGGACACTCTGAATGCGATGGGGCACAGGTGAGCGCTGGCGAGCAGGAGAAGATGTTACTACACCCAAATCTGAAGATTTTGGGCGTGCCTGGAGCGCAGGAGATAGTGGGGGCTCATCAGGATGCTGGCGCACAGAAGTGCGCTGTCAGTCTGGAGAGTGCTGGAGTCCCAGTAAGCACCTGTGCGCTATCTCAGGAAACTCCAGGGATGTGCGCTGGCGCGCTATATCAGGAGCAACAGCCGGAGCGCGCTTGTGCGCAGTGGCACTTTGAGGCACTGGAGAGTGCCTGTGCTCTATCTCGGGAACCTCACTTGAAGTGCGCTGACGCGCATGTCAGCGCTGATGCATAGGTGAGCGCTGCCGCGCTATAACAGGAACCAATGGTGAGCGCTTACGCGCAGGTGAGCGCCTGCTCGCAGGTGAGCACTTGCACGCTATTGCAGGAATTATTGCAGGTGCTCGCTGGTGCAAAGGTGGTCGTGGGCACGCAGGAGAACCCAGGCACGTAATGACAAGAGCAACTGCAAGCGCTTGCGCACTAAGACAGGAACATCTGCTGCAGGTCGTTGGCGCTTAAGGGACTGAGGCACAAATATGTGCTTGTGCCCTTTATGCCCCGAAGGGACCGTTGCCCGTTAAATAACAGGGTGAGAAGGCGCCCACAGCACATCGGCAGCCAGGAACAGTGACGTCAGGTCAGCAGGTCTGGAGGGTGAAGGTCGGTGTGACCTGTGTAAGGACGACCTTCCACTGAAGGAGATTACGAACGATCTCCGGAGAGGTCCAAGGTGGTAGCTGGCAGGGTCGGCGAATGACGGCGGGGTTCTTCTGCGGAGGACTGCGAGGATGACGAGCCCAAGAGGTGCCTCCTAACACCCCTGTGAGGTGAAGGAAGACCTCTACGGCGAAGGGGAAGGCGAGCTTTGCGCCTTATACGCCCTCTGGGGGCCGTAGGGAGTCTCTGTGAGTGAACTCCCCCGAGGGGGAGATTCACCGGCAAGAGAGACTGTAGGACTTAGTTTCTCCCTCGAAGGATGTTCGAAGGGAGGAACTAAGCCTTCAGCTACCACAGCAAGATCAGGAGCAGAGGTTTGAGACAACTCATCGGAAGCCTCTGCCACAACAACGTTGACGATAGACAGAGGATCGATCTTTGCTACCGTCGGCGACTGTTTGACAGCTGCTCCCAATTTGATCATGTCAAACAGGGCTTCCTTGGAGGGCGAAGCCTGAAGCCCCAAGGAAGCCCAAAGCTGTAATAAATCACTATTAGTTGCAGGCATAGAAATATCCTCCTCCGGAGGAGGAGGAGGAGCTGCCTCGCTATGGGAGGCAACTCCCTCTCCCGCACCCAGGGATCGGTGAACAGAACTACGGTCTACGCTACCGCTCGACAGCCTTTCGGGAGAAACCAGTCGACTGGGAGCTTCGGAGGAGGTTTGGGCCACAGAAGAAGAATCCTTGGGATTTTCTCTTTTCAAAGAAACCTCTGAAGGAGAAATATCCCACTGGGAGGTAGACCACTCCCTACCCTCACCACATACATTAACTCTATCACACCACTCGCCCCAACAATAAGGACACAAGGTGTGGGGATCCGTGTCGACCGCCGTCATAAATGTGCCACAAGGGCGGTCAGGTAAGCCAGGGCACTTACGCATGGCAGCGGCTAACTTCACATACACTCTGTAAAAAGAAAGAGCAAAGAAAGATTAATAATGGCTGATCAAAAAAAGCGAGGGTGAAAGCGGACACGTCCGACCGTCACCCGAGCCGATAGCAAAGTGAGCTAAATCACAGTTGTGTTTGAGGGGGGGGGGGCAAACTACTCCTCCCTACCCCCTGCTAACTAGCGGTGGGGTAGTAAACCCTCGTTAAAAATCTAATGGCTCGTCATTTCCGCTACGCTGAAAGTAATTACCCATATTAAATAGCATGGTTCGTATTTCAGTTATGGAACAAAAATGGTTTGTATAAAGTTCAAGAACAAAGGAGGGATTTGCAGCAGTACTAGCTACCCTTCCCCCATCACACACTGGTGAACTGATTCACTTCGCTTAAAGGTAGGACTTCACGGGGGACATGGCTGGCAGGAAAGTATGATTAAATAGGTAAGGTTAGTGTGGTTCGGAAAAATACAAATTATCTATTAATTTGTCTTTTGTTCCGTAAGCGAAATACAAACCACGCTATTTAAATAGGGTGACTTAACCCTTAGGTAGGGTGGTAAGTCCCAGCCTTACTGGCTTTGACTTTGCCCGGGACTCAGAATCCGAGTGTGTAGCACTCGAAATAAGGAGTCCCTGCACCTCGCAAATCCCTTGCTCTGCTTGTGTGTGAAGGAATGAACTGTGACTCGTCCTGGGAAGTTAACCTGGAATCCTTTAGATGGAATTCTAGAACAGGACGTTCCCAATACCACCTCGTCAGGGTATGGTGGAGGAGACAGTATTATCTTAATACTAGGAACACAAGGAAGCATAGTTTACCTGCAGTAGTTTGAGGTCAGCTGTGCAGAGAACCTAGGATGCTGCTTTCCCCAAGAGAGGGGAGGATGAAGAAAAGAATAAGGGCCAGGCATACTTTTTCATTCATGCAGACTAAAACCGGGTAACAATGCCCTCAACCTTCTGCTACTTGTCCATTAAGGAGCCTGAGGTTTAGACCAGCTGTCGTGCAGCCACCAAAGGGCCGATAGAGAACGTAACGAGCCTTCTATGGGTCACGTCTTGCAGGTGGTGGGCTGTGAAGGTCATTTGACGCTTTCAGACCCCAGCTTGTAGAACTTGCGTCACTGAGTAGTTTCTCTTGAATGCCAGGGAAGTAGCGATGCCTCTGACATCGTGTGCTCTAGGCTGACGTAACGGAGGAGGGTCTGGATTCAGGGAATGGTGGATGACCCTGCGAATCCATGTTGAGATGGTGTTCTTAGTGACCCTCCTCTTCATCCTTCCTGTGCTCAGAAACAATGCTCGCACTCGAGGACGGGCTGCAGCTGTTCACTTAAGATAGAGCCTCAGACTCCTTACTGGGCACAGTAGGAGATGGTCTGGGTCATCCGTTACAGAACGGAGACTCGAAATCCGGAAGGAGTCGAGCCGTGGGTCCGGAATCCCAGTATTTTGAGTCTTAGCCAAAAACTCAGGGACGAACCCGAACGTTACCTCCCCCCATCCCCTTGAATGGGCGACGTCATACGAGAGTCCATGAAGTTCGCTGACTCGCTTGGTCGAGACCAATGCTAGTAGGAACACTGTCTTCCAAGTCAGGTGACGATCAGAAGCCTGGTGTTATGGTTCGAACGGAGGTCTCTTAAGAGACCTGAGGACTCGAAGCACATTCCATGGAGGAGGTCTCACTTCCGACTGAGGGCAGGTAAGCTCGTAGCTTCGTATGACTAGAGAAAGTTCCAGCTGGGAGGGAATGTCCATTCCTTTCACCCTGAAGCATAGGCTTAAGGCTGAACGATAGCCTTTCACTGACTAGACTGAAAGCTGCCTTTCTTCCCGCAAATACACAAGAAACTCCACTATTGCTGGAATAGTGGCATCGAGGTGAGAGATACCCCTTCCACGACACCAACCACAGAAGACTCTCCACTTCGCCTAATAGACCCCTGTGGATGACTTTCGCAGGAGCCGAGACATCCTTTCAGCAACTTGTTGCGAAAAGCGTCTCTCTGTGAAGAGATGCTGGATAGTCTCCAGGCGTGAAGCCGAAGCGATGCTACGGCTTTGTGGAAGATGTTGCAGTTTGGTTGCTTGAGTAGCTCGTGTCGCGGAAGAAGTTCTCTCGGAAGTTCTGTCAGGAGCTGAGACGATTCTTCTACTCCTACTCGCGGTGGGGTTTCTCCCATTGGTGCGGAAGGAAGAGGTCTCACATCGGTATATTCTCCTGAGGACGGAAAAGCTTCTTCCACAAGAGAAGGTGAGAAAGTCGGTGGGGGGGGGGACCTTCCTTACAGACTTCTTAGGAGCCAGTTTGACCCTGGGAGAAGTCACCACGATCTCTACTCCTCTCTTCCTCTTTAGTGGGGTCAGAGCTGCCGTTGGTTTGAGACCTAAGTCAGCGAAGGCAGGCTTAACAGCCTGGACGACAGCTCTGATAAGGGACCCAAACCATGGCTGCTTACTGACAGACGCAGTGTCAGAGACTCCCGCTTGAGGGAAGGGGTCGGGCGATCCTTTGGAGCAGATACCACAGGGCCTGCCTGAAAAGAAAAGAAAGGGAAGAAGATAGGTGCCTAGACCTCTCTGAACACCTCCCCTTCTCCTGCGAGTGCGCTGTTCTACGCTTGCGGGGGGGCAGGGGGGGGAGCGTGAAGAAGATGACCTGACTGCTCTCGCTCCAGAAGACTGGCTAGGAAGCTCGCGTTGCGAAACCCGGAGGGAATCGGGCATGGGCTCGCGCTGGCGTTCGCGTGAAGGAACATTCCCAGGTTCGCGCTGGGTCGAACGTTCGCGCATGTGTGCGTGCGTGCAGGCGCGCAGAGATGGAGGCGTGGGTGCGTGTGGGCGCACAGGCGAGGGTGCGCGTGGGCACACAGGCGAGGGCGCGCGTGGGCAAGTGTTGGCGCGTAGGGGAACGACGGAGCGCAGGCGAGCGATGGCGCACAGGAGAGCAATGGTGCGCAGGCCGAGCAGGTAAGCGACTGCGCACAGGTAAGGTTGCGCGTGGGCGCGCAGGTGATCTTCTGCGAGCAGGCTCGTGGGCGCGTGGCCGTGCACGCGCTGGCGCGCAGGGGAAGTTCGCTGGCGAGCTGGAGATTGTGGGCGCGCAGGGTATTGTGGGCACGTATCAGGATCAGGACGTGCAGATGTGCGCTGGCGAGGAGCAGATCGCTGGCGTACAGGAGATCGCTGACGCACAAGAGAGAGCATGTGAGCAGCAGAGCGCTGGCGAGCAGGAGATCAATGGCGAGCAGGAGAGCGCTGACAAGTTGACTCTGCCATAGGAGATCGCTGGCTCGTTGTTTCCGGTACAGGATGACACTCAGTAACAGCAAGAACAGGGGAAGGCTTGCGCGTAACTGAGCGCGAGCGCGCAAGAGAGCGTGGGCGCGCAGGTAAAACGTGGCACTTAGGAGACTCTCACATCGTGAGACAAGACCTTTTGCCTCGAAGGGACCGGTGACTGTTGGATAACGGGGTGCGAGGGCGCCACTGTGCATCAGCTGTCATGAACGGTGAAGGAGGGTCAGCAGGTCGGGCAGGCATAGGAGATCACTAACGATCTGCAGAGAGGTCCAGAGATGCGGCTGCAACGGTCGACTCACGGCGAGGAGGATCCTCTGTGGGGGACGGCGAGGGCGAGGAGCTGAAGAGGCGCCTTCTAACACCCTTGTGGGGAGAAGGAAGACCTCTACAGTCAAGAGGAGGGCGAGCCTTGCGACGGATACGTCATCTGGGAGAAGGAACATCATCGTCGGTCCTCCAAAGAGGAGTCTCTGTCAGTGAACTCCCCCGAAGGGGAGAATCACCTGCAGGAGAGACTGTTGGACTTAGCTCCTGCCTCGAAGGATGTTCGGAGGGGGGAACTGAGCCTTCAGCAACATCAGCACCCAAGGCAGGGGTTTGAACCGACCCGTCGGAAGCCTCTGCCACAACAACGTCGACGATAGACAGAGGGTCAACCATCGCTATCACCGGCGACTGTTTGACAGCTGCGCCCAACTGGATCAAGTCAAACAGGGCTTCCCTGGAGGGTGAACCCTTAAGCCCCAAGGAAGCCCAAAGCTGCAATAAATCATCATTATAAACAGAAACAGATAAATCCTCCCCCACAGGAGGAGGAGGAGCTGCCTCGCTATGGGAGGCAACTCCCTCTCCCAAACCCCGAGGTCGGTCAACAACAGAACGGCCTATGCTACCAGACGACGGCCTCTCACGAGAGACCGATCGAGCAGGAGCTTCGGAGGAGGTTCGGGCAACGGAAGAAGAGTCCTTGGAATTTTCTTTCTTCAAGGAAACCCTTGAAGGAGAAAGATACCGCTTAGACTTCTTCCGTCGCCGGGAAAACCTCTCCCACTGGGAGGTAGACCACTCCCTGCACTCACTGCATACTTTATCCTTATCACACCGTTGACCTCTGCAGAACGGGCACAAGGTGTGAAGGTCCGTCTCGACCGCCGACATATAAGTCCCACAAGGGCGGTCGTGTAAACCAGGGCATTTCCGCAGATAAGGAGAGAGGCCAATTTCCAAACACACAAACTGAAAGAGAAAGCAAAAAAGATTAAGGCTGTCAATGCGAGGGTGAGAGCACACACGTCTGACCATCACCCGAGCCAAAAGTGAAGTGAATCAGTTCACCGGTGTGTGAGGGGGGAAGGGTAGCTAGCTACCTCTCCCCTAACCCCCGCTAACTAGCAAGGGGGTAGTTAACCCTCGTTAAAAATCTAATGGCTCGTCATTTCAGCTACGCCGAAAGTGATACCCGATTTAAATAGCATGGTTTGTACTTCGGTTACGGAACAAATCTAAAATTCATATCACGTCCCCCAAAGGGTTTTCAGTCCACAATGGCTTGCTTTGCACCCAAATATAAACGTAACCTCATTGTTTCTCTGCTCTGGCGGGCATTACATGCTTTTGGATGCATGACATCCACTTGGATCATTATATGGGGAATATTTTTTAATTTAACATGAGCAGCAATAGCTATATGCGGAACGGAGAGCGTTTTCAACATAATCAATTATCAAAGTAGATGAAGTTACACTGAATCTTGAAATATATTGTACTTCTCTCTGGGAGATGTCTCCATGTTATGGTACTCGTGCTGAAACTGAATAGATGTTGTAGAACAATGCTCATCTAATTGTTCATGGATATTCAATGAAATAGTGTTCACAATTTACTTCATCAATACATAAGTAATTATGCTCCAGCCCCATTAGTCATAGAGAGAAAAATGTCGGTAAATATATGTTGCTCTAATTTCTAGCAAAATACATGAACCATATATTTTTCCTAATCGCTATCTTGTGTTTTATACCTTTCAGACCATGATTATTGGGGCAAACCACCCGTTCATAAATTTTTGATCCCCTTATATAAATACAATTATGGGGGACTACAGTGGGAAAACAGGTTTTTTGGGGAGGGGAAATGTCATATTATAATGGTCAGAAATGTAAAATAAGCCAAAGATCACCAGTTGAAAAAAAATATGGTACATGTAAATGGCTGGAAATAGGCCAAAACATGATTATCTAACTTTTGAGATTTGTAAAATGGTACAGAACATTATAAACTCACCTAACCTAAACTAGTAGTTCCCAACTCATAACAACTAGGCAGACCTCTTCCTAGGTCTCAGCACCTAGCCGGGTGGAGGGGGGGGGGGGGGGAAACCACCGACAATCCTTCCCAGGTCACAAACCTTCCCAGGTCACAACTGCTAGCCGGACCCTGCCTTCCAAGGTCACAAACTAAAAGTAAATCGCAAATAAATCATTAGATTATGATAAAGTAAATCACAAATAAATCCTTCCATTATGAAAGAGTAAATCACAGCTAATCCCTTACATTATGATTGACATCATTACCTTTTTTTTCTTGACAATCTCAACAAAATTTTTGCAGTAGAAAATGTTGTGGCCTTCCCTGAAAATTAAGTCAGAATCGGACATTTGAGATCTTATTTCGCTTTTATGTTTTTAATTTCACATGAATAACAATAGCTTTACACTGAACGAAGAGCATTTCAATCATGATCAATTGCCGACATAAACGAAATTACACTAAATTTTGAAATAGATTGATGTGCTTCTCTTAAGTTCACTCTGGGAGACGTCTTTACAAGATGGTGGCTAACTTACAACTGAAGGCAAAGGTGGGAAAAAAATGGCTGTTTTAGAACAACATCCTGGAACTTATCAAGAAGTACTTGTAAGCTGTTAATTGGTTTAAGAAACCACCAGGCAAATACGTCACTGTAAATGTACAGAAAGCTCCCCAAACCATAGGAATAAACACATACGCAAAAAGCCCCTTCAGTCTCTCAGATGTGAACAATGGACTTAGAGTGAAAAACATACTTCACATTTTAACCCTGGATAGGTACGATGGGTCGTTTGCGACCCCGAGCGTCAAAAAAAAAGAGGTTTTTCTCACGTGACTCACCCCCGTGACTGAATTTGTGGGTGATCGACCTGCAGGAGGTGTCTCCCCTACACGCTCTAGTAGTGTCCAGATGTGCATTGCTGTAGCTGTACTCCTTCCCCGATTTCTGAGACGCGTCGGGGTCGAGCGCGACCGAGTTTACCCTTCTAAGGTAGTTTGCATAATTATCAAAGTTATTACGTATTATGAAATTGTCGTAGAATGGTGCAACTTGTATAGGTTATCAGTTGTGGAAAGTCTTGGTGGATTGTTTGGCTACCATGTGCATGATTTTTAATTAAGTTAAAATGTCGTTCATCACCACGAGGACCATTTTACCGCGAGTGCCCCTTTTTCATTTTTTTTCATTTTTTTGCCAAGTCATTTTTCCGTAAGATATTGCCAAATAGGGTCGTAAAACTTTTGCTTGTTTAGTGTTGGAAAGTGTGTCTAGATGATCTGGCTACCCATGCATGACTTTGTTTTTGTCAGATACGACGTAGTTATTGGTATATTGGGTATTTAACTGCGGTTACCAATTTCTGTTTTTTTTCAATATTTGTAAAAATTACTACGTAGTAAGGAATTGCCGTATATTATTCATTTTTTTTTCATGTTTATGTGTTAGAAAGTGTGCCTTGATGGTTGGGCTAACACGTGCATGTCTTTTTTTTTATCTGAAATGCCGTATATTAGAATGTCGGGCATTTTACCGCGAGTGTCCCTTTTTCATTTTTTTTTTCATTTTTTTGCCGTCATTTTTCCGTAAGATATTGCGAAATAGTATCGTAAAACTTTTGCTTTTTTAGTGTTGGAAAGTGTGTCTAGATGATCTGGCTACCCATGCGTGATTTTGTTTTTGTCAGATACGACGTAGTTATTGGTATATTGGGTATTTAACTGCAGTTGCCAATTTCTGTTTTTTTTTCAATATTTGTAAAAATTTACTACGTAGTAAGGAATTGCCGTATATTATTGATTTTTTTTTTCATGTTTATGTGTTAGAAAGTGTGCCTTGATGGTTGGGCTAACACGTGCATGTCTTTTATTTTTATCTGAGATGCCGTATATTAGAATGTTGGGCATTTTTCCGCGAGTGCCCCTTTTTATTTGTTTTGCATTTTTTTGCTTAGTCATGTTACCGTAAGAATTGGCAAGTAGTGTCGCAAAACTTATATTTTTATAGTGTTGGAAAGTGTTTCTAGATGATCTGGCTACCCATGCCTATTTTTTTTTTTTAGCCAGATATGGCGTATATATAAGTATGTGTTCGATTTTCCTGTGATTGCCATTTTTTCGCTTTTTCCCATTTCTTTCAAAATTACTACGAACTAAGGAACTATCACAGAGTAATATTTCATTTATATGTTTATTTGTCGGAAAATGTGCCTTGATGGTTTGCCTAGCACGTGGCTGAAATTTGTTTTTTCTGAAATGCCGTATATTAGAATGGCCATTTTTCCACGAGTGCCCCTTTTTATTTGTTTAGCATTTTTTTGCTTAGTCATGTTACCGTAAGGAATTGGCAAGTAGTGTCGCAAAACTTATAATTTTATAGTGTTGGAAAGTGTTTCTAGATGATCTGGCTACCCATGCCTATCTTCTTTTTTTAGCCAGATATGGCGTATATATAGGTATGTGTTCGATTTTCCTGTGATTGCCATTTTTTCGTTTTTTCCCATTTCTTTCAAAATTACTATGTACTAAGGAACTATCACAGAGTAATTATTCATTTAGATGTTTATTTGTCGGAAAATGTGCCTTGATGGTTTGCCTAGCACGTGGCTGAATTTTTTTTTCTGAGATGCCGTATATTAGAATGTTAGCCATTTTTCCGCGAGTGCCCCTTTTTATTTGTTTTGCATTTTTTTGCTTAGTCATGTTACCGTAAGGAATTGGCAAGTAGTGTCGCAAAACTTATATTTTTATAGTGTTGGAAAGTGTTTCTAGATGATCTGGCTACCCATGCCTATCTTTTTTTTTAGCCAGATATGGCGTATATATAGGTATGTGTTCGATTTTCCGGTGATTGCCATTTTTTCGTTTTTTCCCAATTCTTTCAAAATTACTACGTACTAAGGAACTATCACAGAGTAATGATTCTTCTAGATGTTTATTTGTCGGAAAATTTTGTTTACTTTTTTTTTGATTGAATATCATCAATTTTTTTTAGCTAAAATATTATATTGTTTTACATTTTTTTTTCGATTTTATTTCCCTTCAAAAAACTTTTTTTGGGTCAGAATTTTAATTTTATAGTCGTAAAATAATCGACAATTATCCAGCAACCCACCATACAATTTTTATGCATATCCAATAATAATTAGATTAGTAAATAACACCTTGAAATTGACATACCATTCCTACATTTCAAGTGGCAGATTAGGGAGTCTGAGTCAGTGTGGTTGGCGGCCATTTTGTGGACATATCCGAAGCGTAAGCTGCCCTATCTATATATACTCTTGTTCCCTATAGAATTTGTGATATTTTGGTATATTTTTACCTGCATAAATATCATATTATATATTAAATATATGTATTTTTTTACGAAATTTCTAAGTACTCAAAAAATTACCTTTAGATATGGCCCCTGATATAAATGTAATTTACAAAATAATGAAGATTTTTTTACATATTTCTATTTTAGGATAACATATGTTTATTCCCTAAAAAAATTAGCCACTTCCTATTTCATTTGGGTACCCAAAAAAATTCATGAAATTTGGACAAATTTTTTTGGCCAAAAAAAGTTACCCTTTTTTTCTCATTTCAGATCTTCACCTCCATGGGTCTGACTTCATCCAAAATACATCAAGATGTGTCCTAAACATTCAAGAATCAATTCCTAAAAGGATTTGTGTATATATGTATAAACTTTTTTTTTATGAATTTTTATGTCAGGTCTTTTTTTTCTACTTAATTTTTTAAAATATTTATAATAAATAGTTTTTCTGCAGATGAGTAGTATTTATCTTTACAGTTGTTTTAAGCATTCATTGAAGTTTTTTTTTTGGCAAAAGAAAAAAGGAGGTTACTGCAAAAACTGATTTTTCAAGAATTGTTTTTAGCGTCGGGGTCGTTCGCGTCCGAGTATACCCTTAAAGGGGTGTCCGAGGAGCGTACCTATCCAGGGTTAATGGACTAATATGTAGGTTATTATACACCAGCCCTTATTAAACATATAGAGAAAAATACCAAACTAGCCAGGACTCGTCTATATTTTATAGGAAATTCCAGTTTGGCTAGAAATTAGATTATCATATATTAACCAAAAAGTATTTGTTTACAAGAGCACGCTCTCCATTTACTCCAATATGATGCAGTCCTGCAGCTATCCTCTTTATGGACAGTAATTAGGAGGTTCTTTAAATGCTGGGGAAGCAAAAAATAGCAAGATATGTTGTAGGAGGAGGGAAGGGGAGGGGTTGGTGGAGATGGTACTAAGCGACTGGGAGCCGACATTGTCAACATAGTCAACAAAAGAGAAATTTGTGATGGCAGCATACATTTAGTATATATTCAAAATAGATAATAAATTGAGAATGGAATAATTAGTCACTGTCACTTTTTATGAAATATACATTTCATATTTGGTAAATATTTTATATTTTGAGAATGACTAGTTTTCCCAGACGACGTTTTGCTACACTAACACTTTCTATTGACCACTGTCTAAGGATGCCTGCACATTTCCAGCTAATGAAAACAGTCCTACGGTGCAAAAAATAATCATTCCCGTAAAACGTTTCTTAAAAATGAAAAAATAAGATTTATTATCAAATATTACCAAATAAAATATACAATTCACAAATAGTGACACTTTTGAGTAATTGATCCATTTACCAATTATGTATATTTGAATATATATCAAATGTCCGCTGACGTTACAAACTTTTCTTTGATTGACTATGTTGACAATGTCGGTTCCAGGTCGCTTAGTACCTCCTCCACCAACCCCTCCCCCTCCCCCTTCCCACAACATATCTTGCGATATTTTTGCTTTCCCAGTATTTAAAGAACCACGTAATTACTGTACAAAAAGAGTAGAGCTGCAGGAATGCATAATTTTGGAGTATATGGAGAGCGTGCTTTTGTAAAAAAATACCAATCAAACTGTCAAACTAGCCAGCATTCGCCAATTTCTTATATGGAATTCCAGTTTTTTTTTAGAAATTATCGTATCATATGTTAACCAGATAATGTAGGGGTATGTAAGGTAACGATAGGTAAGAGTAAGCAGGAAGTATGGTAAGTTTAACTATGGGTAGGTATGCGGTATGTTGATTGTAGATCTACAGTAGGTATGTATGTGCTATGGCAAGAGTAGGTCAGATATGGACCGGTTACGTGTGGACCTGTTAAGTATGGGTAGGTAAAGTATGGGTAGATAAGGTTAATGTATGTAAAGTATTGATAGGTAAGGGAGGGGTAGGTAAGGGATGGGTAGGTAAGGCAAGGGTAGGTAATATAAAAGTCAGTAAGGTAAGCGCAGGTATGGTGAGGTTAGGTAATGTAAGGGTATATAATATGAGGTCCGGTAAGGTAAGGTTATATAGTGTGGGATTAGGTAAGGTACGGGTAGGTAAGGTAAGGGTAGGTAAGGTAAGGGTAGGTAAAGTAAGGTCAGGAAAGATAAGGTTAGGCAAAGTAATGGTAAGCAAAGTGATGCTAGGCAAGTTATGGGTAAGCAAAGTATGGGCAGGGAACGTTAGAGTAGGTAAGGAAAGGGTATAAAGGTAAGTGTAGATAGGATAAGGCTAGGTAGAGTGATGGTAAGCGAGACATGGGTTGGCAAATTAAGTATAGGTAAGGCATGGGTAAGTAAAGTAAGCGTACCTAAGATAAGGGTAGGTAAGAATAACGTAAGTAAAGTGAGGTTAGGTAACTAAAACATTACCAGTAGTTTATTTTGTAAACTTTGTATTCACCATTTGGTTAAGTCTCTGCTTTATTGTCTTTTTTTCAATCATATTTTTCAAAATTGCATGATATGCCTATGAGAATCTGTAATCTTGAGAATACTCCGATTGTAGACATGATCTAACCTGAAGTGGCTAAGCTTGAAAGAAAAAAAGGCCTAGGATAAATTGTGCATTTCTATAAGATTATTTTCACACTGAGAAAGAAAACACTGTAACTGTAAAATTCTTTGATGCATTACCTTGATAGTAATGGGAAACAGAAGAATTCCAAAGAATAATTCAATATATACAGTAGTCGTTGCTTGATGCCAGGGAAGTGTGACGGGCCGAGAGAGGAGTTGTGAAATCAAAGGCAGATTGGAAACTACTGAGTTATATTGTTGTGGAAAACTCTCCTTATATACAAAACCTCAAGGCAACAGGACATGACAATTTCACAACACAGACAAAATCACAGAGGAAAAACCAGACTTGAATTTTCATGTTCGTTTTAGTGCGAGGGAAGAGCGAAGATACAACCATAATATATACAAAAGGAATTATGTACAATTGTGTGAAACACGGTTGGTACATGGCTCCCCCCCTAAAAATGACATACTGTACATGTTGAATAGGGCGCCCTGATCTAGAGAGGCGAACTGTAGGCGGGTCATCTGGCAGAAGATAAGCAGGATTTAGACGATCAATGGAGACCCAGTCTTCTTTGCCCCGAATGTTTAGGAGGAATGCTTTCGGACTGCGTCGGATCACAAGGTAAGGTCCCGTGTAAGGGGGCGTTAACGGTGGCTTGCTGGTGTCGTTGCGCAGGAAGACGTGATGCTTCGCTGGGGGCTTGCGCTGGAGATCGTCGGAGGAGGTTGTAGAAGGAAAAAACTCGGCAGGGACGACAAACGGGTCGCCATACACCATTTCGGCTGCCGAGACGTCGAGGGCGTCTTTAGGAGTGGTCCTTAGTCCAAGGAGGACCCAGGGAAGCTGAGTAAACCAGTTGCAATCCTTGCAGCGGGACATCAAAGCTGCTTTGAGGGTGCAATGAAAACGTTCAACCATTCCATTGGCAGCGGGGTTGTAGGCCATTGTGTGATGTAGGGTGATACCCAGGAGATTCGCTAATGATGTCCATAATTGAGAGGTGAAAGTGGTTCCCCTGTCAGAAGTAATATGCTCAGGGATACCGAATCTTGAAATCCATCCAGAGAGTAAGGCAGATGTACATGAGGCGGACGTTGCAGTTTCCATGGGAATGGCTTCAGGCCAACGAGTGGAGCGATCGATGACGGTAAACAGGTAACGATGTACTTGTGATGTGGGTAGGGGGCCTACAACGTCAACGTGAATGTGTGCGAAACGACGCTGAGGTTGAGGAAAGGTGCCCACTCCGGAATCCGTGTGTCGATGTACTTTGGAAGTTTGGCAAGAAGTACAGGCACGGACCCAATCCTTAGCATCCTTAGAAATGCCGTGCCAAATGAACTTTGCCTTCAGCAGCTGTGCAGTAGAACGGCATGAGGGATGTGAAAGGCCGTGGATGAAATCAAACACCTGTCGGCGCATGGGAGCAGGAATTCAAGGTCGCGGTCTACCAGTACTGACGTCACAGAGGGGGGTGGTGTTGGAGTTTTCGAGGGGAAAATCCTCCCAACGGAGGGACGTGCAGGATGTACTACAAGCTTGATACTCTGGATCCTGTCGTTAGGCTTCAGCCAGGGCGTTGTAATCCAATCCCAGTTGAACGGCAGCCAACGTGTTTCTTGACAGGGCATCGGCAACGGGATTCATTTTCCCAGGGACGTATTGGAGGGTGCAATTGTATTCAGCCACGGCGGAGAGATGTCGGCGTTGACGGGTGGACCAGGCGTCAGGCTGTCGAGTGAAGGCGTGCACCAGAGGCATGTGGTCTGTGCGAATGACGAAGGGCGTACCTTCTAAGAAATGGCGAAAGTGACGGACAGCCAGGTGCACCGCCAGCAATTCTCGATCGAAGGTAGAATAACCCGATTCTGCCTTGGACAGTTTTCTGCTGAAGAAGGCCAATGGGCGGGGCGAGCCTTTGACCACCTGCTCGAGTACTGCACCAAAAGCGACGTCGCTGGCATCGGTGGAGAGAAGGAGAGGGGAGTGTGGGATAGGAAAAGTGAGAGCTGCAGCAGTTGATAGGGCCTTCTTTGCATTGCAGAAGGTCGCTTCTTGAAGGGGACCCCACTTCAGGTCCTTTGGCTTGCCCTTGAGGGAGGCGTAGAAGGGAGCAAGAGTGGCGGCAATGGCTGGCAGAAAGCGGTGATAATAGTTGATCATGCCCAAGAATTCCTGCAGAGCTTTGACGGTCGAGGGCGTGGGGAAATTCTGAACGGCTGCTACCTTCTCAGGGAGGGGATGGACTCCTTCAGGAGTGATACGGTGCCCTAAGAACGACACTTCGTTGGCGCCAAAGGTACACTTGTCGTACCGGACTACAAGGCCATTTTGTTGCAGGCGGTCGAGCACGATGCGCAGGTGACGAAGGTGTTCCTCTTTTGAGGAAGAGAACACAAGTATGTCGTCCACATAACATACACAGAATGGGAGGTCCCCTAAGATGCCATCCATGAGACGTTGAAACGTTGCCCCAGCATTACGAAGGCCAAAACAGGAGTAATTGAAGGTGTATGTACCAAACGGAGTGGTGATGGCGGTCTTGGGGATGTCTTCTGGGTTCATAGGCACCTGATAATAACCCTTCAGGAGGTCAAGCATAGAGAAAACCTTTGCTTTGTGCAGGTAGGAGGTTACATCGGCAATGTTTGGGAGGGGGTAGTGATCCGGTTCTGTTTGCATGTTCAGGCGACTGTAATCCCCGCACGGACGGAGGGAGCCGTCTTTCTTCAGAACGATGTGTAAGGGTGACGACCATGGGCTGGAGGCCTTTTGGCAAAGGCCCATTTTCTCCATTTCGGCGAACGTCTGTTTGGCGGCTGCCAATCGTTCCGGTGCCAGACGTCTGAATTTTGCGAAGACTGGGGGTCCCGTCATCTTGATATGGTGATAAATACCGTGCTTAGCAGGAACCGTGGGCGTTTGGCGAAGTTCTGGACGGAAAACTTCCGGGTACGACGTGAGGAGGTGGGCGTAGGCATCCGTGGGTGCGCTGATGTGGAGAGCCAGGTTAGAGGGGGCGGGTTGAAGAGGTGTCGACAAGTACGAGTCCGCGTTGATCAATCGTCGGTGGGCGACATCGACCAGAAGGTGGAAATGAGAGAGGAAATCCGCACCAAGGATTGGCATTGTGACGTCAGCAACGAGAAACTTCCAATTAAATTTACCGTTTCCGAACGATAATGTGAGGCTCTCGTAACCGTAGGTGGGTATCGCAGATCCGTTGGCAGCTACCAAGCGGACGTCGGCAGATGTAGACAGACTACGTTGTGCCTTGAAGAGTTTCCTTGGCAAAAGAGAACGACAAGCACCCGTGTCTACCAAAAATCGCACGCCCGTTCCTGCATCCTGTAAAAAGAAAAGATTAGAAACATGGGAGGCCACCGCCACAAGCGATGGCCTACTTACCCGTTTTTTGGCCACTGACAATCTTTGGCACATTTCTTCGCGGTTGCCCCGAATCTGAAGTGGTAGTAGCAAAACTGCGGTGGATGGGAGGTAGTAAGTGGCTGTAGAAGTCGTTCGTTGGGGCGCGAGCGATTGGTGGGTGGTGGGCGGCTTTGTCGCCGCTTTGGCACGTCACGGGGTAGGCGTGTATGTCCTACGGCATTCATGTCAGCTTCGGTGTACGTTGAATAGGCATCCTCGTCGTCAGGGGTGGAGGCGTCGATGGAGGTCTTGAAGTGGCTGTCCATAAGGGCGTCGGCTTTGGTCATCAAGTCCTTTATGGGTAAACTATCAACATCGGGTATGGCCGCGCGCACAGGTCCAGGTAAACGGCGTATCCAAAGGGCACGGAGTAGGTTCACCTCACGAGGAGAGCCGTCTGCGGCAGGTTGAAGGTGAGCGATACTGGTCATTTCCCTGAGGGCAAGCGTAGCCCTTTGGTCCCCCAACAGTTGTTGCGAGAGCTGAAAAAGCTTTGCTATACGGGCGGCTGGCGACGGCGAGTACTGTTGCAGAAGGTATGATTTGAGGTCGTCATACGCTATTGGGGTGTCTCCTTGTTCACAAAGCCAGTCGGATATTTCTGGGAAGGTGTCCTCGGGTATCGCCGCGAGAACATAATCCGCTTTGGTGGTTGAGCGAGTCACGCCCCTGATACGAAACTGGACTTCTGCGCGCTGAAACCAAGCAAACGCCTCACCGCTGGCAAACGATGAAAGTTTGAATGGAGAGGCCGTAGCGCCAACTGCCGTAGAGTCCGTCATAGTACCAACGATGGAGGGGCGAGGGGGTGGGGGTGGAAGGCGGTGGAAGCGAGTCGACTTCCGGGGTCACCAATGTGACGGGCCGAGAGAGGAATTGTGAAATCAAAGGCAGATTGGAAACGACTGAGTTATATTGTTGTGGAACACTCTCCTTATATACAAAACCTCAAGGCAACAGGACATGACAAGTTCACAAGACAGACAAAATCACAGAGGAAAAACCAGACTTGAATTTTCATGTTCGTTTTAGTGCGAGGGAAGAGCGAAGATACAACCATAATATATACAAAAGGAATTATGTACAATTGTGTGAAACACGGTTGGTACAGAGGAGTAACAAGTGACGGCAAACATTACTGTCAACAAACGTTCAGCAATAGCTTACACCAAAGACTATATACTGAAGGAAGATAGGAAGGCTCAAAATAGAATGTTAAAACGCTAGTTGGCAACTCCAAAGTGAACACAATAGTTGGTTGCTCCGATTTTAGATGGCGTTGTAGGTATACATCGTTTGTCGTCTGTTTGTTTATATTCAGAATTTGACAGTTGACTCAAACGAAATCATGGCACCGACAGTAAAGAAGTCACACAAGTGTGTTGTGTGCCATAAACAAAAAGAAACCGATCCTCATTTGGTATTTCACAGGGTCCCTAAGGACAAAGAACGGTGAGTCCAAACAGTATAATACATGCAGTATGTGCTGTTAAAGAGTAAGCCCCACTGATTTTGGATGTAAGATTAAGGCAAGGCATCCACAGTAAATCTCTTTTGTTTTTCATTTTTTGTTGGCTTGTATGCTACCATATTTCTATTTCTAACCCCCTTTTGATTATTTTTGTGTGATAAAATTTTGTATTATTTTTATCCTTCTGATTGTACATTTGGACATTTATTAGTTTATAATACTATGCTATACATGAGTGCATCATGCTTTTCCATTTCAATAAAAAATAAAATACAATTGTGTTTTTATACACCTAATATCTCTCCATCTTACAGTGGCCTACAAACTGTAATTAAATGTATGCCTACACATAAGCATTTGTGGCTAAATTTAACGAATCAGAAATACAGTATGTTTTAATTTATTCGAATGTGGTATTGTTTAGAACATTTAAAAATGGTTGTAATATACTGTACAATACTTAAATTTGCAAGAAAATTAACTAAATTATAAGAGATACAGCTATTGTATTTCTGAAAAAATAGACTGAGAAACATAATTTGCAATTTAGTTACCTAAAATTTAGGAATACCATGAATATATGAGTAAAATATACTGACATAGTAATGCAAATTATGAACAAATATATCGCAAAATTTACAATCGAATTCCATCCTATATACCTGTAAGTATTACCGCTCTGAATGTTTGGTTGCTAGCTCAACAGATGGAGCAATTCGTTTCGCATGGGAGTATCTGGCATCTTTTCATAGCACACTCATTTGTGTGTCAAAAGCCTGAGCCTTCCTATCTTTCTTCAGTATATAGTCTTTGGCTTACACCCTCAGCAAGGTTCCAACAATGTTCAGCCAAATTTAAGTTTTTTTTTTTTTTTTTTTTTTTTTTTTTCAATCATCTTGACCATGGTATTAATTTCATCAAGATCTACACTGAATTGCTGGTATAAACTGGAACAAGAACTGAGTAGTGAAGCCGATAGTAGTAAGATAAATTCTTTTTATTGGAAGATATATAGAAAGACTTCGAGAGAGAGAGAGAGAGAGAGAGAGAGAGAGAGAGAGAGAGAGAGAGAGAGAGAGAGAGAGAGAGAGAGAGAGAGAATTTTGGTATACGTAGAAAAAACATGCAATAATTTATTCTACTATCATCAACGTTACTACTGCTAGTTCGTTTTAGTACACAAAGAGAGAGAGAGAGAGAGAGAGAGAGAGAGAGAGAGAGAGAGAGAGAGAGAGAGAGAGAGAGAGAGCTTTTTAGGTGATTATTCTTTGGAATAATATGGCCATATATCTGTAGCTTACATGTCTCAGTTCAAAGTTTGATAGGATTTGGATACTTTCCCTAAGTATTATAACATACAAGGTGTTATTTGAAGTCTAGTGTGAACCTCTAGACTATAAACAACATATACCTCCTTTTTCATATCATTAACCAGAGTCGTAACTAAACCTACTGATACCCGCATCAATAAAGAGGCCCCCTTACCCCCAAACATCCTTCATCAAGTTTATTCAAGAGAATAAGAATAATTGTAGTAAGATTTTCAAAACTCAATGATCGTTACGTTGTGAAGAAAAAGCAACCTGGGCTATGAATGCGAAGTAAACTTGTACTCTTTTATCCACCACTTCATGTTAACATCATAGCAATGTGACATTTCTGACATGTCTTGAATAATTCATAATCTAACCAATATAAAAAAATAAAAGGAAAATGGCTGTCTGCTAAAGAAGGTGATGAATGCAAGAGTTGGTGGGAGAAGTACAAGAGGAAGGCCAAGGTTTGGGTGGATGGATGGAGTGAAAAAAGCTCTGGGTGATAGGAATATAGATGTGAGAGAGGCAGGAGAGTGTGCTAGAAATAGGAATGAATGGGCCTCCGAAGAGGCGTCTCTACCAGAGAACTCCCCCGAGAGGGAGTCTCAACGGAAGGAGAGACCGTGGGACTAAGCTCCTCCCTCGAAGTATGTTCGGAGGGGGAGAAAGAGTCTTCCGCTACCGCAGACACAGGAACGGGTGTTTGGCCAGACCCACGGGATGTTTCCGACACAACGTCAACCACAGACAGAGGATTTATCTCCGCTGAAGTTGACGATTGTTCGGCGGCCACACCCCGTTTGATCATGTCAAACAGGACTTCCTTGGAGGGTGAACCCTGCAGCCCCAAGGAAGTCCAAAGCTGAAAAAGGACAAATTCAGGGATAATTTGTATTTTTTCTAACCATACAAACCTTAGCTATCAACATTGGGTTTACCTTTCGGCGTAGCTGAAATGAAGAGCCAATAGTTTTTCCCCGCACTAGTTAGCAGGGGTAGGGGAAGGGATAGCTCGCTACCCGCCCCCCCCCCCCCCCCCAGCCCCCACACACACCGGAGATTTGCTTCACTTCACTTAGAGGTAGGACTTGACTTGGGGGCCAGGGCTGGCGGGCAAATAAGTGTAAATAGCTAAGGTTTGTATGGTTAGGAAAAATACAAATTATCTCCGAATGTCATTTGTTCCGTAACCGAAATACAAACCACGCTACTTACATTGGGTGACTTACCCCTTAGGAAGGGTGGAAAGTCCCCAGCCTTACTGACTTCGGCTTTGCCCGGGGACTCCGCCTCTCAGTGAGTAGCACTTGAGAGAAGAAGCCCCTGCACCACACAAGTTCCTTGCTTCGCTAGGAACGAGTGGCCTACATGAGTTGTGTGTGGAGGAAAGTGTGACTCGTCCTATGAAGTTGACCTTGAGACCTTTAACTAGGAATCTAGGATAGGACGTTCCAAATACCACCTCGTCAGGGTATGGGGGACGCGACAGAATTAAGCTTAATACTAGGAGCACAAGGAAGCATGGGTTACCTGCAGAGGTCGAGGTCAGCTATGCGAAGACCAGGATGCTGCTTCCCCAAGAGAGGGGAGAATGAAGAAAGAAGTAAGGGTCAGACATATTCTTTCAGACTAAAACCGGGTAACAACGTCCTCAACCTACTGCTACTTGTCCATAAAGGAGCCTGAGGTTAGACCAGCTGTTGTGCAGCCACCATAGGGCCGATAAAAAACGTATCGAGGCTCCTGTGGGTCACGTCCTGCAGGTAGTGGGCTGTGAAGGTTGTCTGACGCTTCCAAACCCCAGCTTGAAGCACCTGCATCACAGAGAAGTTTTTCTTGAAGGCCAGGGACATAGCAACGCCCCTGACGTCGTGTGCCCTTGGGCGACGTGACGAAGGAGGGTCTGGATTCAAGGCGTGGTGGATAACCCTTTGAATCCAAGTCGAGATGGTGTTCCTGGTGACCCTCCTCTTCGTTCTGCCTGTGCTTACAAACAATGCTCGCACCTGAGGACGGACTGCAGCTGTTCTCTTCAAGCAATACCTCAGACACCTCACTGGACATAGTAGCAGCTAGGTCTGGGTCGCGTGTTACAGAACGGAGTCTCGCGATCCTGAAAGAGTCGAACCGAAGATCCGGCACCCCAGGATTCTGAGTCTTGGCAACAAACTCAGGGATGAACCTGAACGTTACCTTCCCCATCCTATTGAATGGGCGATGTCATACGAGAGACCATGAAGTTCACTAACTCGCTTGGCTGAAGCCAAAGCGAGCAGGAAAGCCGTCTTCCAAGACAGGTGGCGACCAGAGGCCTGGCATAATGGTTCGAAGAGAGGTCTCTTAAGAGCCCTGAGGACCTGAACCACGTTCCAAGGATGAGGTCTCACTTCCGAATGGGGGCAGGTAAGCTCATAGCTACGTATGAGTAGAGAGAGAGCTAGCGAGGAAGAAATGTCCATGCATTTCAGCCTGAAAGCCTAGCTTAAGGCTGAGCGATAGCCTTTCACTGCCGAGACAGAAAGGCGCATTTCCTCCCGCAGATATACGAGGAAGTCCGCTATTGCTGGAATAGTGGCATCGAGTGGAGAGATACCCCTCCCACGACACCAACAACAAAAGACTCTCCACTTCGCCTGGTAGACTCCCTGAGAGGACTTTCGCAGGTGCCGAGACATTCTCTCTGCAACATGTTGCGAAAAGCCTCTCTCCGTGAGGAGACGCTGGACAGTCGAAGCGAGGCCATGGCCTTGTGAGGGATGTTGGAGTGGGGTTGTCTGAGAAGCTCGTGTCGTGGAGGAAGTTCTCTCCAGAGCTCCATCAGGAGCTGCAGAAGGTCCGGGAACCATTCCGCGTGATGTCATAACAGAGCTACCAGAGTCATCGAACAGTTGACCTATAATCTGGTCCTGTTGAGCACCCTTCTCATAAGACAGAACGGTGGGAAGGCGTACACGTCGATGTTGTCCCACCATTGCTGGAAAGCATCTTGCCAGAGAGCCTTGGGGTCCGGGACTGGGGAGCAGTACAGGGGCAGCTTGAAATTCAATGCTGTCGCGAACAGGTCCACGGTCGGGGAACCCCACAAAATCAGGACTTTGTTGGCTATCTGAGGATCCAAAGACCACTAGGTACTCACTGTCTCCGAAGCCCTGCTCAGACTGTCGGCGAGCACATTAATCTTGCCAGGAATGAAGCGAGCTGATAGTTTTATCGAGTGGACTTCGGTCCACCTCAGAATCTCTACTGCAAGATGGGATAGCTGCTGCGAAAAAGTGCTTCCCTGCTTGTTGATATAAGCCACTACCGTGGTGTTGATGCTCATCACCACCACGGAGTGACTCGCCAGGGTCCGTTGGAACTGTTGAAGAGCCAGAAAGACGGCCTTCAACTCTAGCAGGTTGATGTGCAGGCACTTTTCTGATTCTGACCAAAGGCCTGAGGTCCTCTGGTTCAGAACGTGCGGTCCCCATCCTTCTTTTGACGCGTCCGAAAACAGTGTCAAATCCGGGGGGAAGACGAGAAAACTCACTCCCTTTCGCAGGTTCTCGTCGACCAGCCACCACCGCAGGACCGTCCGTTCCAAAGATCCTATCGGGACCTGTACGTCCGGGGAATCGGATCCTTGATTCCAACGGGACTGGAGCTGCCACTGCAGGGATCTCATCCTGAGGCGGCCGTTTGGAACCAGATGAGCCAGGGAGGACCTAAGAGACGCAACCACGATTGGGCGGGAAGTTCTTCTCGCCTAAGGAAGGGTTCCGCCACCCTCTTCAGCCTTGCTATCCTGTCGTCTGATGGAAAGGCTTTGTGGAGATTGGTGTCTATCAGCCTGCCTAGATAAACCAGTCGTTGGGACGGCTGCAGAGAGGACTTCTCGAGGTTTACCACGATCCCCAGATCCTGGCAAAGACCCAGAAGCCTGTCTCGGTGCCGAAGAAGGGTCGACTCCGAGTCTGCTAGGATCAGCCAGTACTCCAGATAACGAAGGAGACGGATGCCGTTCCTGTGCGCCCAAGATGTAATCAAGGAGAACACTCTGGTGAACACCTGAGGTGCTGTGGAGAGACCGAAACACAAAACCTTGAACTGGTAGATCCTGTCGTCTGGGCAGAATCTCAAGTACTTCCTGGAAGACGGAGGGATTAGGATCTGGAAGTACGGGTCCTTTAGATCCAGTGTGCACATGAAGTCTAGAGGTCTCACCGCAAGTCTGACCGTGTCCGCTGTCTCCATGCTGAACCGAGTTTGCTTGACAAACCCGTTCAGAGCCGAGAGGTCGATGACTGAAGAAGCCTGGGAAGCCGTCGACGACCTCCTGGAGAGCATCCTTCTTGAGCATGGTCTCTACTTCTGCCCGAAAGGCTAGCCCCGTTATCGATCCCATGGCATAGGAGCTCAACGACACTGGATTCGCTGTCAGGGGAGGTTGAGATGTTATGAACAGGACGCGATACCCTTGGCCGATCACAGAAACCGTCCAAGCATCAGCCCCGTGTTGCTGCCACCTGTGCACGCAACGTCGAAGGCATCCCCCCACAGGTGGACACGCGGGGGGATTGCCACTCCAAGTGTTTGCGGCCGCTGCCGCTCCCTCTAGGAGCCTTGCCTCCCCTGGAGGACTTACCGCCCCTCTTGACCTTGGCTGGAAAGGGTTGGGGCTTAGACACCACTTTCTTAGCTGCCAGTGCCTGCTTCGGTGCCTTACGAGGCTGCTGCTGCTGCTGTTGCTGCGAAGCTGGAGGCTTATTGGGCCGAGCTGTAAGGGGCCTATGGAGGAAGGAGTCCTGGCTAGATATCCTCCACCTCTCAGCCGTTCGTTCCATATCCTGTGGCTCCAACAGATTCTCCCTCAGGAGGGAAGCATGTCTGAGCCTACAGACATCCACGGCGGGGACCTTTGGGTGGAACTTCTCGGTCACTGCATAGCGCCGCTTCAATACCAAGTTGGCCCACAGGGTGGTGACCTGGTGTGCCAGGAACTCGATAGAGCGGGTGCCTGAGAGTAAGGTGGTCTCCTGGGCCTTCCTATTGGTCTCCTTAGACAAATCTTCGGAGCGCAATAGGATGCCCACAGTTCGTACCCATATATCCAGCCACGAAGTGGCCTGCATGGCGCACTTTGGGACCTTCTCATGGCTCAGGATCTCCAACGCCGAGAACGTCACCTGCCGGGCGGAGCGCTTCTCGAAAGGAACTCCTTTAGCCAGCTCCTCTATGGAGTGATGGAGAGGAAGAGCGAGACTAGACTCACCCAAGATCTCAAAATACCTCCTCTGCTGGAGACGAGGAGGTGGGATGAGTTTGTTCCCGGCAGAGGAACGACTGGAGGAAGCATGAGTCGCAAGTTGGGCATTGGCCCTGGCTTTGGCACTCTTCAATCCCCGAGACCAGGGCAGAGCCACACTGGTCTTAGGGGCCTTCTGAACATTGAACACCTGGTCCAGGATCGTGTCCTTGCCTTCTCGGGGGGTAATCACGGGGTCCATGAACCCATTGAGTTGCCTCATCAGGCTCAGGACCTGCCAGAAGGCATGTTCAGATTCCTGCCGGTCTCCTCCTTGCGGATTGGCAGCTAAGTCTCCCGTCCCCGGAATCTCTTCCTGGGGCGAAGCGTGGACGTTCTCCCGGGAAGCAGCGGGTTCCTGGCGAATCGTTGAAGATGATTTCGGGATGATCTTGAAGTCCTTGGGTTTCCTCCTGGGAGGGATACAGTATCCCAACAAAGAGGTTCGAAGAGCATCTTCCGCGGGAGACGATTCTCTTCCATGAAAAGAAGGCTCCCCCCTTGGTGCCGAGGGGGAGACTATCACTTCACTGGACTCACCCGAGGACGGAAAAGCCTCGTCCACGGGAGAAGAGAAAACGCCTGCGAAGGGGATGGGGCCTTCCTGACAGACCTCTTAGGAACAAACTTCACCCTGGGGGAAGTCACCACGAAGTTGTACCAACCGTGTGTCACATAATTGTACATAATTCCTTTTGCATATATTATGCTTGTATCTTCGGTCTTCCCTCGCACTAAACGAACATGAAAATTCATGTCTGCTGTTTCCTCTGTAACATTGTGTGTCTTGTTAACTTGTTATGTCCTGTTGCCTTGAGGTTTTGTATATAAAGGAGAGTGTTCTATAACAATATAACTCTCCTCGTGAGGTGAACCTACTTCGTGCCCTTTGGATACCCCGTTTACGCGAACCTGTACGCGCTGCCATACCCGATGTCGATAGTTTACCCATAAAGGACTTGATGACCAAAGCCGACGCCCTTATGGACAGCCACTTCAAGACCTCCATCAACGCCTAAATCCCTTACGACAAGGATGCCTATTCAACGTCAACCGAAGCTGACATGAATGCAGGAGGACATACACGCCTACCCCGTGACGTGCCGAAGCGGCGACAAAGCCACCCACCACCCACCAATTGCTCGCGCCCCAACGAACAACTTCTACAGCCACTTACTACCTCCCATCCGCCGCAGTTTTGCTACTACCACTTCAGATTCGGGGCAACCGCGAAGAAATGTGCCAAGGATTGTCAGTGGCCAAAAAACGTGTAAGTAGGCCATCGCTTGTGGCGGTGGCCTCCCATGTTTCTAATATTTTCTTTATACAGGATGCAGGAACGGGCGTGCGATTTTTGGTAGACACGGGTGCTTGTCGTTCTCTTTTGCCAAGGAAACTCTTCAAGGCACGACGTAGTCTGTCTACATCTGCCGACGTCCGCTTGGTAGCTGCCAACGGATCTGCGATACCCACCTACAGTTACGAGTACCTCACATTATTGTTCGGAAACGGTAAATTCAATTGGAAGTTTCTCGTTGCTGACGTCACAATGTCAATCCTCGGTGCGGATTTCCTCTCTCATTTCTACCTTCTGGTCGATGTCGCCCACCGACGATTGGTCAACGCAGACTCGTACTTGTCGACACCTCTTCAACTTGCCCCCTCTAACCTCGCTCTCCACATCAGCGCACCCACGGATGCCTACGCCCACCTCCTCACGTCGTACCCGGAAGTTTCCCGTACAGAACTTCGCCAAACGCCCACGGTTCCTGCCAAGCACGGTATTTATCACCATATCAAGACGATAGGACCCCCAGTCTTTGCAAAATTCAGACTTCTGGCACCGGAACGATTGGCAGCCGCCAAACAGACATTCGCCGAAATGGAGAAAATGGGCCTTTGCCAAAAGGCCTCCAGCCCATGGTCGTCACCCTTACACATCGTTCTGAAGAAAGACGGCTCCCTCCGTCCGTGCGGGGATTACAGTCGCCTGAACATGCAAACAGAACCGGATCACTCCCCCCTCCCAAACATTGCCGATGTGAGCTCCTACCTACACAAAGCGAAGGTTTTCTCTACGCTCGACCTCCTGAAGGGGTATTATCAGGTGCCTATGAACCCAGAAGACATCCCCAAGACCGCCATTACCACTCCGTTTGGTACATACACCTTCAATTACTCCTGTTTTGGCCTTCGTAATGCTGGGGCAACGTTTCAACGTCTCATGGATGGCATCTTAGGGAACCTCCCTTTCTGTGTATGTTATGTGGACGACATACTTGTGTTCTCTTCCTCAAAAGAGGAACACCTTCGTCACCTGCGCATCGTGCTCGACCGCCTGCAACAAAACGGCCTTGTAGTTCGGTACGACAAGTGTACCTTTGGCGCAAACGAAGTGTTGTTCTTAAGGCACCGTATCACTCCTGAAGGAGTCTATCCCCTCCCTGAGAAGGTAGCAGCCGTTCAGAACTTCCCCGCACCCTTGACCGTCAAAGCTCTGCAGGAATTCTTGGGCATGATCAACTATTATCACCGTTTTCTGCCAGCCATTGCCGCCAATCTTGCTCCCCTCTACGCCTCCCTCAAGGGCAAGCCAAAGGCCCTGAAGTGGGGTCCCCTTCAAGAAGCAGCCTTCTGCAATGCAAATAAGGCCCCATCAACTGCTGCGGCTCTCACTTTTGCTATCCCACACGCACCTCTCCTTCTCTCCACCTATGCCAGCGACGTCGCTATTGGTGCAGTACTCGAGCAGGTGGTCAAAGGCTCTCCCCGCCCATTGGCCTTCTTCAGCAGAAACTGTCCAAGGCAGAATCGGGTTATTCTACCTTCGATCGAGAATTGCTGGCGGTGCACTTGGCTGTCCGTCACTTTCGCCATTTCTTAGAAGGTACGCCCTTCGTCATTCGCACAGACCACATGCCTCTGGTGCAAGCCTTCACTCGACAGTCTGACGCCTGGTCCGCCCGTCAACGCCGACATCTTTCCGCCGTGGCTGAATACAATTGCACCCTCCAATACGTCCCTGGGAAAATGAATCCCGTTGCCGATGCCCTGTCAAGAAACACGTTGGCTGCCGTTCAACTGGGATTGGATTACAACGCCCTGGCGGAAGCCCAACGACAGGATCCAGAATATCAAGCTTGTAGGACATTCTGCACGTCCCTCTGTTGGGAAAACTTTCCCCTCGAAGACTCCAACACCACCCTCCTCTGTGACGTCAGTACCGGTAGACCGCGACCTTGAATTTCTGCTCCCATGCGCCGACAGGTGTTTGATTTCATTCACGGCCTTTCACATCCCTCGTGCCGTTCTACTGCACAGCTGCTGAATGCGAAGTTCATTTGGCACGGCATTTCTAAGGATGCTAAGGATTGGGTCTGCGCCTGTACTTCTTGCCAAACTTCCAAAGTACATCGACACACGGATTCATGAGTGGGCACCTTTCCTTAACCTAAGCGTCGTTTTGCACACATTCACGTCGACGTTGTAGGCCCCCTACCCACATCACAAGGACATCGTTACCTGTTTACCGTCATCGACCGCTCCACTCGTTGGCCTGAAACCATTCCCATGGAAACTGCAACGTCCGCCTCATGTACATCTGCCTTACTCTCTGGATGGATTGCAAGATTTGGTATCCCTGAACACATTACTTCTGACAGGGGAACCACTTTCATATCTCAATTGTGAACATCATTAGCGAATCTCCTGGGCATCACCCTACATCAGACAACGGCCTACAAACTCGCTGCCAATGGAATGGTTGAACGTTTTCATCGCACCCTCAAAACAGCTTTGATGCCCCGCTGCATGGATTGCAACTGGTTTACTCAGCTTCCCTGGGTCCTCCTGGGACTAAGGACCACTCCTAAAGACGCCCTCGATGTCTCAGCAGCTGAAATGGTGTATGGCGACACATTGGTTGTCCCTGCCGAATTTTTTCCTTCTACAACCTCCTCCGACGATCTCCAGTGCATACATCACGTCGTGGGAAAATTTACTCCGTGCCGCCAGACTTACAAGTCCCAAGCGAAGCATCACATACCAACGAACTTGCACTCTGCAACGCACGTCTTCCTGCGCAACGACACTAGCAAGCCACCACTATCGCCCCCTTATACGGGCCCTTTCCTTGTGATCCGACGCAGTCCGAAAGCCTTCCTACTAAACATTCGGGGCAAAGAAGACTGGGTCTCCATTGATCATCTAAAACCTGCTTATCTTTTGCCAGATGACCCGCCTACAGTTCGCTCTCCAGATCAGGGCGCCCTATTTAACATGTACAGTATATCATTTTTAGGGGGGAAGCCATGTACCAACCGTGTGTCACACAATCGTACATAATTCCTTTTGCATATATTATGCTTGTATCTTCGGTCTTCCCTCGCACTAAACGAACATGAAAATTCATGTCTGCTGTTTCCTCTGTAACATTGTCTATCTTGTTAACTTATGTCCTGTTGCCTTGAGGTTTTGTATATAAAGGAGAGTGTTCTATAACAATATAACTCAGTAGATTGCCTCCTGCCTTCGAGTTCACAACCCTCGCTCGGTACCGTCACAAAGTCCACTCCTCTCCTTCTCTTCAGCAGGGGTGAGGCAGTCGTTGGTTGTGACCTTGATCAGCGAGTGCTGGCTTCATAGCCTTCACTAATGCCCGCATCAGAGGACCAAACCAAGTCTGCTGCTCCACGGACACATTCCGAAATCCCCGCTGGAGGGAAGGAATCGGGCGATCCTTCGGAATGGACACCACTGGACCTGCCTGAAAAGGAAAAGGGGAAGAAAGTTGCACTGGCCTCTCTGGAGTGTCCTACCTATCCTACACAAGAGTCCTGCGCTTTGGTGGAGGCACTCCTGAGCTCGGTCTGGCGACACGCGTTCCTGCTGCTGTCGCGGGCTGCGAAATCCGGTGCGAACGATGGTCGCCGGGCGCGCAGGCGAGTGGGCACGAGGGCGTACAGGCGAACGAGCGCGTGGGCGAGTCGGTGAACGAACGCGTTGGCGCTTCGGCAAGGGAGCGTGTTGACGCACGGGCGAGCGAGAACGCTCCGATGACCGCTAACGACTTTGTTCAGGAGACCTGTAGCACGTGGGAGAGAGATTGCAAGCAGGCGATCGGTGGTGCGCTGGTGAATGCTGGCGCGTAGGCGAGCGATGGCGCGTTGGTGCATGGTGGCGCGTTAGCGCATGGTGGCGCGTTGGCGAGCGATAGCCCGTAGGTCGCGTAGGCGAACGACTGCGCGAGGGCGAGCTAACAGATGACGACCCATGTTCTTCCAGATCTTCTGTGCGACGGCGCGTTGGAGAACGCTAGCGCGCAGGCAATAGGGCACGTGTTCGGTCTGGAGATCGCCTATGTTCAGGTGATCGCTGACGCGCTGGGGACCGCTGACGCGCAGATCGCTGACGAGCAGGCGAATGTTGATGCGTCTGTGATCGCTGGCGAGCAAGAGGGCAACGCGTGGAATCCCGTGAGGGGACAGTCGGCGCGGGGCGCAGAGGCGAAAGTTCACGAACGGGCACAGGAACAGGAGGCGCGTGGGCGCGTGGGCGTACATGCGTTTTGGACGAAAGCGCTGGAGACCGCGAGCGATGCTGTGCAGGAACAAGCTGAGGATCGCGAGGGTGCTCAGGAGACTGATGGAGCGCGGGGCGCACAACAGGAACTGCAGGATATTCGGAGTCAACAGGGGAGCGCTGGCGAGCAATGGGGCGATGGTCATCAGAAGCGCGCTGACGAATAGAAGAGCGCTGACGGTCAGAAGAGCGCTGACGAGCAGGAGAGCGCCTGTGCGCTAACACTGCAGAAGGGCGAGTAGGGGAACGCTGGCGCGCTGGGCGCTCAACAGGAACAACAGGTGGAAGGATGTCCTTAGGAGAGCGCTGGCGAGAAGAGGGGCGATCATCAGGAGAGCGCTGGCAAACAGGAGATTGCTGACGAACAGAAGAGCGCTGACGAGCAGGAGAGCGCCTGTGCGCTAACACTGCCGGAGAGCGCCTGTGTGCTAACACTGCAGGAGAGCGCCTGTGCGCTAACACTGCAGGAGAGCGCCTGTGCGCTAACACTGCAGAAGGGTGTGCAGGGGAACTCTGACAAGCAAGGGAAGAATCCCTTTGCCCTGAAGGGACCGTTGCCCGTCGGATGACGAGGTCAGGCTGCTGAACATCTGCACCAAAAGTTGAAGGTCTGGAAGGCGTAGGAGACCGATCCCCAGAGAGGTGTAAGGAAGCTGGAGCTGCAGGCTGTTCACGGCGAGGATAGTCCCCTTCGGAGGAAGGAGGTGAAGATTCAAAAAGGTGCCTCTTAGCACCCTTATAAGGAGACGGGAGGCCCTTGCAACGCAGCGGACGGTGAGCCTTACGGCAAAAGCGGCCACGAGGAAGATCGTCAGGACCATCAGTCCTCCGAAGGGGAGTCTCAGTCAAAGCACTCCCCTTACAGGGAGGCTTTGCAGCAGAAGAGCCCACGGGACTCCCTTCCCCCTTCGAAGGATGTACGGAAGAGGGAGGAGAGCCGTCAGCACCATCATCCACAACGGTACCTGCAGAGGATTGACCCGCCCCATCGGAAGCCTCTGTCACCACGACGTCGACGATAGACAAAGGGTCTACCTCTTCTATCACCGGCGACTGTTTAACAGCGGCCCCCAACTAAACAAGGTCAATCAGGGCTACCCTGGAGGGCAGGCCTTTAAGCCCCAGGGAAGACCAAATCTGAAAAAGATCATCGTTAGACAAAGATGCATTAACAACAACCTCCCCCGGAGGAGGAGGAAGAACCACCCCGCTATGGGAGGCGACGCCCTCTCTCCCTATCCAAGGTCGGGAAACAGAACTAGGGCCTACGCTCCCATTCGGCAGACTCTCCTTAGTAGCCGAACGAGGGGGAGCTTCGGAGGAGGTTTGGGCGGTGAAAGAAGTTCCCCAAGAGCCTTCCTCCTTCAAGGCAACCCCGGAAAGAGAACGGTCTCTCTTGGGCTCCTTCTTACGCCGGCGGCCAAACCTCTCCCACTGGGAGGCAGACCACTCCCTGCACTCACTACACGTATTCTCTTTATCACACCGTCGGCCTCGACACTGCGGGCAAAGGGTGTGAGGATCTGTGTCCACCGCCGACATAAAAGTACCATAAGGGCGGCCGGCAATTACAGGGCACTTGCACATAGTGAACAATAGGGGGGATGTCAACTTCTAAACACACAGACAAACTGAAAGAAAAAGCAGGAAAATATTAAGGCTGTCAACGAGGACGATGGACAGACACGTCTGTTCATCGCCGGAGCCGAAAGTAAAGTGAAGCAAATCACCGGTGTGTGGGGGGAGGGGTAGCAAGGTATCCCTTCCCCTACCCCCGCTAACTAGCGCGGGGGTAGTTAACCCTCGTTAAAAACTATTGGCTCGTCATTTCAGCTAAGCCGAAAGGTAAACCCAATGTAAATAGCGTGGTTTGTATTTCGGTTACGGAATAAAGATAATTATTAGAAACAACTACCTCCTCCGAGGGGGAAGGGGCAGCCCCCTTGCTATGGGAGGTAACCACCTCTCCCTCACCACGGGATCGGTTAATGACATTAACAACATTACGGTCTACGCTATCACTCGCTAGCCTCTCGGAAGAGGCCGGCCGAGCGGGAGCTTCGGAGGAGGAAAGGGCGACGGAAGAAGAAGACCTGGTATTTTTTCTCTTCCGAGAAGCCTCGGAAGGAGAAAGATCCCTTTTAGCCTTCTTCTTATGTCGCCGGGCAAACCTCTCCCACTTGGAGGTAGACCACTCCCTACACTCAATGCACAAGTTAGACCTATCACACCGTTGGCCCCTACACTGAGGGCATAAGGAGTGAGGATATGTTTTCACGGCCGACATAAAGGTCCCTCAAGGGAGGCCGGGAAGTCCAGGGCACGTACGCATAACGAGTAATAGAGGCCAACTTCACACACACACTGAAAAGAAAAAGCAAACAAAATTATGGCAGTCAACAGAGAGGAGAGCGCTGACAGGTCTGTCGTCTCTCCAGGCCAAAAGTAAAGTGAGCTAATCACCGGTGTGTGTGTGAGGGGTGAGGGGTAGCTAGCTACCCCTCCCTACACCCCGCTAACTAGCGGAGGGGTAGGAAACACTCGTTAAAACTTTATGGCTCGTCATTCAGCTAAGCCGAAGTAATTACCCCATGTAAATAGCATGGTTTGTATTTCAGTTACGGAACAACTATAATTTATATCACGTCAATCAAATGGTTTTCACTCCACAATGGTTCACTTTGCACCCAAATATAAACATAACCTCATTGTTTCTCTGCTCTGGCAGGCTTTACATGCGTTTGGATACATGACCTCCACTTGGATCATTATATGGGGAATAATTTTTTACTTTCACATGAGCAGCAATAGCTATATGCGGAACGGAGAGCGTTTTCAACATAATCAATTATCGAAGTAGATGAAGTTACATTGAATCTTGAAATATATTGTACTTCTCTCTTGACGATGTCTCCATGTTATGGTACTCATGCTGAAACTGAATAGATGTTGTAGAACAATGCTCATACACTTGTTCACGGATATTCAATGAAATAGTGTTCACAATTTACTTCATCAATATATAAGTAATTATGCTCCAGCCCCATTAGTCATGGAGAGAAAAATGTCGGTAAATATATGTTACTCTAATTTCTAGCAAAATACAGCAACCATATATTTTTCCTACTCGCTATCTTGTGTTTTTTGACCCTCTTATATAAATACAATAATGGTGGACTTTAGTGGGAAAATGGGTTTTTTGGGGAGGGGAAATGTCATATAATAATGGTCAGAAATGTAAAATAAGCCCAAAATCAGCAGTTGGAAAAAAAAATATGGTAGGTTACATGTAAATGACTGAAAATAGGCCAAAACTTGATTATCTAACTTTTGATATTTGTAAAATGGTACAGAACCTTATACACTCACCTAACCAAAACTAGTAGTTCCCAAGTCACAACCCCTAGGCGGACCTCTTCCTAGGTCACAGCTCCTAGCCGGGGGGCAAGCCCCCGACAACCACTCCCAGGTCACAAACCTTCCCAGGTCACAACTGCTAGCCGGACCCCACCTTCCCAGGTCACAAACTAAAAGTAAATCACAAATAAATCATTAGATTATGATAAAGTAAATCACAAATAAATCCTTCCATTATGGAAAAGTAATTCACAGCTAATCCCTTACATTATGATTGACATCATTACCTTTTTTTTCTTGGCAATCTTTACAACAGTTTTGCAGTAGAAAATGTTGTGGCCTTCCCTGAAAATTAAGTCTGAATCGGACATTTGAGGCCTTATTTCGCTGTTATTTTTTTTAATTTCACATGAATAACAATAGCTTTACACTGAACGAAGAACGTTTCTATCATGATCAATAGCCGACATAAACGAAATTACACTAAATTTGAAATAGATTGATGTGCTTCCCTTAAGTTCACTCTGGGAGACGTCTTTACGAGATGGTGGCTAACTTACAACTGAAGGCAAAGGTGGGAAAAAAATGGCTGTTTTAGGACAACATCCTGGAACTTATGAAGAAGTACTTGTAGGCTGTTAATTGGTTTAAGAAACCACCTGGCAAATATGTCACTGTAAATGTAAAGAAATCTCCCCAAACCATGGGAATAAACACATACGCAAAAAGTCCCTTCAGTCCCACAGATGTCAACAATGGACTTAGAGTGAAAAACATACTTCACATTTTAATAGACCAATATGTAAGTTATTATACACCAGCCCTCATTAATCATAGAGAAAAATACCAAACTAGCCAGCACTCGTCTATTTTTTTATAGGAAATTCCAGTTTTGCTAAAAATTAGACTATCATAAATTAACCAAAAAGTATTTGTTTACAAGAGCACGCTCTCCATTTACTCCAATATGATGCAGTCCTGCATGCTCTCCTGTTTTTGTAGAGTAATTAGGAGGTTCTTTAAATGGTGGGAAAGCAAAAAATAGCAAGATATGTTGTGGGAGGGGGGAAGGGTAGGGGTTGGTGGAGGTGGTACTAAGCGACTGGGAGCCAACATTGTCAACATAGTCAACCAAAGAGAAGTTCGTGACGGCAGTATACATTTAGTATATATCCAAAATAGATACTAAATTAAGAATGGAGTAATTACTTTTTATGAAATGTTTATTTTGTATTTGGTAAATATTTTATATAAATCATATTAAAGTATTTTTATTGAAACTATTTTGAGAATGACTAGTTTTCCCAGACGACATTTTGCTACACTAACACTATATATTGACCACTGCCTAAGGATGCCTGCACATTTCCCGCGAATGAAAACAGTCCTACGCTGAAAAATATAATCATTTCAGTAAAAATTTTCTTAATAAAAAAGAAATAAAATTTATTGTCAAATTTTACCAAATAATATATACAATTCACAAATAGTGACACTTTTGAGAAATTGATCCATTTTTCAATTATATATATTTGAATATATATCAAATGTCCGCTGACTTCACAAAATTTTCTTTGACTGACTATGTTGATGATGTTGATTCCAGGTCGCTTAGTACCTCCTCCACCAACCTCTCCCCGTCCCCCTTCCCACAACATATTTTGCGATTTTTTTGCTTTTCCAGTACAGTGGAACCTCTACATCCGAACGTATCTACATCCGAATTTTCCAACATCCGAAGTAAAATTCGAGGAAATTTTTTACTCTACACCCGAATTTTATTTCGACACACAAAGTAGCAATTTTCGTCGTACCGGTTGTATCCGAATTTTTCGACACGCGAAGTACAATTCGAACACGTTCCGACTCTACACCCGAATGTTTTTTTCGGCACCTGAAGTAAACAATACTCGTACGCGTAGTCGGTGCTCATAGCGCCTGAAGTGTGTTTTATTTCCGCCGATAGAAGGCAGCACATCGACCTCGGAGGGACGCTCAATTAGCGTGGCTTGGGTCAGTCCTCTGTTCTCGTCGGCTTCTTGCGGTTGTGCTCTTTGCTTTCTGATATTAACTGTGATTTAATCGTGATTTTTTTACGTGCATGGATTAATGATAATTTACGTAAATCATGGGTCCAAAAAGGCTTAGTTTTGCCAGTGGTAGTGGTAGTGGTGAGAAAAGGAAGAAGGAAATTTTTTCTATAGAAATTAAGCAGGAAATTATTGAAAAACATGAGAGTGGCATCCGCGTGAGTGAACTTGCTAAACAGTATGGCTGTAATATGTCGACGATCTCGACAATCCTTAAACAGAAGGAAGCTATTAAAGCAGTGAAACCTTCTAAGGGGATCACTATAATTTCCAAATGCCGTACCCCTATCATAGAAGAGATGGAATGACTTCTACTAGTGTGGATTAAGGATAGAGAGATCGTTGGCGACACCATCACCGAAACCGTTATCTGCGAGAAGCCGCACGCCATCTTTACGGACTTGAAGGAGGAGAGCTCTGGGGGTGATGCTGGGGAGAGTTCAACCGAGCCTTCCTCAGATGATTTCAAGGCATCTCGTGGCTGGTTCGAGAAATTTAAGAAACGGTCCGGGATTCATTCAGTTGTTCGCCACGGAGAGGCTGCTAGTGCGGACGCAAAGGCTGCAGCTGACTTTGTTAAGAAATTCGAAAATATCGTAAAGGAAGAAGGCTACGTAGAGCAGCAGGTGTTCAATTGTGATGAAACCGGGCTGTTTTGGAAGAAGATGCCGAGTCGAACCTACATCACTGCTGAAGAGAAGAAATTGCCTGGGCATAAGCCAATGAAGGATCGGTTGACTCTTGCTCTATGTGCCAACGCTAGCGGGGACTTTAAAGTCAAGCCCTTGCTTGTTTACCATTCGGAGAACCCTAGGGCCTTTAAAGCACACAACGTCGATAAGGATCAGCTTCATGTTTTCTGGCGATCCAACTCGAAGGCCTGGGTCACTAGTCAATTCTTTGTGCAATGGGTAAACCAAGTTTTCGGTCCTTCTGTGAAGAAGTATCTTCATGAGCAGAAATTGCCTTTAAAGTGCCTGCTATGCCTTGACAATGCACCAGCTCACCCCCCCCCCCCCCCGGACTTGAAGATGATATCTTCGATGAATTCAAGTTCATAAAGGTGCTGTATCTTCCACCAAATACCACCTCTATCCTCCAGCCCATGGACCAGCAAGTCATCTCTAATTTTAAGAAGCTGTACACCAAGCACTTATTCAAGCAGTGCTTTAATGTCACGCAAAGCATCAACTTAACTTTGCGTGAATTTTGGAGGGGCCACTTCAATATCGTGCACTGCTTAAAGATCATTGATCAGGCTTGGGTGGGATTAACTCGACGGACCCTCAATTCTGCATGGAAGAAGCTGTGGCCTGATGCAGTTTCTCCCCGAGATTTTGAGGGTTTTGACCCCGAACCTGATCCCGTGGTCGGTGCAGCGGAAGCCGTAGAGGAAATCGTCTCCCTTGGCAAGTCCATGGGTCTGGAGGTCAACGCAGATGACGTTACGGAACTCGTCGCCGAACATCACGACGAACTGACGACGGATGAGCTCAAGGAACTCCATGCTATGTCGGAACACATGCGTGATGACGAGGAAGAGAGCGAGGAGGTAGAAAATGTGTTAGGTTCAGCGCAAATAAAAGAGGTGTTAGGAAAATATCAAGACGTGGTCGACTTCATCGACAAATACCATCCAAAGAAATTGCAGGTTTGTCGTGTAGTTTCTCAATTCGATGATGTTTGCCTAACGCACTTTCGAAACATTCTGAAAAGCTGTACCAAGCAATTATCTATCGATGCTTTCTTTAAAAAAACTGCGAAGCAAACTCGCGATGAAGAGGATGTAAGTGAACCGAAGAAAAGGGCAAAGAGTGAAGATGAAGAAAGTGAAACACAGAAAACGGAAAAGAGTGAAGCAAAAGAAATTCAATCAATTTTAAATGTAAGTGATAGTGATTAAAATTATGTAATCATCAAAAAGAAAAAAAGAAAATGTAAAAAAAATATAAAATAAAAAAAAAAATAAGCTAAGTTATGTTAAAGTTCAATTAGTGTAAGTTAGAATAAGTTACGGTAGTGTTACGTTTATCGTAGTTAACCTCTCTACCTCCTCGCCGTCCGTCCGTCTCCTCTCTGCGTAACGAAGACGAACAACACCTGCGCTGGAGTTTCCAAGGTAAAGTGACACTAAAAACCTGTTTCTTATTTATCATTTTTTGCTAATTCTTCTTATTTACATGTCTATTCTTCTTATTTACATGTCTATTATCTAATTTAGTGTTCATTATTCTCATGGGAAAATTATGTGTAGTGGTTTATTAAGAAGTTATCATAGGTTTTTGGGCTCAACCACGGATTAATCCTATTTCAATGTATTCTTATGGGAAAATTCATTTCGACATCCGAACAATTTCTACATCCGAAGTTGGTTCTGGAACGGATTAAATTCGTATGTAGAGGTTCCACTGTATTTAAAGATCCTCAAAATTACTGTACAAAAAGAGGAGAGCTGCAGGAATGCTTAATTTTGGAGTAAATGGAGAGCGTGCTCTTGTAAACAAATACCAACCAAACTCTCAAACTAGCCAGCATACGCCAATTTCTTATATCGAATTCCAGTTTTTTTAGAAATTATCGTATCATATGTTAAAAAGATAATGTAGGGGTATGTAAGGTAACGATAGGTAGGAGTAAGCATGAGGTATGGTGAGTTTAACTATGGGTAGGTATGCGGTATGTTGATTGTAGGTCTAGGTAGGTATGTGCTATGGCAAGAGTAGGTCAGATATGGACTGGTTACGGGTGGACCGGTTAAGTATGGGTAGGTAAAGTATAGGTAGATAAGGTTAATGTAAGTAAAGTATTGACAGGTAGGGGAGGGGTAGGTAAGAGAGGTGTAGGTGAGGGAGGGGTAGGTAAGGCAAGGTAGGTAATATAAAAGTCAGTAAGGTAAGCGCAGGTAAGGTGAGGTTACGTAATGCAAGGGTATATAAGGTAAATTTACAGTTTTATCCATTATGAGGAAACTGGAATTAAAATATATTTGTTGCATCAGAAATAGTGTAGTTCCAACGAATTTAACGTTTATTTTGACCGCAAACCATCTGATTTAGAGATTTACTATGTAATTGGAGTTAAAACAACAAGTTGTTCTAGAATGCAGAAAGACCCTACTTCATCCCAACAATTATGGGGGACACCAGGTGGGAACCGGGGTTTTGGGTAGGGGGGGGGGGGGCGTCAAATGATATTTGCAAAAAATGAATACTTATCCTTCCACCACCCCTCCCCCTATACCCCTACCTAGCCCTACCGGGGGGGGGGGGGGGGGGCTCTGCCCCCTTGCGACCCCCCCTTAAGGCCACAGTGATTTTCAGGGCACTACTGAACCTAATAAACTCACCTAACCTAGCCTAGAGGCTCTGTACCCATACCTAGGGGCCCTGTACCCCTACCTAGGCCTACCGGGGGGGGGAGACCCCCCCCTTAAGGCCACAATGATTTTCGGGACACTACCGAACCTAATACAACCACGTAACCTAGGGCCCTGTACCCCTACTTAGGCCTACCCTTGCGAGCCCCCCCCCCCCCTTACAGCCACTACCTAACACATCCGTCAAACCAAATCCAAAGTGATGGTACTGCTGCATACATCGTTATACTATCACCATTATAATATACTCTATAAATTAATGAAACTTCTCTTAAACTGTTGGTTCATCAAGATGTGCTGCTGCTTTGAGGAAAACGTGAAGCCGTTGGGAAGGTTCCTTGACATGCAGGACAATTTCTATTTTGTAAAATTAAATTGTGTCTCTGGCACAAATCCACTAGGTTTTCAATATTCCCCGAATAACTTACAACAAATTCATTGCAAGTTAGAAAACAGTTAGGACAAGAAGATGGAATTTCATCTTCTTGTGCAAAATGAGATGATGTGCTTGCTATTGCCTCCATTTCTAAGAACGAAATGAAATGCATGGGAAAGATGATGTATTGTCGCGCTGTTGTGTTGTCGCGCTGTGATTGGCCAAACATGTATGACGTCATAGTGGATAGGCGCTGTGATTGGCCAAACGTGTAAGACTTTATAGTGGACTAGTTTGTCTGCGGATTATAGTGGTTACAGGGCTCATTTAAGCAAATACAAGACACAGTCAACAATAACAACAGACTTAGAAAAAATCTGGGAGGAAGACATGAGTAGCGTGAGTTTGATCGTCGATATATAAAGAACTAGGCATTTGCGACAGATAATATTTTACAGAAATACTACAAAAGACTTGCTTTACTCGGGAAATATATTATTATAATAGATTTCCCATAATGGATGAAACTGTAATAATACCGTATATAATATGAGGTCAGGTAAGGTAAGGTTATATAGTGTGAGATTAGGTAAGGTATGGGTAGGTAAGGTATGGGTAGGTAAAGTAAGGTCAGGAAAGATAAGGTTAGACAAAATAATGGTAAGCAAAGTGATGCTAGGCAAGTTATGGGTAAGCAAAGTATGGGCAGGGAACGTAAGAGTACGTAATGAAAGGGTATAAAGGTAACTGTAGATAGGATAAGGTTAGGTAGAGTGATGGTAAGCGAGACATGGGTTGTCAAATTAAGTATAGGTAAGGCATGGGTAAATAAAGTAAGAATGGCTAAGATAAGGGTATGTAAGCATAAGGTAAGTAAAGTGAGGTTAGGTAACTAAAACATTACTAGTAGTTTATTTTGTAAACTTTGTATTCAACATTTGGTTAAGTCTCTGCTTTATTGTCTTTTTTCAATCATATTTTTCAAAAATGCATGATATGTCTATGAAAATCTGTAATCTTGAGCCTACTCCGAGTGTAGACCTGATCTAACCTGAAGTGGCTAAGCTTGAAAGGAAAAGAGGCCTAGAATAAATCGTGCATTTCTATGAGATTATTTTCACACTGAGAAAGAAAACACTGTAACTGTAAAATTGTTTGATGCATTACCTTGATAGTAATGGGAAACAGAAGAATTCCACAGAATAATTCAATATATACAGTAGTCGTTGCTTGATGCTAGGGAAGAGTAACACGTGACGGGAAACATTACTGTCAACAAAAGTTCAGCAATAGCTTACACCCACAGGAAGGTTCCAACAATGTTCAGCCAAATCAAACGGTTTTTTTTTATTCCCTAATTTCAGTCATCTTGACCATGGTATTATTTTCATCAAGATCTACAGTGGATTGCTGGTATAAACTGGAACAAGAACTATGAGTAGTGAAGCCGATAGTAGTAAGATAAATTATTTTTATTAGAAGATATATAGAAAGACTTCGAGAGAGAGAGAGAGAGAGAGAGAGAGAGAGAGAGAGAGAGAGAGAGAGAGAGAGAGAGAGATTTTGGTATACGTAGAAAAAACATGCAATAATTTATTCTACTATCATCAACGTTACTACTGCTAGTTCGAGAGAGAGAGAGAGAGAGAGAGAGAGAGAGAGAGAGAGAGAGAGAGAGAGAGAGCTTTTTAGGTGATTATTCTTTGGAGTAATATGGCCATATATATGTAGCTTATATGTCTCAGTTCAAAGTTTGATAGGATTTGGATACCTTCCCTAAGTATTATAACATACAAGGGGTTATTTGAACTCTGGTGTGAACCTCTAGACTATTAACAACATATACCTCCTTTTTCATATCTTTAACCAGAGTCGTAACTAGACCTACAGTTACCCTTATCAATAAAGAGGCCCCTTTCCCCCAAACATCCTTCATAAACTTTATTCAAGAGAATAAGAATGATTGTAGTAAGATTTTCAAACTCAATGATCGTTACGTTGTGAAGAAAAAGCAACCTGGGCTATGAATGAGAAGTAAACTTGTACTCTTTTATCCACCACTTCATGTTAACATCATAGCAATGTGACATTTCTGACATGTCTTGAATAATTCATAATCTAACCAATATAAAAAATAAAAAAAAGGCAATCCAACTTGGAATTGAGATTGAGATGATTTTACTTTGACTAGGACAACGTCTAAATTCCATGTGTCCAATTGCATTTATGTTTTCAATATTGCTAAATGACCTTTATATATATATATATATATATATATATATATATATATATATATATATATATATATATATATATATATATATATATATATATATATATATATATATATATATATATATATATGTGTGTGTGTGTATATATATATATATATATATATATATATATATATATATATATATATATATATATATATATATATATATATATATATATATATATATATATATATATATATATATATATATATATATATATATATATATTTGTGGATGTGACTCATTACCTGCTTGGAAATTTGGAAATTGAGATGATTTTATTTCGACTAGGACAACATCAAAATTCCATGTGTCCAATTGCATTTATGTTTTTTTTATTGCTAAATGACCTTTATATATATATATATATATATATATATATATATATATATATATATATATATATATATATATATATATATATATATATATATATAGGTCATTTAGCTGGTGAATGCTGGCGCGTAGGCGAGCGATGGGGCGTTGGTGCATGGTGGCGCGTTGGCGCATGGTGGAGCGTTGGCGCATGGTGGCGCGTTGGCGAGCGATGGCGCGTTGGCGAGCGATAGCGCATAGGTCGCGTAGGCGAACGACCTCGCGAGGGCGAGCTAACAGAAGGCGACCCATGTCCTTCCAGATCTTCTGGGCGACGGCGCGTTGGAGAATGCTTGCGTGCAGCCGATAGGTCACGCGTTCGGTCTGGAGATCGCCGATGTTCAGGTGATCGCTAACGCGCTGGGGACCGCTGACGCGCAAATCGCTGACGAGCAGGCGAATGTTGATGCGTCTGGGATCGCTGGCGAGCAAGAGGGCGATGCATGGAATCCTGTGAGGGGAAAGTCGGCGTGGGGTGGCAGAGGCGAAAGTTCACGAACAGGCACAGGAACAGGAGGCGCGTGGGCGCGTGGGCGTACATGCGTTTTGGACATAAGCGCTCGAGATCGCGAGCGATGTTGTGCAGGTACAAGCTGAGGATCGCGAGGGTGCTTAGGAGACTGATGGCGCGCGGGGCGCACAACGGGAACTGCAGGATATTCGGAGTCCAAAGGGGAGCGCTGGCGAGCAGTGGGGCGATGGTCATCAGAAGCTCGCTGACGAACAGGAGAGCGCTGACGGTCAGAAGAGCGCTGACGAGCAGGAGAGCGCCTGTGCGCTAACAATGCAGAAGGGCGAGTAGGGGAACACTGGCGCGCTGGGCGCTCAACAGGAACAACACGTGGAAGGATGTCCTTAGGAGAGCGCTGGCGAGAAGAGGGGCGATCATCAGGAGAGCGCTGGCAAACAGGAGATTGCTGATGAATAGAATAGCGCTGACGAACAGGAGAGCGCCTGTGCGCTAACACTGCAGGAGAGCGCCTGTGCGCTAGAACTGCAGAAGGGAGCGCAGGTGAACCCTGACAAGCAAGGGAAGAATCCCTTTGCCCTGAAGGGACCGTTGCCCGTCGGATGACGAGGTCAGGCTGCTGGACATCTGCACCAGAAGTTGAAGGTCTGGAAGGCGTAGGAGACAGATCCCAAGAGAAGTGTAAGGAAGCTGGAGCTGCAGGCTATTCACGGCGAGGAGAGTCCCCTTTGGAGGAAGGAGGTGAAGATTACAAAAGGCGCCTCTTAGCACCCTTATAAGGAGACGGGAGGCCCTTGCGACGCAGCGGACGGTGAGCCTTACGGCGAAGGCTGTCACGAGGAAGATCGTCAGGACCATCAGTCCTCCGAAGGGGAGTCTCAGTCAAAGAACTCCCCTTAGAGGGAGGCTTGGCAGCAGAAGAGCCCGCGGGACTCCCTTCCCCCTTCGAAGGATGTACGGAAGGGGGAGGAGAGCCGTCAGCACCATCATCCACAACGGTACCTGCAGAGGATTGACCCTCCCCGTCGTAAGCCTCTGTCACCACGACGTCGACGATAGACAAAGGGTCTACCTCTGCTATCACCGGCGACTGTTTGACAGTGGCCCCCAACTGGACAAGGTAAATAAGGGCTACCCTGGAGTGCAGGCCCTTAAGCCCCAGGGAAGACCAAATCTGAAAAAGATCATCGTTAGACAAAGATTCATTAGCAACAACCTCCCCCGTAGGAGGAGTAGGAACCGCCCCGCTATGGGAGGCGACACCCTCTCTCCCAATCCAAGGTCGGGAAACAGAACTAGGGCCTGCGCTCCCATTCGGCAGACTCTCCTTAGTAGCCGAACGAAGGGGAGCTTCGGAGGAGGTTTGGGCGGCGAAAGAAGAGTCCCTAGAGCCTTCCTCCTTCAAGGCAACCCTGGAAGGAGAACGGTCTCTCTTGGGCTTCTTCTTACGCTGGCGGCCAAATCTCTCCCACTGGGAGGCAGACCACTCCCTGCACTCACTACAAGTATTCTCTTTATCACACCGTCGGCCTTGACACTGCGGGCAAAGGGTGTGAGGGTCTGTGTCCACCGCCGACATAAAAGTACCACAAGGGCGGCCGGCAATTCCAGGGCACTTGCGCATAGTGAACAATAAGGGTGAGGTCAACTTCTAAACACACACACATAAACTGAAAGAAAAAGCAGAAAAAGGTTAAGGCAGTCAACGAGGAAGATGGACAGACACGTCTGTTTATCGCCGGAGCCAAAAGTGAAGTGAAGCAAATCACCGGTGTGTGGCGGGGAGGGGTAGCAAGCTATCCCTTCCCCTACCCCCGCTAACTTGCGCGGGGGTAGTTAACCCTCGTTAAAAACTAATGGCTCGTCATTTCATCTACGCCGAAAGGTAAACCAATTGTAAGTAGCATGGTTTGTATTTCGGTTAAGGAATAAAGATCATTATTAGAAACAACTACCTCCTCCGAGGGGGAAGGGGCAGCCGCCTCGCTATGGGAGGTAACGACCTCTCCCTCACCACGGGATCGGTTAATGACATCAACAACATTACGGTGTACGCTATCACTCGCTGGACTCTCGGAAGAGTCCGCCCGAGCGGGAGCGTCGGAGGAGGAAAGGGCGGCGGAAGAAGAAGACCTGGGATTATTTCTTTTCCGAGAAGCCTCGGAAGGAGAAAGATCCCTTTTAGCCTTCTAATGTCACCGGGCAAACCTCTCCCACTGGGAGGTAGACCATTCCCTACACTCAATGCACAAGTTAGACCTATCACACCGTTGGCCCCTACACTGAGGGCATAAGGAGTGAGGATCTGTTTCCACTGTCGACATAAAGGTCCCAAAAGGGCGGCCGGGAAGTCCAGGGCACGTACGCATAACAAGTAATAGAGGCCAACTTCACACACACACTGAAAAGAAAAAGCAAACAAAATTATGGCAGTCAACAGAGAGGAGAGCACTGACAGGTCTGTCGTCTCTCCGAGCCAAAAGTACAGTGAGTTAATCACCGGTGTGTGTGAGGGATGAGGGGTAGCTAGCTACCCGCCCCTACCCCCTGTTAACTAGCGGAGGGGTAGGAAACACTCGTTAAAACTTTATGGCTCGTCATTCAGCTAAGCCGAAATAATTACCCCATGTAAATAGCATGGTTTTTATTTCAGTTACGGAACAACTATAATTTATATCACGTCCCTCAAATGGTTTTCACTCCACAATGGTTCACTTTGCATCCTAATATATACGTAACCTCATTGTTTCTCTGCTCTGGCAGGCATTAAATGCGTTTGGATACATGACCTCCACTTGGATCATTATATGGGGAATATTTTTTTACTTTCACATGAGCAGTAATAGCTATATGCGGAACGGAGAGCGTTTTCAACATAATCAATTATCGAAGTAGATGAAGTTACATTGAATCTTGAAATATATTGTACTTCTCTCTTGGAGATGTCTCCATGTTATGGTACTCGTGCTGAAACTGAATAGATGTTGTAGAACAATGCTCATCCAATTGTTCATGGATATTCAATGAAATAGTGTTCACAATTTACTTCATCAATACATAAGTAATTATACTCCAGCCCCATTAGTCATAGAGAGAAAAATGTCGGTAAATATATGTTACTCCAATTTCCAACAAAATACATGAACCATATCTTTTTCCTACTCGCTATCTTGTGTTTTATACCTTTTTGACCATGGTTATTGGGCAAACCACCAGTTCATAAGTTTTTTGACCCCCTTATATAAATACAATTATGGGGGACTATAGTGGGAAAATGGGTTTTTTGGGGAGGGGAAATGTCATATATTGATGGTCAGAGATGTAAAATAAGCCCAAAATCACTAGTTGGAAAAAAATATGATACATGTAAATGGCTGAAAATAGGCCAAAATTTGATTATCTAACTTTTGATATTTGTAAAATGGTACAGAACCTTATACACTCACCTAACCAAAACTAGTAGTTCCTAAGTCACAATCCCTAGGCGGACCTCTTCCTAGGTCACAGCTCCTAGGCGGGGGGCAAGCCCCCGACATCCCCTCCCAGTTCACAAACCTTCCCAGGTCACAACTGCTAGCCGAACCCCACCTTCCCAGGTCACAAACTAAAAGTAAATCACAAATAAATCATTAGATTATGATAAAGTAAATCAAAAATAAATCCTTCCATTTTGAAAAAGTAAATCACAGCTAATCCCTTACATTATGATTGACATCATTACCTTTTTTTTCTTGGCAATCTTTACAACAGTTTTGCAGTAGAAAATGTTGTGGTCTTCCCTGAAAATTAAGTCAGAATCGGACATTTGAGGCCTTATTTTGCTGGTATTTTCTTTAATTTCACATGAATAACAGTAGCTTTACACTGAACGGAGAGCATTTCTATCATGATCAATAGCCGACATAAACGAAATTACACTAAATTTGAAATAGATTGATGTGCTTCCCTTAAGTTCACTCTAGGAGACGTCTTTACGAGATGGTGGCTAACTTACAACTGAAAGCAAAGGTGGGAACTTATGAAGAAGTACTTGTATGCTGTTAATTAAGAAACCACCTGGCTAATACGTCACTGTAAATGTACAGAAAGCTCCTCAAACCATGGGAATAAACACATATGCAAAAAGCCCCTTCAGTCCCACAGATGTGAACAATGGACTTAGAGTGAAAAACATACTTCGCATTTTAATAGACCAATATGTTAGTTATTATACACCAGCCCTCATTAAACATACAGAGAAAAATACCAAACTAGCCAGCACTCGTCTATTTTTTATAGGAAATTCCAGTTTTGCTAGAAATTAGACTATCATATATTAACCAAAAAGTATTTGTTTACAAGAGCACGCTCTCCATTTACTCCAATATGATGCAGTCCTGCATGCTCTCCTGTTTTTGTAGAGTAATTAGGAGGTTCTTTAAATGCTGATAAAGCAAAAAATAGCAAGATATGTTGTGGGAGGGGGGAAGGGGAGGGGTTGGTGGAGGTGGTACTAAGCGACTGGGAGCCAACATTGTCAACATAGTCAACCAAAGAGAAGTTCGTGACGGCAGCATACATTTAGCATATATTCAAAATAGATACTAAATTAAGAATGGAGTAATTACTCAGTGTCACTTTTTATGAAATGTTTATTTTGTATTTGGTAAATATTTTATATAAATCATACTAAAGTATCTTTATTGAAACTATTTTGAGAATGACTAGTTTTCCCAGACGATGTTTTGCTACACTAACTCTATCTATTGACCACTGCCTAAGGATGCCTGCACATTTCCAGCTAATGAAAACAGTCCTACGGTGCAAAAAATAATCATTTCGGCAAAAAGTTTCTTAAAAAAAAAGAAATAAAATTTATTGTCAAATTTTACCAAATAAAATATACAATTCACAAATAGTGACACTTTTGAGTAATTGATCCATTTTTCAATTATGTATATTTGAATATATATCAAATGTCCGCTGACTTCACAAACTTTTCTTTGACTGACTATGTTGATGATGTCGATTCCAGGTCGCTTAGTACCTCCTCCATCAACCTCTCCCCGTCCCCCTTCCCACAACATATTTTGCGATTTTTTTGCTTTCCCGGTATTTAAAGATCCTCATAATTACTGTACAAAAAGAGGAGAGCTGCAGGAATGCTTAATTTTGGAGTAAATGGAGAGCGTGCTCTTGTAAACAAATACCAACCAAACTCTCAAACTAGCCAGCATACGCCAATTTCTTATATCGATTTCCAGTTTTTTTTTTAGAAATTATCGTATCATATGTTAAAAAGATAACGTAGGGGTATGTAAGGTAACGATAGGTAGGAGTAAGCATAAGGTATGGTGAGTTTAACTATGGGTAGGTATGCGGTATGTTGATTGTAGGTCTAGGTAGGTATGCGCTATGGCAAGAGTAGGTCAGATATGGACTGGTTAAGTGTGGACCGGTTAAGTATGGGTAGGTAAAGTATAGGTAGATAAGGATAATGTAAGTAAAGTATTGACAGGTAAGGGAGGGGTAGGTAAGGGAGGTGTAGGTAAGGGAGGGGTAGGTAAGGCAAGGGTAGGTAATATAAAAGTCAGTAAGGTAAGCGCAGGTAAGGTGAGGTTAGGTAATGCAAGGGTATATAATATGAGGTCCGGTAAGGTAAGGTTATATAGTGTGAGATTAGGTAAGGTATGGGTAGGTAAGGTACGGGTAGGTAAAGTAAGGTCAGGAAAGATAAGGTTAGGCAAAGTAATGTTAAGCAAAGAGATGCTAGGCAAGTTATGGGTAAGCAAAGTATGGGCAGGGAACGTAAGAGTAGGTAAGGAAAGGGTATAAAGGAAAGTGTAGATAGGATAAGGTTAGGTAGAGTGATGGTAAGCGAGACATGGGTTGGCAAATTAAGTATAGGTAAGGCATGGGTAAATAAAGTAAGAGTGGCTAAGATAAGGGTATGTAAGCATAAGGTAAGTAAAGTGAGGTTAGGTAACTAAAACATTACTAGTAGTTTATTTTGTAAACTTTGTATTTAACATTTAGTTAAGTCTCTGCTTTATTGTCTTTTTTCGGTAAAGTTTTAGATTCAACCAAATTGGGAAATGTATTATATTAATATATTTTCCTAGTAAAGCACGTGATAACAAAAAACTTTCTCTCAATACATTATTGACGCTGATGTCTACTTACAGAGATAATTATTTCAGTTATTGTAGGTCTGCATTTTATTTCTAAGTGTTCTGTATACCTTTACGCTGCCACGGGACCTAGCTCTTGTTCGTTTGTATGTCTGTTTTCATCTTACTTGGCTCCGCCCCATTGCGTAATGTGACAACATTTGCTTGAATGCGCATTTGCTCCTCCCACTAATGTCGCTCCTCCAATCTAAATACTACTGGGTTCTTTTCAAGGGTTATTATTGGACGATTCATTGATCTCTCAGTCTTGTTTCAAGGATCTGTTTTTCGTGCAATATAACATTGTAAACGATAGTATTTTGTTTTTTTCCCTATTTCATTATGGGAGAAACCCGTGATTGTCGTTTGTTTTCGGTTTTCAAAAGTTCCGGTTTCTATATTTTCAGCACACGTCACTTAACTGTCATGGATCCTCCAGTACGGTTGTGTGAAATATGTCGTTATTCCTATTTTGATGTGATCGGCCGATTTCATGGGAATTATAATGGAACTCCTGAAGTAGTGAATCGTTTTCTAAGGGAGCATTCCGTATTACCTTTAAGTGTCCAGTGTGGTAAATGTGATTCGCCTTTACATTTTTGTTGCGAATATTTCAGGCAGTATTTGTCCCGGTTCATTTTTATACATAAATACCCTGAGGAGGAGCTGCTCCATCATTTTTTTATTGCAGCCAGTAAATTGTATCCTCCCCAATCAGAGGCTGAACGTATTCCAGTACTTGATGATTCAGAAGAGGGTCAACCACAACCTTCCACATCTTCATCGTCATCTTCGTTTAAGGTAAGAAGTGATTTAACAAAATATATATATTCAAATTTACCCCTGGTTAAAGGGGGGGTCGCAGGGGGGCGAAACCCCCCCCCCCCCGGTAGGGGTACAGGGCCCCTAGGTTAGGTTAGGTGGGTTTGTTAGGTTCTGTGGTGCCCTGAAAATTACTGTGGCCTTAAGGGGGGGTCGCAGGGGGGCGAAGCCCCCCCCCCCCCCCCGGTAGGGGTACAGGGCCCCTAGGTTAGGTTAGGTGGGTTTGTTAGGTTCTGTGGTGCCCTGAAAATTACTGTGGCTTTAAGGGGGGGTCGCTGGGGGGCCCTACCCCCCTCCCCCCGGTAGGCCTAGTTAGGGGTATGGGGGAGGGGTGCTGGAACATTAATTATTCATTTATTGTAAATATCATTCAATGCCCCAACAACCTCCCCCCCCCTTCCCCCACCCAAAACCCCGGTTCCCAAAGGGTGTCCCCCATAATTGGTGGGGTGAACTAGGGTATACATAGTAAATCTCTAAATCGGTTGGTTTGCAGTCAAAATAAACGTTAAATTCATTGAAACCACACTATTTCTGATGCAACAAATATATTTTTATTGCATTTTTCCAAATTTGGCTGAAACTAAAAATTTACCCTTTTTTCAATCATATTTTTCAAAAATGCATGATATGTCTAAGAGAATCTGTAATCTTGAGCCTACTCCGAGTGTAGACATGATCTAACCAGAAGTGGCTAAGCTTGAAAGGAAAAGAGGCCTAGAATAAATCGTGCATTTCTATGAGATTATTTTCACACTGAGAAAGAAAACACTGTAACTGTAAAATTGTTTGATGCATTACCTTGATAGTAATGGGAAACAGAAGAATTCCACAGAATAATGCAATATATACAGTAGTCGTTGCTTGATGCCATGAAGGAGTAACACGTGACGGGAAACATTATTGTCAACAAACGTTCAGCAATAGCTTAAACCCTCAGGAAGGTTCCAACAATGTTCAGTCAAATTTAACACTTTTTTTTTTTTTTTAATTATTCCCTAATTCCAATCATCTTGACCATGGTATTAATTTCATCAAGATCTACACGGAATTGCTGGTATAAACTAGAACAAGAACTATGAATAGTTAAGCTGATAGTAGTAAGATAAATTCTTTTTTATTGAAAGACATACATACACACACACACACACATATATATATATATATATATATATATATATATATATATATATATATATATATATATATATATATATATATATATATATATAGAGAGAGAGAGAGAGAGAGAGAGAGAGAGAGAGAGAGAGAGAGAGAGAGAGAGAGAGAGAGAGAGAGATTCTGGCATACGTAGAATAACTGCAATAATTTATTCCACTATCATCAACGTTAATACTGCTAGTTCGTTTTAGTACAGAGAGAGAGAGAGAGAGAGAGAGAGAGAGAGAGAGAGAGAGAGAGAGAGAGAGAGAGAGAGAGAGAGAGAGAGAGAGAGCTTTTTAGGTGATTATTCTTTGGAATAATATGGTCATATATATGGAGCTTATATGTCTCAGTTCAAAGTTTGATACGGTTTGGATACCTTCCCTAAGTATTATAACATACAAGGGGTTATTTGAAGTCTAGTGTTAACCTCCAGACTATAAACAACATATACTTCCTTTTTCATATCATTAACCAGATTCGTAACTAGACCTACAGTTACCCTCATCAATAAAGAGGCCCCCTTACCCCCAAACATCCTTCATCAACTTTATTCAAAAAAATAAGAATAATTGTAGTAAGATTTTCAAAACTCAATGATCGTTACGTTGTGAAGAAAAAGCAACCTGGGCTATGAATGCGAAGTAAACTTGTATTCTTTTATCCACCACTTTATGTTAACATCATAGCAATGTGACATTTCTGACATGTCTTGAATAATTCATAATCTAACCAATATAAAAAAATAAAAAAAGGCAATCCAACTTGGATACGTATGTGTGGATGAGACTCATTACTTGCTTGGAAATTTGGAAATTGAGATGATTTTATTTTGACTAGGACAACGTCTAAATTCCATGTGTTCAATTGCATTTATGTTTTCTTATTGCTAAATGACCTTTTCATATATATATATATATATATATATATATATATATATATATATATATATATATATATATATATATATATATATACTTCCTTACTAAAATGTATAAAATATCACACGAGGGGGTGTGGGCTGAAGATAAATAGAAGTGAATCAGAGATGATGAGAACGGAGTATTCAATGGAAGATGAAATATCATTGGAAGGAGAAAGGATTAATGAGGTAGAATCATTTAAGTATTTTGGGACAATGATCATCAATACAGAGTCATTAGAATTAGAGTTTAGTGAAAAAAAAAATCAGACACTGGCCAGGCTAAGTAAAATTTGGAAATCAAATCACCTGAATTTTCATATAAAAATCACACTATATATCAGTTTAGTGAGACCGGTTTTACTCTGTGAACGTGAATCATTGTATGACAATGTAACAATCTCCAATAGATTTAGTAGAATTGAGAATAAAGCCCTCAGAAGGATATTGGGAGTTAAATTGCAAGACAGGATAAGAAAGGAAACTATAAGAGACATTACTCGAGTATCATATGTGGATGAAATCATGATGAGGGGTAGATAGAGATGCTTTGGACATGCTCTTCGCACTCCCAAAGAGAGATTAGTTCACGAAACGTTTAATGGGGCTCCCCAATGCACTAGAAGAATTAGAAGACCCAGGCCTTCATGGCTTAGGACTATGAAGCGTGAAGTACGAGATGATGAATGGAGAAGTATTGAATTAAAATCTCAAGAAAGAGACGACTGACGAAATAGGCGTAGGAGGAAATTATGACGATATGTATGCATATATATATATATATATATATATATATATATATATATATATATATATATATATATATATATATATATATATATATATATATATGTGTGTGTATATATATATATATATATATATATATATATATATATATATATATATATATATATATATATATATATGTGTGTGTGTATATATATATATATATATATATATATATATATATATATATATATATATATATATATATATATGTATATATATATAAATATATATATATATATATATATATATATATATATATATATATATATATATATATATATATATATATATATATATATATATTTTTATATATGTATGTATATATATATATATATATATATATATATATATATATATATATATATATATATATACTGTATGTATATATACACATATATATCTATATATATATATATATATATATATATATATATATATATATATATATATATATATATATATATATATATATATATATATATATATATATATATATATATACTGTATGTATATATACACATATATATCTATATATATATATATATATATATATATATATATATATATATATATATATATATATATATATAGCAATGATATATAGACAAAAAATCGTAACCCTAGAAGTCCAATCTCCTTGCAAATTGCAGTTATCAAAATGGAAAATATAATATACTTAGTGGAATATTTTTTTTGGGGGTGAGGGAAGGATTAGCTGTTTATAGTCAAATTACTTTTCGAAGCAGAATAATGCATAACAGTGTTTTTAAGAATTTAGTTTGCTTATGATTTTCCTTATCACCATAGGAATGAATTTTATTTATGTTAAGATATTGCAAAGAAGTAGTAAAACAAAAAACTCTTTTGATTTGTGATATCTTTTTTTCCCTCTAAATTCTTAGTTGAAAGTGTAAGTTCAAACGTCGAATTATTTTTCCATACGTGAATTACATAGTATGTGTAACATATTTAAGAATGAAGAATGTTAGCAAAAAGAAGAAAACTTCATGGTTTATTCGGGAAAATATACATATCCATCTACCATTATACTTTTATGATGCGGATTGCTCTATACGATGCTTCTCTGCTTCTCTTTTATTTGGTAAAAGACGATACAGACACGATGCAGCCTAGGCGCTTATAAAATCATGTATATTATACACTGGCCAAAACAAACTTGGTGTGACGCTAAATGTCCCATCCAAGTAGCAATCTTGATATTGTTCAAGGTATGAAATATTCTTTTCAGATCTTAATATCAAAATTTTTCGTCTTATGATAAAAGAATCACACAAAAGAAGGTTTTCACAATTTTTTATTGCATTTATACTCTTCAGGGTTAACAGGGCTCTCAACATTTTTCGGTACTGGAATTTTGGGTCTTTTGCCAACATTGTCCAATATTTCTTCTAAAATGACGGTTTTTAAGCAGACTTTCTGCAACAATTTCACCTATAACCTCAACAGCTTGTGAAATTATATGTTGGGGAGTCTCTTGAGTATCTTTAGCTCTTTTTTTCGTTTCTTATAGCGATTTTAGCTTTTCTATTCGGATCACATTTGGGTATTGCGTATGTTCATTCACTTTTATTTTGGCTTTGCACTTTGAATTAGAATGCCGTAGTTCAGATTTATAAGAAAGCACTGTATTGAAGCATTTTCTTTGATTCGATTTTACTGATAGAGCTACTAAGGCAATAAAAGGCGTTATAAGATAGCTTCCTAATGCAATTAATTGCTTTGCGAAATTATCAATAATTTTCTGAGCAGTTTGTTACCAAGAAAAGATCGTTAAAGGTCGTTACTTGACTGGTGGTTCATTCTTTCAATTACTTATGTAATTTTCTTGCTTGAAAAGGATTAATTAATTTTCTTCCGTTGGTGGAGATTTCTTTCTGGCTGAAGGGGGCATGTTTATTGTAAGGGGTAACTTTTACTCGGGTATTTGCACTAGGAAAGGTAAATCATTTAGTGATTATTTTACAGATGCTGTATTTTCCCGTAAACCTAACTAGAGATATGTGGTTGCTTAAGGTTATACAATACACTGATTATTGAAAAGTGGTAAATGAAAAGTTGCAAGACAAGACTAACATAAAACTAATTCCTTTTAGATTGCATTTTAACCTAATTAAACTTGACTCCACCTTTTCTGAATACGATTACAGATAGAACTAAAACAATGAAAGGATCAATTAATAAAATTATGTACTGAAATAGAGCAAATTACGAACATGGATTTTTTTTTATATACGAAGTTTTAGGGGAAGTAATAATATATAATAAATGCATTTTTCCTGCAGGGTAGGAATGTCAAATGTTAATACTTATTGACATGCTTGTATTGGAAAATAGGCCAGGTGACGCAATGATGTGATCGAAAAAAGCAATGTGAAACTGAGAAAAGTAAAAGTAGTAAATACGAGTACGTTTGATGAGAAAACACCTTGCTGGATTATTATTACATCATGAAATATATGCAAGTATTGTACAGTGCTTTGCCAGCAATTAAAATGAATTTTAAAGGTAATAAAACATTACAATATGAACCGAAGAATAGGTATTAAAATTAAAATCACAAGTGTTGGGTATCTATCCAAATATCGAAACATGAAATATATTATTTAGAAAATCTTTCCCGGATTCATCTTAATAATATTCTTTTTATTAATATATACAAAACAGTTAGAAAACTTTGCGTAAATTTATAACCCAATATAGATATAAGAATAGATTTTTCTCCATAAAATCGTCTCACAGTCAGTCCTTTTCGGAGAGACCGAATGCCAGATTTAATTCCAGTAAGTAATTGATCTATATATATATATATATATATATATATATATATATATATATATATATATATATATATATATATATATATATATATATATATATATATATATATATAGATAGATATATATACATATATATATATATATATATATATATATATATATATATATATATATATATATATATATATATATATATATATATATATATATATATATATATACATATATGTGTGTGTGTGTGTATATATGTATGGAATTGTGTGGAGAATCTGTTGAAGGTTTTATTTGAGCTTCTCTTTATATCTGATTCAATTTCACGCACCGAATAATTGTAGAATATACATCACACAAATCTTTCTCGACTATCTGATTGCCAGTAGAGGTCAATCTTCCTCTGTGGAAAGCAAAATAAAAAAAAATAATCTGAGCAATATCAGAGTGATGATGGAATGTATAACACGCACCTATCACGTAATCGAAAGCTCTGGTTTTTACTGGAGTTAGAAAAAACCTAACTTCGATTAAGAAATACAAAAGAGATCCCTTGATTACAATTTGCGTTTATCATAGAATAACTTTTCGTAGAATAAGATACTCCTGGTCAGTAGAATGCTTTCACTTAATACTGATAAATAACGTACACTCACGAGAGCACACACCCAGACACACACACACATACACACACACACACACACACATATATATATATATATATATATATATATATATATATATATATATATATATATATTTGTGGATGTGACTCATTACCTCCTTGGAAATTTTGAAATTGAGATGATTTTATTTCGACTAGGACAACATACAAATTCCATGTGTCCAATTGCATTTATGTTTTTTTATTGCTAAATGACCTTTATATATATATATATATATATATATATATATATATATATATATATATATATATATATATATATATATATATATAAGGTCATTTAGCTGATGAATGCTGGCGCGTAGGCGAGCGATGGGGCGTTGGTGCATGGTGGCGCGTTGGCGCATGGTGGAGCGTTGGCGCATGGTGGCGCGTTGGCGAGCGATGGCGCGTTGGCGAGCGATAGCGCGTAGGTCGCGTAGGCGAACGACCTCGCGAGGGCGAGCTAACAGAAGGCGACCCATGTCCTTCCAGATCTTCTGGGCGACGGCGCGTTGGAGAACGCTTGCGTGCAGCCGATAGGTCATGCGTTCGGTCTGGAGATCGCCGATGTTCAGGTGATCGCTAACGTGCTGGGGACCGCTGACGCCCAAATCGCTGACGAGCAGGCGAATGTTGATGCGTCTGGGATTGCTAGCGATCAAGAGGGCGATGCGTGGAATCCTGTGAGGGGACAGTCGGCGTGGGGTGGTAGAGGCGAAAGTTCACGAACAGGCACAGGAACAGGAGGCGCGTGGGCGTACATGCGTTTTGGACATAAGCGCTCGAGATCGCGAGCGATGTTGTGCAGGAACAAGCTGAGGATCGCGAGGGTGCTTAGGAGACTGATGGCGCGCATGGCGCACAACGGGAACTGCAGGATATTCGGAGTCCACAGGGGAGCGCTGGCGAGCAGTGGGGCGATGGTCATCAGAAGCGCGCTGACGAATAGGAGAGCGCTGACGGTCAGAAGAGCTCTGACGAGCAGGAGAGCGCCTATGCGCTAACACTGCAGAAGGGCGAGCAGGGGAACGCTGGCGCGCTGGGCGCCCAACAGGAACAACACGTGGAAGGATGTCCTTAGGAGAGCGCTGGCGAGAAGAGGGGCGATCATCAGGAGAGCGCTGGCAAACAGGAGATTGCTGATGAACAGAATAGCGCTGACAAACAGAAGAGCGCCTGTGCGCTAACACTGCAGGAGAGCGCCTGTGCGCTAGAACTGCAGAAGGGAGCGCAGGTGAACCCTGACAAGCAAGGGAAGAATCCCTTTGCCCTGAAGGGACCGTTGCCCGTCGGATGACGAGGTCAGGCTGCTGGACATCTGCACCAGAAGTTGAAGGTCTGGAAGGCGTAGGAGACCGATCCCCAGAGAAGTGTAAGGAAGCTGGAGCTGCAGGCTATTCACGGCGAGGAGAGTCCCCTTTGGAGGAAGGAGGTGAAGATTACAAAAGGCGCCTCTTAGCACCCTTATAAGGAGACGGGAGGCCCTTGCGACGCAGCGGACGGTGAGCCTTACGGCGAAGGCGGTCACGAGGAAGATCGTCAGGACCATCAGTCCTCCAAAGGGGAGTATCAGTCAAAGAACTCCCCTTAGTGGGAGACTTGGCAGCAGAAGAGCCAGCGGGACTCCCTTCCCCCTTCGAAGGATGTACGGAAGGGGGAGGAGAGCCGTCAGCACCATCATCCACAACGGTACCTGCAGAGGATTGACCCTCCCCGTCGTAAGTCTCTGTCACCACGACGTCAACGATAGACAAAGGGTCTACCTCTGCTATCACCGGCGACTGTTTGACAGTGGCCCCCAACTGGACAAGGTAAATAAGGGCTACCCTGGAGGGCAGGCCCTTAAGCCCCAGGGAAGACCAAATCTGAAAAAGATCATCGTTAGACAAAGATTCATTAGCAACAACCTCCCCCGTAGGAGGAGTAGGAACCGCCCCGCTATGGGAGGCGACGCCCTCTCTCCCAATCCAAGGTCAGGAAACAGAACTAGGGCCTGCGCTCCCATTCGGCAGACTCTCCTTAGGAGCCGAACGAGGGGGAGCTTCGGAGGAGGTTTGGGCGGCGAAAGAAGAGTCCCTAGAGCCTTCCTCCTTCAAGGCAACCCCGGAAGGAGAACGGTCTCTCTTGGGCTTCTTCTTACGCTGGCGGCCAAACCTCTCCCACTAGGAGGCAGACCACTCCCTGCACTCACTACAAGTATTCTTTTTATCACACAGTCGGCCTCGACACTGCGGGCAAAGGGTGTGAGGGTCTGTGTCCACCGCCGACATAAAAGTACCACAAGGGCGGCCGGCAATTCCAGGGCACTTGCGCATAGTGAACAATAAGGGTGAGGTCAACTTCTAAACACACACACATAAACTGAAAGAAAAAGCAGAAAAAGGTTAAGGCTGTCAACGAGGACGATGGACAGACACGTCTGTTTATCGCCGGAGCCAAAAGTGAAGTGAAGCAAATCACCGGTGTGTGGCGGGGAGGGGTAGCAAGCTATCCCTTCCCCTACCCCCGCTAACTTGCGCGGGGGTAGTTAACCCTCGTTAAAAACTAATGGCTCGTCATTTCATCTACGCCGAAAGGTAAACCAATTGTAAGTAGCATGGTTTGTATTTCGGTTAAGGAATAAAGATCATTATTAGAAACAACTACCTCCTCCGAGGGGGAAGGGGCAGCCGCCTCGCTATGGGAGGTAACGACCTCTCCCTCACAACGGGATCGGTTAATGACATCAACATCATTACGGTGTACGCTATCACTCGCTGGACTCTCGGAAGAGTCCGCCCGAGCGGGAGCTTCGGAGGAGGAAAGGGCGGCGGAAGAAGAAGACCTGGGATTATTTCTTTTCCGAGAAGCCTCGGAAGGAGAAAGATCCCTTTTAGCCTTCTTATGTCGCCGGGCAAACCTCTCCCACTGGGAGGTAGACCATTACCTACACTCAATGCACAAGTTAGACCTATCACACCGTTGGCCCCTACACTGAGGGCATAAGGAGTGAGGATCTGTTTTCACTGTCGACATAAAGGTCCCACAAGGGCGGCCGGGAAGTCCAGGGCACGTACGCATAACGAGTAATAGAGGCCAACTTCACACACACACTGAAAAGAAAAAGCAAACAAAATTATGGCAGTCAACAGAGAGGAGAGCGCTGACAGGTCTGTCGTCTCTCCGAGCCAAAAGTACAGTGAGTTAATCACCGGTGTGTGTGAGGGATGAGGGGTAGCTAGCTACCCGCCCCTACCCCCCGCTAACTAGCGGAGGGGTAGGAAACACTCGTTAAAACTTTATGGCTCGTCATTCAGCTAAGCCGAAATAATTACCACATGTAAATAGCATGGTTTGTATTTCAGTTATGGAACAACTATAATTTATATCACGTCCCTCAAATGGTTTTCACTCCACAATGGTTCAATTTGCATCCAAATATAAACGTAACCTCATTGTTTCTCTGCTCTGGCAGGCATTAAATGCGTTTGGATACATGACCTCCACTTGGATCATTATATGGGGAATAATTTTTTACTTTCACATGAGCAGTAATAGCTATATGCGGAACGGAGAGCGTTTTCAACATAATCAATTATCGAAGTAGATGAAGTTACATTGAATCTTGAAATATATTGTACTTCTCTCTTGGAGATGTCTCCATGTTATGGTACTCGTGCTGAAACTGAATAGATGTTGTAGAACAATGCTCATCCAATTGTTCATGGATAATCAATGAAATAGTGTTCTTAATTTACTTCATCAATACATAAGTAATTATACTCCAGCCCCATTAGTCATAGAGAGAAAAATGTCGGTAAATATATGTTACTCTAATTTCCAACAAAATACATGAACCATAACTTTTTCCTACTCGCTATCTTGTGTTTTATACCTTTTTGACCATGATTATTGGGCAAACCACCCGTTCATAAGTTTTTTGACCCCCTTATATAAATACAATTATGGGGGACTATGGTGGGAAAATGGGTTTTTTGGGGAAGGGAAATGTCATATATTGATGGTCAGAGATGTAAAATAAGCCCAAAATCACTAGTTGGAAAAAAAATATGATACATGTAAATGGCTGAAAATAGGCCAAAACTTGATTATCTAACTTTTGATATTTGTAAAATGGTACAGAACCTTATACACTCACCTAACCAAAACTAGTAGTTCCTAAGTCACAACCCCTAGGTGGACCTCTTCCTAGGTCACAGCTCCTAGCCGGGGGGCAAGCCCCCGACATCCCCTCCCAGTTCACAAACCTTCCCAGGTCAAAACTGCTAGCCGAACCCCACCTTCCCAGGTCACAAACTAAAAGTAAATCACAAATAAATCATTAGATTATGATAAAGTAAATCAAAAATAAATCCTTCCATTATGAAAAAGTAAATCACAGCTAATCCCTTACATTATGATCGACATCATTACCTTTTTTTTCTTGGCAATCTTTACAACAGTTTTGCAGTAGAAAATGTTGTGGTCTTCCCTGAAAATTAAGTCAGAATCGGACATTTGAGGCCTTATTTTGCTGGTATTTTCTTTAATTTCACATGAATAACAGTAGCTTTACACTGAACGGAGAGCATTTCTATCATGATCAATAGCCGACATAAACGAAATTACACTAAATTTGAAATAGATTGATGTGCTTCCCTTAAGTTCACTCTAGGAGACGTCTTTACGAGATGATGGCTAACTTACAACTGAAGGCAAAGGTGGGAACTTATGAAGAAGTACTTGTATGCTGTTAATTAAGAAACCACCTGGCTAATACGTCACTGTAAATGTACAGAAAGCTCCTCAAACCATGGGAATAAACACATATGCAAAAAGCCCCTTCAGTCCCACAGATGTGAACAATGGACTTAGAGTGAAAAACATACTTCGCATTTTAATAGACCAATATGTTAGTTATTATACACCAGCCCTCATTAAACATACAGAGAAAAATACCAAACTAGCCAGCACTCGTCTATTTTTTATAGGAAATTCCAGTTTTGCTAGAAATTAGACTATCATATATTAACCAAAAAGTATTTGTTTACAAGAGCACGCTCTCCATTTACTCCAATATGATGCAGTCCTGCATGCTCTCCTGTTTTTGTAGAGTAATTAGGAGGTTCTTTAAATGCTGATAAAGCAAAAAATAGCAAGATATGTTGTGGGAGGGGGGAAGGGGAGGGGTTGGTGGAGGTGGTACTAAGCGACTGGGAGCCAACATTGTCAACATAGTCAACCAAAGAGTAGTTCGTGACGGCAGCATACATTTAGTATATATTCAAAATAGATACTAAATTAAGAATGGAGTAATTACTCAGTGTCACTTTTTATGAAATGTTTATTTTGTATTTGGTAAATATTTTATATAAATCATACTAAAGTATCTTTATTGAAACTATTTTGAGAATGACTAGTTTTCCCAGACGATGTTTTGCTACACTAACTCTATCTATTGACCACTGCCTAAGGATGCCTGCACATTTCCAGCTAATGAAAACAGTCCTACGGTGCAAAAAATAATCATTTCGGTAAAAAGTTTCTTAAAAAAAAAAGAAATAAAATTTATTGTCAAATTTTACCAAATAAAATATACAATTCACAAATAGTGACACTTTTGAGTAATTGATCCATTTTTCAATTATGTATATTTGAATATATATCAAATGTCCGCTGACTTCACAAACTTTTCTTTGACTGACTATGTTGATGATGTCGATTCCAGGTCGCTTAGTACCTCCTCCACCAACCTCTCCCCGTCCCCCTTCCCAGAACATATTTTGCGATTGTTTTGCTTTCCCGGTATTTAAAGATCCTCATAATTACTGTACAAAAAGAGGAGAGCTGCAGGAATGCTTAATTTTGGAGTAAATGGAGAGCGTGCTCTTGTAAACAAATACCAACCAAACTCTCAAACTAGCCAGCATACGCCAATTTCTTATATCGATTTCCAGTTTTTTTTTAGAAATTATCGTATCATATGTTAAAAAGATAACGTAGGGGTATGTAAGGTAACGATAGGTAGGAGTAAGCATAAGGTATGGTGAGTTTAACTATGGGTAGGTATGCGGTATGTTGATTGTAGGTCTAGGTAGGTATGCGCTATGGCAAGAGTAGGTCAGATATGGACTGGTTAAGTGTGGACCGGTTAAGTATGGGTAGGTAAAGTATAGGTAGATAAGGTTAATGTAAGTAAAGTATTGACAGGTAAGGGAGGGGTAGGTAAGGGAGGTGTAGGTAAGGGAGGGGTAGGTAAGGCAAGGGTAGGTAATATAAAAGTCAGTAAGGTAAGCGCAGGTAAGGTGAGGTTAGGTAATGCAAGGGTATATAATATGAGGTCCGGTAAGGTAAGGTTATATAGTGTGAGATTAGGTAAGGTACGGGTAGGTAAGGTACGGGTAGGTAAAGTAAGGTCAGGAAAGATAAGGTTAGGCAAAGTAATGGTAAGCAAAGAGATGCTAGGCAAGTTATTGGTAAGCAAAGTATGGGCAGGGAACGTAAGAGTAGGTAAGGAAAGGGTTTAAAGTAAAGTGTAGATAGGATAAGGTTAGGTAGAGTGATGGTAAGCGAGACATGGGTTGGCAAATTAAGTATAGGTAAGGCATGGGTAAATAAAGTAAGAGTGACTAAGATAAGGGTATGTAAGCATAAGGTAAGTAAATTGAGGTTAGGTAACTAAAACATTACTAGTAGTTTATTTTGTAAACTTTGTATTTAACATTTAGTTAAGTCTCTGCTTTATTGTCTTTTTTCAATCATATTTTTCAAAAATGCATGATATGTCTATGAGAATCTGTAATCTTGAGCCTACTCCGAGTGTAGACATGATCTAACCAGAAGTGGCGAAGCTTGAAAGGAAAAGAGGCCTAGAATAAATCGTGCATTTCTATGAGATTATTTTCACACTGAGAAAGAAAACACTGTAACTGTAAAATTTTTTTGATGCATTACCTTGATAGTAATGGGAAACAGAAGAATTCCACAGAATAATGCAATATATACAGTAGTCGTTGTTTGATCCCATGGAGGAGTAACACGTGACGGGAAACATTATTGTCAACAAACGTTCAGCAATAGCTTAAACCCTCAGGAAGGTTCCAACAATGTTCAGTCAAATTTAACACTTTTTTTTTTAATTATTCCCTAATTCCTATCATCTTGACCATGGTATTAATTTCATCAAGATCTACACGGAATTGCTGGTATAAACTAGAACAAGAACTATGAATAGTTAAGCTGATAGTAGTAAGATAAATTCTTTTTATTGAAAGACATATATATATATATATATATATATATATATATATATATATATATATATATAGAGAGAGAGAGAGAGAGAGAGAGAGAGAGAGAGAGAGAGAGAGAGAGAGAGAGAGAGAGAGAGAGAGAGAGAGAGAGAGAGCTTTTTAGGTGATTATTCTTTGGAGTAATATGGCCATATATATGTAGCTTATATGTCTCAGTTCAAAGTTTGATAGGATTTGGATACCTTCCCTAAGTATTATAACATACAAGGGGTTATTTGAAGTCTAGTGTTAACCTCCAGACTATAAACAACATATACTTCCTTTTTCATATCATTAACCAGATTCGTAACTAGACCTACAGTTACCCTCATCAATAAAGAGGCCCCCTTACCCCCAAACATCCTTCATCAACTTTATTCAAAAAAATAAGAATAATTGTAGTAAGATTTTCAAAACGCAATGATCGTTACATTGTGAAGAAAAAGCAACGTGGGCTATGAATATAAAGTAAACTTGTATTCTTTTATCCACCACTTTATGTTAACATCATAGCAATGTGACATTTCTGACATGTCTTGAATAATTCATAATCTAACCAATATAAAAAAATAAAAAAAGGCAATCCAACTTGGATACGTATGTGTGGATGAGACTCATTACTTGCTTGGAAATTTGGAAATTGAGATGATTTTATTTTGACTAGGACAACGTCTAAATTCCATGTGTTCAATTGCATTTATGTTTTCTTATTGCTAAATGACCTTTATATATATATATATATATATATATATATATATATATATATATATATATATATATATATATATATATATATATTATATATATATATATATATATATATATATATATATATATATATATATATATATATATATATAATATATATATATGTATATATATATATATATATATATATATATATATATATATATATATATATATATATATATATATATATATATATATATATATATATATATATATATATATTTCCTTACTAGAATGTATAAAATATCACACGAGGGGGTGTGGGCTGAAGATAAATAGAAGTGAGTCAGAGATGATGAGAACGGAGAAAGGATTAATGAGGTAGAATCATTTAAGTATTTTGGGACAATGATCATCAATACAGAGTCATTAGAATTAGAGTTTAGTGAAAAAAAAAATCAGACACTGGCCAGGCTAAGTAAAATTTGGAAATCATATCACCTAAATTTTCATATAAAAATCACACTATATATCAGTTTAGTGAGACCGGTTTTACTCTGTGAACGTGAATCATTGTATGACAATGTAACAATCACCAATAGATTTAGTAGAATTGAGAATAAAGCCCTCAGAAGGATATTGGGAGTAAAATTGCAAGACAGGATAAGAAAGGACACTATAAGAGACATTACTCGAGTATCATATGTGGATGAAATCATGATGAGGGGTAGATAGAGATGCTTTGGACATGCTCTTCGCACTCCCAAAGAGAGATTAGTTCACGAAACGTTTAATGGGGCTCCCCAAGATACTAGAAGAATTAGAAGACCCAGGCCTTCATGGCTTAGGACTATGAAGCGTGAAGTACGAGATGATGAATGGAAAAGTATTGAATTAAAATCTCAAGACAGAGACGACTGACGAAATAGGCGTAGGAGGAAATTATGACGATATGTATGCATATATATATATATATATATATATATATATATATATATATATATATATATATATATATATATATATATATATACTGTATGTATATATACACACACACACATATATATATATATATATATATATATATATATATATATATATATATAGCAATGATATATAGACAAAAAATCGTAACCCTAGAAGTCCAATCTCCTTGCAAATTGCAGTTATCAAAATGGAAAATATAATATACTTAGCGGAATATTTTTTTGGGCGGTGAGGGAAGGATTAGCTGTTTATAGTTAAATTACTTTTCGAAACAGAATAATGCATAACAGTATTTTTAATAATTTAGTTTGCTTATGATTTTCCTTATCACCATAGGAATGAATTTTATTTATGTTAAGGTATTGCAAAGAAGTAGTAAAACAAAAAACTTTTGATTTGTGATATCTTTTTTTCCCTCTAAATTCTTAGTTGAAAGTGTAAGTTCAAACGTCGAATTATTTTTCCATACGTGAATTACATAGTATGTGTAACATATTTAAGAATGAAGAATGTTAGCAAAAAGAAGAAAACTTCATGGTTTATTCGGGAAAATATACATATCCATCTACCATTATACTTTTATGATTCGGATTGCTCTATACGATGCTTCTCTGCTTCTCTTTTATTTGGTAAAAGACGATACAGACACGGTGCAGCCTGGACGCTTATAAAATCATGTATATTATACACTGGCCAAAACAAACTTGGTGTGACGCTAAATGTCCCATCCAAGTAGCACTCTTGATATTGTTCAAGGTATGAAATATTCTTTTCAGATCTTAATATCAAAATTTTTCGCCTTATGATACAAGAATCACACAAAAGAAGGTTTTCACAATTTTTTATTGCATTTATACTTTTCAGGGTTAACAGGGCTCTCATCATTTTTCGGTACTGGAATTTTGGGTCTTTTGCCAACATTGTCCAATATTTCTTCTAAAATGACGGTTTTTAAGCAGACTTTCTGCAACAATTTCACCTATAACCTCAACAGCTTGTGAAATTATATGTTGGGGAGTCTCTTGAGTATCTTTAGCTCTTTTTTTCGTTTCTTATAGCGATTTTAGCTTTTCTATTCGGATCACATTTGGGTATTGCGTATGTTCATTCACTTTTATTTTGGCTTTGCACTTTGAATTAGAATGCCGTAGTTCAGATTTATAAGAAAGCACTGTATTGAAGCATTTTCTTTGATTCGATTTTACTGATAGAGCTACTAAGGCAATAAAAGGCGTTATAAGATAGCTTCCTAATGCAATTAATTGCTTTGCGAAATTATCAATAATTTTCTGAGCAGTTTGTTACCAAGAAAAGATCGTTAAAGGTCGTTACTTGACTGGTGGTTCATTCTTTCAATTACTTATGTAATTTTCTTGCTTGAAAAGGATTAATTAATTTTCCTCCGTTGGTGGAGATTTCTTTCTGGCTGAAGGGGGCATGTTTATTGTAAGGGGTAACTTTTACTCGGGTATTTGCACTAGGAAAGGTAAATCATTTAGTGATTATTTTACAGATGCTGTATTTTCCCGTAAACCTAACTAGAGATATGTGGTTGCTTAAGGTTATACAATACACTGATTATTGAAAAGTGGTAAATGAAAAGTTGCAAGACAAGACTAACATAAAACTAATTCCTTTTAGATTGCATTTTAACCTAATTAAACTTGACTCCACCTTTTCTGAATACGATTACAGATAGAACTAAAACAATGAAAGGATCAATTAATAAAATTATGTACTGAAATAGAGCAAATTACGAACATGGATTTTTTTTTTTTTATACGAAGTTTTAGGGGAAGTAATAATATATAATAAATGCAGTTTTCCTGCAGGGTAGGATTGTCAAATGTTAATACTTATTGACATGTTTGTATTGGAAAATAGGCCAGGTGACGCAATGATGTGATCGAAAAAAGCAATGTGAAACTGAGAAAAGTAAAAGTAGTAAATACGAGTACGTTTGATGAGAAAACACCTTGCTGGATTATTATTACATCATGAAATATATGCAAGTATTGTACAGTGCTTTGCCAGCAATTAAAATGAATTTTAAAGGTAATAAAACATTACAATATGAACCGAAGAATAGGTATTAAAATTAAAATCACAAGTGTTGGGTATCTATCCAAATATCGAAACATGAAATATATTATATGGAAAATCTTTCCCGGATTCATCTTAATAATATTCTTTTTATTACTATATACAAAACAGTTAGAAAACTTTGCGTAAATTTATAACCCAATATAGATATAAGAATAGATTTTTCTCCATAAAATCATCTCACAGTCAGTTCTTTTCGGAGAGACCGAATGCCAGATTTAATTCCAGTAAGTAATTGATCTCTATATATATATATATATATATATATATATATATATATATATATATATATATATATATATATATATATATATATATATATATATATATATACATATATATATATATATATATATATATATATATATATATATATATATATATATATATATATATATATATATATATATGTATATATATATATATATATATATATATATATATATATATATATATATATATATATATATATATATGTATGGAATTGTGTGGAGAATCTGTTGAAGGTTTTATTTGAGCTTCCCTTTATATCTGATTCAATTTCACGCACCGAATAATTGTAGAATATACATCACGCAAATCTGTCCCGACTATCTGATTGCCAGTAGAGGTCAATCTTCCTCTGTGGAAAGCAAAATGAAAAAAAATAATCTGAGCAATATCAGAGTGATGATGGAATGTATAACACGCACCTATCACGTAATCGAAAGCTCTGGTTTTTACTGGAGTTAGAAAAAACCTAACTTCGATTAAGAAATACAAAAGAGATCCCTTGATTACAATTTGCGTTTATCATAGAATAACTTTTCGTAGAATAAGATACTCCTGGTCAGTAGAATGCTTTCACTTAAGACTGATAATTAACGTACACACACGAGAGCACACACCCAGACACACACACATACACACACACACACACACACACACACACACACACATATATATATATAT